>NC_133620.1:445190215-445537715 GCF_048593235.1 Sminthopsis crassicaudata
AATTCTTATGTTGCAATGTTTCCCCCCCCTTTTTTTAAGTGGACTATTTTGGTTTTTAGTATAAAATGAATGGACCCATATAAAAACATTCATGTCCACATAGATTGTTTTAAATGCAGCAGATGGGGTGAGGTTTGGCCTACCTGGGAGGAAAGAAGGACAACATAGGGTTGAGTTTATATGTCAGACAAGTAGGCCCCAGGAGTATCTTGAGGCTGGATGTTTTCTCCAGTTTCCAGGAAAAGACTAGAATTATATTTGCGTCCCATTCCTCACCCCAAATATGCTTGTCTTGGGATTCAGCTTTGAACCAGAACAGAAGCCACTTCCCTGGTGGTTATTCCATAGTTTAAAGTCAAGGCTCACCCAAAACTTATATTACATATATTCTGGTTACCCAAAGACGATTACAGAAGTGAGTAACAAGTAAACTCATTTATTCAAGCAAAGCGGCCAACAGAAATTGGAGAAATTCTACAGATCGGATTGGAATAGACCAAGAAATATATAAAAGTAAAAGAGCTCTTTGCTGAGAGCAAAAGGAGATCTCAACTCAAACTAAGAGAGGGCCTGTCTCACTCAAAGAGAAATTTCCCAAAGTTTTTAGGATGGCAAGCAAAAATTCAGGGACAGATTGGAAAGCTAGCTTAGCTTCCAAAGTCTTTTTCTTCTCCCTGGGGAATAGGGTTGGGACAGCGGGTAGATACAATTTTTGTTGCTGGTGGTCCTATATTGGATGCTGTGGCCTTATGATCTTCTAAAGATCAGAAGAATGAACTTCAAGATGCCTTATGCATGAGATCCATTCCAGATTTTACAGAGAGCCGAGCCTGTGAGGAGGGAAGGCCCTAGAGACCTCCTAGGCCCAGCATAGCAGAGGCAAAGGGCAGCCAAGAGACTGAGATGACTCATCCATTGCTTAAGCAAATTCAAACTTTGCTGGGCAATCACTTTGTAGAATTGCTTTAAGGTGCAGCCTGTTCTCAGGGTCAAAGGGAGAATGGAGATTCCCAGATTTGGGGGGGAAATATTTTGTAACTTCAATTCTTGCTATAACTTTTCAGTAAATATAGCTCTGTAAAAGCTAATTAATGCTAATTGATCAAATATGTCATTGATTCTTTTCAAGAACAAAGGATGAGCAATAACAATAACCGGGGGAACCCATCTTTGGAAGGAACCAAAGACATAAAAGAGATATTGACTATAATTGATAGAATATATCATAATGGAGATTTAAGAACCAGACTTTAGAAATACCCCATTGTCTGTCCCTCAGTAGTACTTCTAAAAATCTGAGGGAAAACAGAAGTAACTAACCTTTCTTCTAGGGGCCTCACCTCTAGGCTGAGCTTATAAGGGAGAGGGGACTTTTACTAATTTTTGTCCTGTATCTTTTTAGTTTTTTTTTTTTTTTCTGGATTCATTCCTTTAGAGTTATCTATCTCCTCAGCAAGGAAACTAGGATCCCTAGTGCTTCAATCCTATTTCTATGTTGTCTTAAAAATACATCTGTTTTTTCTATAGTCTAAGTACTTACCAGTAGCTAAGTAAGGAGATTGGGGTAGGGGGAAATAGGAGGAAGTAAAAGTTACCCAGAGTACAAACACACATGAGTCAGGTATGGTAAGGAAAAGTGATTTTATTACCATACAGAAAAGAAAGAGAAGAAGAAGGAAGAGAAGGAGAAGAAGAAAAGAAAGAGGGAGAGAGGAAGAAAGGAAAAAAAGAAAGAGAACAAAAGAAAGAAAGAACAAAAGGAAGAAAGAACAAAAGGAAGAAAGAAAGAAAGAAAAGAACAAAAGTAAGAAAGAAAGAACAAAAGAAAGAGAAAGAAAGAAAGAGAAAGAAAGTAAAAGAAAGAAATAGAAAGAAAGAAGAAAGAGAAAGAAAGAAAGAAAGAAGAGAAAGAAAGAAAGAAAGAAAGAAAGAGAAAGAAAGTAAAAGAAAGAAAGAGAAAGAAAGAAAGAAGAAAGAGAAAGAAAGAAAGAAAGAAAGAAGAAAGAAAGAAAGAAAGAAAGAAAGAAAGAAAGAAAGAAAGAAAGAAAGAAAGAAAGAAAGAAAGAAAGAAAGAAAGAAAGAAAGAAAGAAAGAAGAAGAAAGAAAGAAAGAAAGAAAGAAAGAAAGAAAGAAAGAAAGAAAGAAAGAAAGAAGGAAAAGAAAGGAAGGGAGGAAGGAATGAAAGAGGAGGGGGATATTTACAAGATAATTATAATCAATTGAGAAGATAATAGTAAGCATCTTAGTATAGGTGCAACAGGACTACTCATAGCTATTTTATCTCTCAATTCCACTGAGGACAGCCTTATCACTGCCAAGTGGGCTCCTGGTTTCAATGATTCTTCTCTCTTCAGGAGACTTCTCCCCTGTCAGCTGGATCTTCTCTGCCATTATTTCTGCAGCCACTAATTCCAGTAATCAATACCCCACAGTTCAGATAGTTTGACGTGAGGGGGAAATGCCAGCTTCCTTTGATTCACTACAATATCCTTGCCAAAAGAAACGAGACACACAGGAGCATGACCCATCCCAGACACAGAATTTATTAGAAGACCATGTGCTTTTAGGGCTGAACTTGGGGAAGGAAGGGAGGAAGGGAAGGGCGTCCATTCCCCACTGACCCTGTTGAGTTCAAAGAGTTGACCTTTGACTTTGACAGGAAAGAGCCGCCTGATGGGCAGAGAGGGTTGTCCCTTTAGTATATTCATGATGTCCTCATGGCAGACTGGAAGCAGTCAGTTAATATTTTTTATCTGCTGTGAAATAGAAATATGTGTGTGTGGGGGGGTGAAGAATCCCTTCATCATGCATCTCCAAGGAGGGTCCCACAGCTAAATTTTTCAAAATACATGTTTCTTATAGTAATGTCCCACTTAATTCATATGTCACAATTTGTTCAGACATTCACCTACTTTTTTCTCAGTGTTTTGCTACACTAAAAATGAGTTTATATAAAAAATGTTATATATTTGTAAAATATTACAGTCAGCACCTATCATGAACATTTCAGCTCTTCAAAGGAGTAGAAAAGGTATGTTGATGTAATGTAATGGTGCTTCTTTACTAAAAGAATTTAACACTGCTTCAGAGGCTTAGAATCATCCAACAGGGAAGAAGAGAGGCTCAAAAAGGGATTGGGTGACATTTGATAGACTGTTTCCTAAAACAGATCACTGGCATCCTGGCCATCATCATGAGTTGTCCCAAGCATTTCCCTACTCATGTAACTCCCCATGGACCTTTGAGGTGCATTAGTGGGAGAAGTAACCTAGAGTTCTGAGTAGATTATTATATTTTGATTATTCTTGCTCTTGTTATATACTGAGTAAGCGATATGGCTATTCTTGCTATTACCTTTTAATTTAGTAAATGTTTTATGTTTAGGAGTCAATGTTGTCCGACTATCCAACAACAACCAAAAACTGTTGGGAAAACTGGGAAAACAGAGTGTTTCTGTTCTAACAATCTGTCAATGACTCTAAAGTCTTCTGGCTTTAGTGATCCTGAGGTTCCCCCTCCTCTACCTTAGAGTGCTATTGTTCTAACAATCTGTCCATCAATGATTGTAAAAGTCTTCTAGCCTTGGAATATAATATTTCTTCCCTTAGACTTTAGGGAAGATACATTCGAGATCCTGAGATCCTCTGACCTTAGAGGGTGCTATTGTTCTGACAATCTGTCTATTAATGATTCTAAAGTCTTCTGACCTTAGAATTGTCCTACAAACAAACATTGCTGACAGTCAGAGACATAATCTGCTGATCAGTGATAACCAAATTCCTGAGACCACTCTTCACTTCTACTTCTAGACCATAAAATGAGCATATCAGTGATATGAAGCACTTCATCTCTCTGTCTTTTTCCTATAAAATTATCTTCTTGCAGAACTGTTCGGTTCTGCACACATATATTGTATCTAGGATATACTGTAACATATTTAACATGTATAAGACTACCTGCCATCTAGGGAAGGGGGTGGAGGGAGGAAAGGGAAAAGTCGGAACAAAAGTGAGTGCAAGGGAAAATGCTGTAAAAAATTACCTGTGCATATGTGCTGTCAATAAAAAGTTGAAATAATAATAAAAAACTATCTTCTTGCTCCTGGTTCTTTGTTAAATTCTTTTGGAACAGCCCACTTCAGTTGGCATTACGATCACAATAAACTTTGCCCCTTGACTTGGAGATGGGTTCAAGCCTGCAAATTCTTTTGAGACACTGGTCTGTGACCTCCAACCTTTTTGGGTCCCTTCTGAACCTCAACAGTACCATGTACCAATAAAAGCATCAAATGTATATATGACAGTGACAAAAAGTTAGCTCATAAACGAATTAAAGGAGCAATGAAGACTTTTCTTTTCAGATGTTTTGAAGCTGGAAAGCAATTTAAAACTGACTCCAAAACTATACCTATATGCAAATGGTGCATATCCTTTGACCCAGGGAGAACACTACTAGAGATATACCAAAATATTAAAGAAAGAGGGATAGATTAAAAAATACCAGTTCTTTTGATTTTTATTTTATTTTAATGGCAAAGAAATGGAAAGTAAGTGAGTTCATAAGTGTGTATATAAATAGTACATAAATATAATGGAATACTATTGCACTACATGAAATTATGGAAAGCATGCTTTCAGAGAAACCTAGGAAGACTTGTATGGCTATAACAGAGGGAAATGAGAAGAACCAGGAGAACGTCTAAACAATAACAGTTTTTTTAAAGAAAAAAAAATTCTGAAAGACTTGAGAAGTCTAATCAATACAACAACCAAGTATGATTACAGAAAATTGATGACAAAGCATATTACACATCTCCTTACAAAGAGGTGGTGATTGAAGATGCAAAATGAGACATTCGTTTTTTGATCTTGCCAATGCAAAATTAAATTTGTTTTGTTTGACCATATTTCTTTTTGCAAAGATTGGCTTTGTCTTTTTTTTGTTGTTGTTATTTTTGGTTGTGGCATTGAAGAGAAAGAGAATAAATGCTTACTAATTTTTTAAAAATAAATTTGACCCAGAGATTCTACTGCTTATCCTATACCCCCAAGTAAGTAACTGACAAAGTCTCTTATTTGCTAAAATTTATGATAGCATTTTTATGTGTGGTAGCAAATAATTGGCAACAAAATAGATGCTCATGGATTGGAGAGTAGCTAAACAAATTATATATTCCCAGCTGTACAATTAGAATTGGAACCTTGTATATATTATATTCTTTTGATTAGTTTTCCTAAACTTATATTTCTTCTCTGTATATCTTTTTTCTTTTAAACAAAAATTCTTCACTGCAGCATATGCCAGAAAGTCAGCCCTCTTCCCAGTTGGTCCCTTGGGGGAAACTCAAGCATGCAATTTCAGGAATTCAAGAGGTCAGAGCTTAAGTTAGAAACCGTTGATTTGTTCTACAAATAGAAGTCAGGTTTTTAGTGTTTTTGTTTTTTTTTCCAAAGTAATTTTGGATTCAGAACCATAGAAGACTGTTCCTGGAGAGCTCTAAGAAAGAGCCAATGGTTTGATTTCTTCTTCATCTAAGGAGAAAAGGAGAAAAAACCACCACTCTGGAATATGGTGGTATCGCTCATGGAAGCATGGTCAATGTCCAGTAAAGTCCTTTAATTCATAAGTTTTTATTCAGTGGTTCCCATTCTTCTTGAAGATGAGGATTTTGTAATCATCGAAAATAAGGATAATTTAAATATGATCTCTGATCTAAGCAAGAATAGTAACTGGATCTAGTGAAAAAGATAACGCCGTGGTAGAGAGGATACAAATGAGGTGGAGCTTCATACATTTATCATGGACAGGTTCCAGGGGTTGGCAGGAGGAAGGAGCTTCTGGGAGAGAGTGGCCAAGAAGGAATATTTTTCTTTATTTCTGCATAGTGTTTTGCAATTGTACTTCTTTTCTTTCTTCTTTATTGCTTGAAATAGTATTTTGTTTTTTCCAACTACCAACAATGATAGTTTTCAAGATTCACCTTTTGCAATTGTATTTCTGTAAGTCCCAACCATGTCTTGATAGTTCCATTAAAAATTTTGGTAGCTATTCTAAATGAACTATATCTATCATTTCCTCTTGGTTTTTATTAATCCTGTGATGACTTTTGAAGACACCATTTACATTGAAATGAACAATTGGCCTTGATTCAATTTTTTTTCAAAATTATGTTTGTTTGGTTTTTTTTAAAAATTTTTCAATAGCAAAAAATCCCATCTTCTTTCCCTGGTATATAGTAGGCATTTAATAAATGTTTATTGGCTAATTGACTTTCTGTCCCAGCAGTGATTTTCTTATGAACATCCTCTATTTTATTTCCTTTTCTTTTACTCAAGCTTGCTGTTTGTATGTTCCTGTTTATGATGGAATGATGGGGGACTGAGATCTGTTTGGACTTTTTACTGAAGAATTCAAAATTTCACCATTCCATCCCCCTCATATAGGATATAGAGGTGTGTGAGCGCCCTCGATGCCAAACAGACCAAAAGATTGTGTGAAACATCCAAAACTTCTGTTTGAGGATTGAGCCCAAACACGATATCCCTTTCCAGCCCTGAAAAGCGCCTAATACTGTCAAGGACAATACAATTGCTTTCCTCGGAATTAAAGCTGATCTTGAGTCCCCTGATTTTCTTAGTGGCTTGATTTAATAGTTTTTCATAATCTTCTATGTCGTTCAATGTGCTGACCAGAATAGCAATATTTTTGGGAGAATAACCCATCTGGAACAGTTTTTTGCATTCTTCTGCTACATAGGTCACAATCTGCTGCCTTGTCAAGTTCTTCCTAATTTCACAGACACCTGGAACCCCTGAAGACCAACAAGCGTTATCCAGCATCCTCAAAGATTTTGGGTTTATGTTAATGGGAAGATGTGTTTTGATTATTTCCATATGTTGTTTAATAAAGTTTATTATAGGATCTGCATTGCGGATAAATTTGGTGAGCTCCTCTTGAGGGTACTGAAGGAATGGAAGGCCACTGTTATGTGTATGACTAGTCTGAAAATAATCCAAGAAGATCCAGAGTATCCCCTGAAAAAACCCATTTTTCTGAGTGATCTCCTGGGCTTTGTTATACCAGGAACCATTTTCCTCTCGGAAATTCTGAGCTTCATCAATGATAATGTGCTTAACTTCCTCGAAGGTTGATAACATGAAACATTTTCGAGTCACAGCAGTACAGATATCTTTCTTTCTGTAGAAAACAAAAAGCCATGGGATAGTGGAACAGAAAGCAAAATTAGCTCTCGCCCAGAAACTACCTTTCTCCAATTTCTATCCTTTGCTAGCTTTGTTTCACACAGCTGACACAAATTCCCTGATGTCTATCTGCTGAAATCCTTCCTTTAATATGCAAGTCAGTCTGCTAGGTGGCACAGTGGATGGAGCACCAGCTCTGGAGTCAGGAAAAGCTGAGTTCAAATGTGACCTCGGACACTTACTCTCTGTCACTTAACCCCAATTGTACTCTCCCCTCCCCAAAAAGACACAATTCAGTTGCCAGCGCCTTTCTTCCATCCCATTCATAAGCATTCCTTCTCCCCCACTTCAACATGTATACTTTGCCAGCCCCTCTGTGACTGTGGAGCTGCCGAGTCCCTATGGCCATGATGTCCTTAGGACAGCATACACCTCCTATTCTGACCCACTGTTTTCTAAGAATTCTCCATCTCTGCCAGTGGAGGAAAGGAACTGATGTGGGTATCAGAAATGCATGCATTTCTGCAACATCTTGAATTTCCTAATACTGTCACAGTGGACTAGTTTTAATCTATCTCTTTTCTTTTTCCTTTACTTCTCCATGGGGCAGTTGCAACACACCCAGAAAACAGACAACAGACTACAGGAGGAGAAAAGGAAGAGAAACAGGGAGTGTAGACAATTTGAAATTGGAGAATCAGACTCTGAATGACCACAATCACTGCCTGAGGTACATTTTTTTTTTAAAAAGAGACAAACCATAGGACACAAGCTCACCTCATGAAATTCATCAGGGGTTGATTTTCACAGATATAGAGGATCTCTCCTTTCTCACAGTTGAACTCATTTTTTATTTTCTCAATCATCTTCATGGCTATAACTGTCTTCCCTGTTCCAGGGAAGCCATGGACAAACAATTTTGGACTCTTGTGAAGGTTCTTTGAAATCAGATTATACTGTTCAATTGTGAGTAAGTTTAGAATCTCGTGGCCAACCAGGTCACTTAAAAAGGACCTGAAGCTGAGCAAGACAATCACCAGCGACTGCAACAGGTTTGTAATCTCGTTCTCAGTCACTTTGTACAATAAAGGGTAAAGAATAGGCTGACCTGAGCTCCTAGGGACCTCTGTGTCCCTTCCAGAGTTCAGGACCAGAACTTTGGGAATAATACATAGTCTTTCAGTGTAACCACCAGTGTTGACCAACTTTTGCTTTAGTATAAAAGCAGTAAGGCTGGAATAGTCTTCTCCATGAGGAAATGGCTCCCTGAGGACTGTATACAGCACTGGGAAACTGTTAGCAGCTATTAGAAGAGCATCACAAAGGACCTTCTGATTCTTCTGTAAGCCAATATCAACTGCCCAGCTTCTAGAAAATATCAGTACTCCTTGGGAACAGTTTTCCTTGCACAGTTGTTCTTTCATTAACTCTTCCAGCCCTTCATATTCTGAAAACAGTTCCTGGCAGAGGGAATCTGGATTGTATTTTATCTCTCCTGGTGATACTAGGTAAAGAAAAAATGAGAGTAAGTTAGAGAACCACCCATGTGTTTCAAGAGAAATATCAACCTTTGAATCTGTTCCTTCAGTACCTCTTTCCTCAGTGTCTACAGTGTCATGAACTGTATGAATAGTATCACCCTTCCTTCCCATTGTTCTTTAGCTAAGGGCATATCTAGATAGCTGGAAGGTACCATTTCATCCAAGCCCCCCTCCATTTTAGAGAAGAGGAACTGAGGCCCAGGGAAATTGAGAAATTTGTACAAAATCGCCCCCAAAATAAGAAGAGCCAGCATTTGAACCTACAATTCCTAATGCAACATTCTTGTGATTGCATCACTCTTGACGTTGCCCGATCTCTAGTAATTGGCGAATAAGGTGGGGAGAGTACTTAGTGGCCCTCTATCACCCGGACTGGCCCATTCCACTTTGGGGAAATGTCTTAGGTCCAATATGAGATAGGATCGTGCAATGGGAAGAACCCCAGGGCTGGACCCTGTTTGTCTGTTTCTTCATGTGTAAAATGGGGATGAAACTAACCTCAAAGAATTATTCTCAAAGGATCAAATGAGATGATAATTGTAAAGTGCTTGGCACCTAATATTACCTATTAATTATTATTATTAAAGGCAGAAAATAAAACACATAGGATTATAAAAGAAATCAATAACATTATATTGAAATAAAGATGTAATCTTCTGCCATTCAGATTCATAAATTTCCTAAAACCTATCCACGACCCTTTTGGGGTCTGTGGGTCCCAGATTATGACTCTTAGGTCTAGAAAAAAAAAGTGTCCTCTATAAAAAATTTTGAGTTTCCACAAATTAATTTTGCAGTTTAATTAATAGAAACTGGCCAGTAAGACTTATGCAGTGATAGCAAATTTCTTTTAAATAATTATGTCTCATAAGAACATTGTAAAGAGAACCCTGATTCCTGTATGCTCCCCTGTTTTGGTTGAACAGCCATGTTTTATATATCTATAACATACATTACTTATGCTAGGAGTCAAAAAGTTCATTTCAAAACCACTTGACTTCAGATGCACTGAAATCTCGATCCATTCCAGAAGAATTTGAGGTCTTAAGCTTGGATCAGTTACCTGGGAACAAACGTTGCTGAAGTACCTCTTTGTGTTTCAAGTTCTTCTTGCAATAAACTGGTCTGCTGAGCGGAGGACAATTGCCCAAGCTCAATTGAGAGTCAAAGTTTTCACTCAGAAGTGAGAGATCTTAACAGAGATAAAAAAAGAAAAGAAGAGAAATAACCATTAGCTTTCTCTGTTTCTTCCTCAATGAATAATAGAAGATCAGGGTCAGAAAGCCTACTTCATCCCAGAAGGACTCCCTTGTGCTAGAAGATGGTCTCAAAACAATCCTGTATATTCTGGATTTATACATAATGGTTTGCATGTTATCTCTCCCATCAGATCCTGAATTCCTCAAGAGTGGGAACTATCTTTTGCCTTTCTTTATGTCCTCAAAATTTAGCACAATTCCTGGTATAAGGTAAGTATTTAAGAAATGTCTGTTTACTGACTGACTGACTGGCAAATTATATGGAAGGACAATGGTTTGATCCAATATGGTTTTTATTTCCTCTGTAGAGCAGCCAAAAGCATTGTTTCTAAATGAATAAATCTATATTAGGCTGATAGTATAATGCATAGAGTTCTCGACTTGAAGACGAAGATCTGAGTTCAAGTTCTGTCTCAATTACTGTTATCTCCAACAAGTCAGTTAACACCTCTTAGATTCTGTTTTGTCATCTGTAAAATAGGGATAATAGTAACACCTACTTCCAAGGATGGTTATGAAGGTCAGATGAGAAAATATACGTAAAGGGCAAACCTTAAAAACTGTTATGTAATCACTAAAGCCGAAAACTGGATCGATCTTTATTTATCTTCTTACCATCTTTTTTGGCTCTAACAGGGGACAGTCTTCAAATAAATAGCTTGCTACAACTGGACTCCTCTTATAGGACTTCTGGATATCTTAACTGAGAAATGCAATTTTATCTGGACCATTTCTATTTTGATCCTAAAATTTCAGTCACTATCTTAAGATTTTTAAGCTTGTCTCATATCAATTATTTACTTAATAAAGGAAGCTATTTTATTCTTTATAATACTTATAATTTTTTATATTTTATGTAACACTTTATATAATTTTTATACTTTATAATACTTAAATAACTAAATTAAAATCCAAATGTCAAAGAGGCAGGTTAGGTGCCACAGTGGCAAAAGCACTGGACCTAGCATCAAGGGGACCTGAGTTCAAATGATCTCAGATACTTACTAGCTATATGACTATAGGCCAGCCACTTAACCCCTCAATTTAAAAAAAAAAAATCCAAATATCAGAAACCAGAAAAAAGGGATTGCCGATGCTCTGACCACAATCTTCTTGTCTATAATGACCCTGTGGGTGTGAACAAAGACATCACATCTAATTTCAGAAACTTGACTCTCAGGAGAATCTTCACTTCAGGAAGAAATTATAAAAAGAACTGGCAGAACTTCTCTACCAAAATTCAAGATTGTTGTTGATTCTAAAAGAATAGAGTATAAGCTACAGTCCTCACACTGCAAACCCTCAAGATGGGTATTTGTAAATAACCACTGAGGCAGCTGTTTGGCAGAGTATCTAGAGGGCAGTTCTGGAGTAAGAAACAAAAGTTCAAATCCTGCCTCAAACATTTACTTAGCACCCACTTAACCATTCTCAGCTTGTTTCCTATAAGGTAAAGATAATAGCAGCATCTACTTCACAGGGTTATTGTAGGACCCAAATGAGATGATATTTGTAAAATGCTTGTAAACCTTGAACCTATTATTAATTTTACTATTACTGCTCATAGCCCAAGTACAAAAGATTGAAAAAGACAGTGGAGAACCATTGAAAAGACAATGAATAAGAGGAAGGAACCCTTTTCTTTTTTCTTACCTGAGTCAGCACCCAACATCATGTCCATCCATTCCTTAGTTGATAATCTGTTTATATGCCTATCCTTCACAACCCATGCAACGGGCTCTTCTGAGAATACTACACAACAAAATGGTTCTACTCTGACTACACAAACATAACCATAGAGTTTTCCCTGGTCATACACTTTCTGAAATTTGATCTCATATTTTATTGGATACCTATGGCTGCAGAAATGTTCAACAGGCAAGTTATCTATCTTCTTTTCTATTACTTTTCTCAATAAGTCAGGTTTCACAAGTTCTTTCAAGCCTCCCTCAACTTTCCAGGTGTTATTCTCCACACCAATAAAGAGGTAGCCTCCTTCTGTATTGGCAAATGCTGAAATGTAATTTGGTATTATGTCTTTTATATAGTCGATTATTTTTTTGGATGAAAACTGTTTAAACTCTACAAGCATTGATTCAGAAAATGGTAACACTTCCTCTCTCTCAAAGGAATCTTTTTGAAACACTAGAGCAACGGAATCATTCTCCTCAAGGCCAAGATTCACAGCCTTTAATACTTTCTTAGGGGGTGAATTTTCTGCTCTTTTCACACCTCTCTCTCTTTTTTTATTTTTCAAAAAGTTGGAAACTTTGCTTGGACTCATCTTTAAAGTCCTAGTGCCACTTCTTTCATATAGAATCACACTCTGACTGCAAATACGGGGTATGGTAGAGCTATGCTCAGGGGAATCTCTATTGCCCCAAGATTTAACAAAAATGAAAAAATATTCCCCTTGTGACAGTGTTGAAAAATAATTTTGAAAAGGGAAAGGATCAACAAAGTTCCCTAGGCACTGTTCTAAATCCTGTCCTATCTCCATGTTTTTTGAAAAGTAACATTCATCAGCTATTTCCATGCATATCACTCCTCCTCCAGAGTTCAACAAAGAACATGCAGCTATGGCAATTTTATTTCTTTCTTCCTCCCTCTGAGATTTTGCCAACTTTTTCCTGTTTTTTTCACCAAGGGTGATTTTTCCTATATTAATAACCAGGTCTGAAGATGATGGTTCCACACTCAAATGATCAAGTATATTCATGTTTTTTCTTTAGGAGAAATAGTCAAACTGTGGTCACCTGTGGAATAGCAAGCATAAAGATTACACAGTGAATACAATGTTTATCTGACCTAAAAGAACTAATGAAAGAAAGGAAGAAAAAAAGGAAGGAAGGAAGGGGGGAAAGGAGGAAGAAAGGAAGAATGTGGTTTAGTCTATGTTCAGAAAATATCAGTTCTTTTTCTGAAAATGGATAGCATGCTTCATCATGAATCTTTTGGGATTGTCTTGCATCACTGTATTACTGAGAATACTTAAGTCATTCACAATCCATCATATAATATTGCTGTCATTATGGACAACATTCTTCTTGTGCTGCCAACTATATTTTGCATCAATTCATATAAGCCTTTTCAGGTTTTTCTGAAACCATCCTGCTTGTCATTTCTTAGAGCACAATTATCTTCTATCAGGATCATATATCACAGCCTGTTTAGCCATGTCCAAAGAATGGGCATCCCCTTAATTTTCAATTCTTATTTGTATATGGGTCCTTCCTTCCCCACCCCACTCTTTTCATGATGTCTTTGAGATATAGATCTATCAGTAATGTTGAAAAGTGTCTTTATGTGTAATTGGGAAAAATAAAATACTATTAAGTGCAAAATAGAAAAGAAAATGAGCATAGAAAGAGAAGAAAATAGCACCCAAGACAGAGATCTGGGAGATACTCACCTTTAATGGGTATATACTAACTGAAGACTCAGCAATGTATACCGAGAAGTATCAGTCAGATCAAGAACTGATAGTGCTGTCCTAAAAACCTAGAAGAAAGAGAATATCAAGGAGATGAGGGTGATTAAAGACTATAAAGATGAGAAAAAGGATCAAGATACCAAAAATGCCTTTAAATTTGATGATATAGAGGTTACTAGTAAATTTAATGAGACCAATTTTGATTGAATTATGAGGTCCAAAAACACACTGTAGAATTAAGAAAGTGAGAGAAAAGGCATCTATAATTAATCAAGTAGTTTAGCCATAAAAGGGAGGAAAAATATGGGATGATAACCAATGATGATGAATAGATCAAGTGAGGATGTGGGAGTCAAAAAAAAAAAAAAAAAAAAAAAAAAAAAACCTGGCAAATCCTCTATGGACTCAAGCAAAGTGAAATGATCTTTCCATGTACCAGTGATCCTATTCCTGTCTTTTCTAGGAGATCACTCCTATTATTCCTATTCTCTCACTCATCTTCAATTTCTTTTTGTCTACTCACTTCTTACTTAATTCCAATTGCCTCAGCCAAAAAGAAAAAAAAAAAAGAGGTAGCATCTTCTTTCATTCAAATCTTCCCCTATTTTTCTTTTTTTCCTGAAGCAATCAGGGTTAAGTGACTTGCCCAGGGTCACGCAGCTAGGAAGCATTAAATGTCTGAGGCCAAATTTGAACTCAGTTCCTCCCGACTTCAGGGCTGGTACTCTATCCATTGAGTCACCTATTTGTCCTTCCCATATTTCTAATTCAACTGACTCATTATTTCGTACACCACAGCAATATTCCAACCCATTCACATTTTGAGAGGTTATCTATGAAAGTTTTCCCCCCCAATTTTCTGAATTTCTTCTATTCTTGACCATATAGATTTTATTTCTGCAAGAAAATTTTCATTTAAAATAATCAAAATGATCCATTTTATACTTCAACAATGCTCTCACCTTATAATGTAGTTTAAGGTCTGATACGTTTGAATTTGCTTCCTTTATATCTTCTCCCCCCCAGTTTTGTTTTGTTTTTTGAAATTCTGAGCTTTTGTGCCAAAAAGTGAACTTTGTTATTGTTTTTTCTAACTCAGTAACATGACTTTTAATAATCTGATTGGGATGCAATTACATAAACAGAATAGTTAAGTAAAATTGACATTTTTTCACTTAGACCTCAAACTTTAGTGAAATGTTCACTCCCTGTTTCCTAGTTATGAGGCTCATTTGCATAACCACAGAAATGCTGAAAAAGATTTCTCCATCCTGTTTTGCTCAGATTCCATGTCCAAACCGAACATGGGTGGGATGCCTTGATTCTTTGAAAAGTTTCCAAATTATTTTTATCATTCTGGATCATTTTCTGTTGTCATGTTACCTTGAGTAGGTATAACTTCTTATGACCATCTTATGATCAGTTTGTGGGGATGTCCATGCTTGGTTCAACCTAGGACACTCCCTCTTCCCCCTTTCCTCCCTCCCTCCCTTGATATGCTTTTTTTTTTTTTTTTTTTTTGGCTGATACGTAATTTTTGGCCCTTAAGAGCAAGGTCTCAACCAATGAGATTTTGTATTTTACCATGCCTTTTTTTTTCCATATTCATGTATCAAATTCTATAAAAACAAGTTCTTGGGGACCATAACCATCTCAGATCCTGAGGAAGAAATGAGGTCCATTTTATTGGAGAGAGCCATGGACTTTTAATGAAATGCCATTAGCTCAGAGCTGGACAATTTTAAACTTCACAGGATCAATCTTAATTGAATAAGTTGAGGTTAAAATATTTGAGGGTGGGCAACTAGGTGGTATACTGGTTAGAGCACCAGGCCTGAAATCAGGAGGATCTGAGTTCAAATCTGGTTTCAGACACTGAACACTCCTAGCTCAGTGACCCTGGGCAATTGCCTAAGCAAAAAAAAAAAAAGTATTTGAAGGAGTATCAATATGTAGGATGATGTCCCCTAGTATGAAAATGAAAATTGGAGAGGAAATTGGAGAGGAAAGACTGAATCAGAACAAAATTGAGAAAACAAGTTCAAGTTTTTCCTTTCAATCCAAAAACTTATTTAGAACCATCCTAGGTAATTGAGATATGGTTTGCCATTACAGAGATTACGTTTCTTTTCCCCAAATGGTTACAATTATTTCCTTGTGCAATGATTGTATGCTATACTTTGCTACAGAGTTTCTCAATCTCAAATGAAGATTCTATGTTCTTTAATTCCCAGGATAAATTTATAGTGGTTATCTGAATTCTCTAGCTGAAGGGTCATTTGTAATAGCTATTTTGGGGTTTTCTTGGCAAAGATAATAGAGTGGTTTGCCATTTCCTTCTCTGGCTTATTTTAAAAATGAGGAAATTGAAGCAAATAGGTGACTTGACCAGAGTCACATAGTTAGTAAGTCTCTGAGGCCATATTTGAACTCAGATCTTTCTGAGTCCAGGCCTAAGCTCTCTACATACTGGGCTACTGAGCTGCCTGACTAGAATATTTACAGAAGGCTTAAAAAGCAGAAATGTCTATGTTAACAATAATGCTTTATGTTTATATTGAGTTTTCCAGTTTTCACATGACTTCGTTTTATTGGTTCACCAAAATGTTTCCATGAGAAACACAAGGTTGACTGTTACACCCCTATGAACTACTCTAACTTGGTAGCTCCCCTTAGAGCTACTCTTAATGCCCGTCCATCGACGGCACTGCTAGGCCACACTTACCGTCTTCGGACTCCAGCCCGGATGCCATAGAGACAGACCACCATTAGGTAGGGGTGAAGTGAAAGAGAACTTTATTCTGAGATAGCACATATTTATACCCCACTGATGATATGGGGGAAAAGGAGGGAGTCCTCTAGGAACCTGGCATAATAGGACTGGCCCAAGAAGAAGGAGGGAGGAGTGCTAGGCTTTGAGAGCACTAAGGAGGGAGGCCTGGTACCCGGAATCAGACACCGCCTCATGGGGCTGTGCCCCACCTCCATGTAGGCCTCACCTGCACCTCTGAACCTCTCATCCCTCAGGTCCTCCCACATGCCTTGAACAGCATTTATTGCTTCTAGAGGCTTTTTAACCCTTACAGTTGACCTTGTTATTCTCATTGTGCAAATAAAGAAACAGGTTAGGTGAGGCAACTTGCCAAAAAAAACAGGGCATGTGACACAACTTGGGATCTAAACTTTCCTGTTCAATGTTCTTTCTGACTCATCAGGTAGCTTTCCTCAGCTAAAAGTATGCCTCTAATGCTCTTTAGCAGAGAGATTTCTCTAGATGGTTAATTATTACAATTATATATTATAATATAATGCTATGTATAATAATAATGTTATATTTAATATATTAATATATTCTATATTACATATAATATTATTTATATTATAATTATATATAATAATTATTATTATTAATGCTAGATTATTTTTTAAATTATTATTGGACACTCAACTACTCACATATAATTATCTTCAACGCTCTGATGACAATGTTTGTATTTTCAACCCAAAACATTGTACAAATTGAATTTTTAATATTTTGAGATTTGAAGTATACAGATAGATAAAGTTGTAGAATTTTATTTATTTCAGATATAACTGAAGGGACCCATGAGATCATCTTCTCCAACCTCCTGATTGTACAGAAAAGGAAGCTAAGGCTCAGGGGGAGTCATATGATTTAACAAGTATAGGAGTATAACCTTAAAGATTGAATGTGAATTTTTGTAATTTCTCAGTTCAAAGTCACTCTAGGAGACACTCATCATTTGTGTTATGTTGAATACTGTTGCTACAAATTCTATATTTTGTTCATCCTCAGCAGCAACTTCCAAGATCATCTAGTCCTGCCTTCTTAATTACTTCCTTTTATAACTGAGATAGAAATTCAGAGAGTTGAAACCTTGCCTTTAATCACACATAAATCTTTTTTATTGTTTCCTTTTTGCTTATGTTTATTCCCTTCATTCCTTTTTCTTCTGATTCCTGTAGTCATTTCTTTTTTAAATGTTTTATTTTCTCCCAGTTACATGTAAATGCAATTTTTAACATTCATTTTTTGAAAATAAAAAAAAATAAAAAAATTTTAAATTCCAAATTTTTTCTCTCCTTTCCCAAATCATCCCCTTGAGACAGTAGCAATTTAACATAGGTTATATATATTCAATTGTGCAAAACATAATACTATATTAGTCATATTGTCATACATAATTCTTACTAGCCTTTAGTCATTGAAAGACAAATTAAGGCCTGGGAAAAATCTTACTTTATGTATTTATTTTAATAGTATGTCATTCTTTCAAATACAAATAGCTTTTTTTTTAAACATTCATTTTATAAGATTTTATGTTCCTTTTTTTTTTTCTCCCTCCCTTCCTTACCTCTACCCTGTAGACATGCTGTAGATATGACAAATAACTGAATAACCACAAACATATTAAAATTTCTAGTTAGTCTGTGGGGTCCCATGGAATGTAGCGGTCCTAACAATTAATTATTAAACACTCAGATAAAACAAATTTTCAATCTTACCTTGGAAGCAACATTGTGGACTTGGACAATATGTTTTTCTACCAATGAAGCCTTGAACTTTTTTGTTTTATTACCAGAACTGAAATCCTATGAGTTGGGATAAAGTTTAACTCAAATCTAAAACACTTGATAGCTATGTAACCCTAGAAAAGTCTCTTCCTCTGTAAAATGGGGAGAATGATAAGTGTCCTTTCAGGGTTGTTTCAGAGTTGATTCAGAGAACCAAGTGAGTTAATAAATATGAAGTACGTTACAAATCTAAAAGAGTTAGCAATCACATATACACTTTTGAACTTAATCAGCATTACTAATATTTTCTTATCACTTTTTTAAAATCTAGAACTCTGTAAAATAATAATTCAAGCCCTGATTTGTAGTTTTTGCCTATTTTCAAAGTAAAAATAAGTTCTCACACTGAAAACTTAGTTCTCTAGAGCCCATAAAAGCTGGCTCCAGATTAAGATATTTTTCTAGCAATATTGATTTGATTATAGTTGAAATAGAGGGAGAGGAGATTTGGACTTAAAGATCTGGATTTCATCTGTAAATCTATTAACAAAATCATCCACTCTATAGGCTTCTGGTTATTCTTCTATGGGGGAAGGAAAGATCAAGATTCCCTCCCAGGATGACCATGAACCACTACATAGAATTCCCAATCCCTGCATTTTTGTCCGTCTGCATTTTTGATTTCCTCCACAGGTTAATTGTACAGTATTTCAAAGTCCGATTCTTTTTGTACAGCAAAACAACTGTTTGGACATGTATACATATATTGCATTTAATTTATACTTTAACATATTTAACATGTATTAGTCAACCTGCCATCTGGGGGAGAGAGGAAAGAGGGGAAAAACTGGAACAAAAGGTTTGGCAATTAACAATGCTGTAAAATTATCCATGCATATATCTGATAAATAAAAAGCTATTTAAAAAAAAAAAAAAGATTCCCTCCCAGAAAACAGTTTCTTAACCTATGGTCTGTGAACTTTTTATGATAGATAAAAAGATATTATATTTATATACTATACATATAGATACTCTTATATAATATATAATAGATATTATATTTCCATGTGCTTTTAAATTATCCTTTGTAATTCTACGAATTTCATCTTGTGAAATTAAGAAGATTATTCTGAAAATGAATCCATAGGTTTTCCCCAAAGGGTCCATGACCACTATATCAAGAAGTTAAGAATCATTCAAAGATCTCTAAATTGTCTTCCAGCTCTAGGTCCCATGGGAGCAGTCCTCAGATTCGCTCTCAGACCTCAAGGGTCCTGAACTAAAATGTACTTACCTAGAAGAAAGAAGACCTTCACTTTTGCAGGCTCTTCCTCAGGGCTGCCTTGCAGTAGAAAGGAGAATCTGTCAGCTGGAACACTTGGCTCTCTTTTATATCTCAGTTGCCCGCCAAAATGAGAGCTGATTCACTGCCAGGTTCACAGAGCCTGCCCCTTTGGTAACAGAGAAGGCAGCCCCTGACGTCACACAGGCTTCATAAGCAGACTTGTGTCAGAGAGAGCCTGATGTGGAGACTGGCTGAAATATGACCCATGAAACGGTTCTGAACATTAGAAAGCAGGCTTTCCAGAGGAGCAGGGACCGTTCTCGAGTCTCTACCAGCGTCCAGATGGATTACATCTCAAGATGACCTAACTTCTATCCAAATCCACTCTTCCTGATGCTGTAATCACCAGTTTCTCCCGTACACGGGAGAATATATAATAGATATTATATTTCCATGTGCTTTTAAATTATCCTTTGTAATTCTACGAATTTCATCTTGTGAAATTAAGAAGATTATTCTGAAAATGAATCCATAGGTTTTCCCCAAAGGGTCCATGACCACTATATCAAGAAGTTAAGAATCATTCAAAGATCTCTAAATTGTCTTCCAGCTCTAGGTCTCATGGGAGCAGTCCTCAGATTCGCTCTCAGACCTCAAGGGTCCTGAACTAAAATGTACTTACCTAGAAGAAAAAAGACCTTCACTTTTGCAGGCTCTTCCTCAGGGCTGCCTTGCAGTAGAATGGAAAATCTGTCAGCTGGAACACTTGGCTCCCTTTTATATCTCAGTTGCCCGCCAAAATGAGAGCTGATTCACTGCCAGGTTCACAGAGCCTGCCCCTTTGGTAACAGAGAAGGCAGCCCCTGACGTCACACAGGCTTCATAAGCAGACTTGAGTCAGAGATAAGCAGACTTGTGTCAGAGAGAGCCTGATGTGGAGACTGGCTGAAATATGACCCATGAAACGGTTCTGAACATTAGAAAGCAGGCTTTCCAGAGGAGCAGGGACCGTTCTCGAGTCTCTACCAGCGTCCAGATGGATTACATCTCAAGATGACCTAACTTCTATCCAAATCCACTCTTCCTGATACTGTAATCACCAGTTTCTCCCATACACGGGAGAATATATAATAGATATTATATTTCCATGTGCTTTTAAATTATCCTTTGTAATTCTACGAATTTCATCTTGTGAAATTAAGAAGATTATTCTGAAAATGAATCCATAGGTTTTCCCCAAAGGGTCCATGACCACTATATCAAGAAGTTAAGAATCATTCAAAGATCTCTAAATCGTCTTCCAGCTCTAGGTCCCATGGGAGCAGTCCTCAGATTCGCTCTCAGGCCTCAAGGGTCCTGAACTAAAATGTACTTACCTAGAAGAAAGAAGACCTTCACCTTTGCAGGCTCTTCCTCAGGGCTGGAGGAAAATCTGTCAGCTGGAACACTTGGCTCCCTTTTATATCTCAGTTGCCCGCCAAAATGAGAGCTGATTCACTGCCAGGTTCACAGAGCCTGCCCCTTTGGTAATAGAGAAGGCAGCCCCTGACGTCACACAGGCTTCATAAGCAGATTTGTATCAGAGATAAGCAGACTTGTGTCAGAGAGAGCCTGATCTGGAGACTGGCTGAAATACGGCCCATGAAAAGGTTCTGAACATTAGAAAGCAGGCTTTCCAGAGGAGCAGGGACCGTTCTCGAGTCTCTACCAGCGTCCGGATGGATTACATCTCAAGATGACTTAACTTCTATCCAAATCCACTCTTCCTGATGCTGTAATCAATCACCAGTTTCTCCCGTACACGGGAGAATATATAATAGATATTATATTTCCATGTGCTTTTAAATTATCCTTTGTAATTCTACGAATTTCATCTTGTGAAATTAAGAAGATTATTCTGAAAATGAATCCATAGGTTTTCCCCAAAGGGTCCATGACCACTATATCAAGAAGTTAAGAATCATTCAAAGATCTCTAAATCGTCTTCCAGCTCTAGGTCTCATGGGAGCAGTCCTCAGATTCGCTCTCAGACCTCAAGGGTCCTGAACTAAAATGTACTTACCTAGAAGAAAGAAGACCTTCACCTTTGCAGGCTCTTCCTCAGGGCTGCCTTGCAGTAGAAAGGAGAATCTGTCAGCTGGAACACTTGGCTCCCTTTTATATCTCAGTTGCCCGCCAAAATGAGAGCTGATTCACTGCCAGGTTCACAGAGCCTGCCCCTTTGGTAATAGAGAAGGCAGCCCCTGACGTCACACAGGCTTCATAAGCAGATTTGTATCAGAGATAAGCAGACTTGTGTCAGAGAGAGCCTGATCTGGAGACTGGCTGAAATACGGCCCATGAAAAGGTTCTGAACATTAGAAAGCAGGCTTTCCAGAGGAGCAGGGACCGTTCTCGAGTCTCTACCAGCGTCCAGATGGATTACATCTCAAGATGACTTAACTTCTATCCAAATCCATTCTTCCTGATGTTGTAATCACCAGTTTCTCCCCTGCAGTGGATTACCTTTAGAGATTCCTCACCTCCACAGTCCCCTCCCAATGGGAGACAGCTAATTACTGGATGATACCAAAGGCAGCAAAAGAGAAACTGGCAAAATGGGTAATTGTTGCTCATTCCTTTCAATACTGTCTAACTCTCCATGACTCTGTTTGGGATTTTCTTGGCAAAGATATTGGAGTGCTCTGTCATTTCCATAGAGATTACAAAACTCCCATGGAGATCAGAACTCACCAGGTAAAAACTGAATGATTTATGTTAACAACTGAAAGATAAAGAAGCTAGATAAGAATTGAAAGAGTTAACTGATTCTGTTTCCTGCTAAAGGATTGATTTCAGAGACAGGACACTGTCTCTTTCCAATAGTGAATCCTCTCAGATGGCTGATAAATGATCCCAGAAGATCTTCTTGACAAGGTGATAATCTGCTTCCTGCACTCAGTTTCTAATACTTTCTCTCTGAAATCCTTCCTGTTCATAACCCTTAAGAGAAATTCTCTACAGTTGGGCTCATTCTTACCTAAAATGGAGTTAAAATTTCTTCTGGCCCAAGATGTTGGGAAAAAAAAGGAAAAATCTCCCAGAATTCTGGAACTTGGTTAAATTGACTGATTTTGTATATTATAAATGAAAGATTAAACTGGGAGGAGGCAAGACTTTGGAAGGAAATGAAACTGAAAAATGTTTCAGAAGAAATGAAACTGAGAGGCAGAGCCAAGATGACCGAGTAAAGGCAGGGAAAAAAAATCTAAACAAGTCTCTGACTTTCTTGTATTTTTCCATCTTGCTTCCTCACAGAAAATGAAAAGGGTAAGTATTGTATTTTCTGCTGAGGCAGAAGGAAGAAAATTATTCTAGGAAATTGATAAAATCTGTACTTAGTTTGGCATAATGCCAGGGAAGAGGAAGACCCTAAGAAAGATGACCTAACCCAAGTACTGAGGTCATGAAAATGACTGACCTAAGAGACTCAAGCAACAATAGTACACACACACATATATACCTGTGTGTGTATATATATATATATATATATATAACATTAAAAAAAATCACCAACAATTTTTCTTCCTTTATGAGAATTGAGAAAATTGTTGTAGATCAAAAAGCTCTAGATAACTATATTCCCCTAAAAGAAGAATGGGGAGGTGGGAAGACAGAGATCTTGGGTCAAATAGTTTCCCAGATTGATCCTCAGATGGTGAATTAGCACCAGAACTGAATGTCATGGAGAAGAATGGAGAGAGTAGAAGGGAATCATTGATAACTGTATGCATATATAGGATTTAGGAATCTATTTATTTATTGCTAGAAATTTTTACTTTCCTAATTGTATTTAGATCAGATTAATGTTATAATAAATTTTCATTCCATGAATTTAATTTCTTTGCTTCCTTCCTCCATTGATCTGTGTGAATACACACTGTGTGAGTACACTGTGAGTACACAGATCAATGAAGAAAGGAAGCAAAAGGAACAAAAGGAAGTATCTGTGAATGAAAATATGTTCTTGTACATAACTGAGTCAGCTAAAGCCACAAAGGAGAAAAAGTAACTTTCTCCAAACTTTCTCTGATGACTTTCTTTTCTTCTTCTTTCTTTCTTTTCTTCTTTCTCTTGCTTCTTTTCTCTTCTTTCTTTCTTTCTTTCTTTCTTTCTTTCTTTCTTTCTTTCTTTCTTTTTTTTTTTTTTTGGATGAGGGAAGAATAAAGGGTTTTGGATCATCTGCTCTGTCAGGACTTAACCTTCAGGACTCAAGGCTTTCAAAGTTAAAGCATACTGGAGAGACTTACATAAACTGATGCTAAGAGAAATGAATAAAACGAAGAGAACATGGTACATAGCAACAATAAGACTATGTAATGGTCAACTGTGATGGATTTGGCTCTTTTCAACAATGAAATAATTCAGGCCAATTTCAGTAGACTTGTGATGGAGAAAGACAATTGCATCCAGAGAGAGAACTGTGGAGACTGAATGTGGAGCACAACAGGGTGTTTTCATCTTTTTTATTGTTATTGTTTGCTTACTTGTTTTTTTTCTTTCTCAATTATTCCCTTTTGATTGAATTTTTCTTGTGAAGCATGATAAGTGTGTGGTAACATGTTTAGAAGAATCGCACATGTTTAAGCTATTGGATTACTTTTCTGTCTAGAGGAAATGGGGAGAGAGGGGAGAAAAATTTGAAACACAAGATTTTGCAGGTTGAACATTTTTTAACTTTTTTAGCTTTTTATTTTAAAAATATATTGCATAAATAATTTTCTACATTCACCCTTGTAAAACCTTGTGTTCTAAATTTTTTTCCTTCCTTTCTCCCCACCCCTCCTGTAACAGCAAGTAGTCCCAATATATGTTAATAGGTACAATTCTTCTATACATATTTCCACAATTATCATGATGCACAAAAAGGAAAAAAATGAGAAGGAAAATAAAAAGTAAGTAAATCACAACAAAAAAGGTGAAAATACTATGCTGTGACCCACATTCAATTCCCACAGTCCTTTTTCTGGATGCAGCTGGTTGTTTCTTATAGAGCAATAATATTTCATAACATTCATATACCATAACTTATTCAGCCATTCTCCAGCTGATGGACATTCATTCAGTTTCCAGTTCCTTGCCAGTACAAAAAGAGATGCTATAACATTTTTGCACATATGGATCCTTTTCCTTTTTTATAATTTCCTTGGGATACAGACCCAGCAGAAATACTACTGGATCAAAGAGTATGTACAGTTTGATAGCCCTTTGAGCATATTTCCAGATTGCTCTCCAGAATGGTTGGATCAGTTTACAACTCCACCAATAATGTATTAACATTCCAGTTTTCCCACTTCCCTTCCAACATTTATCATTATCTTTTCCTGTCATCTTAGCCAATCTGAGAGGTATATAGTGGTACCTCAGCGTCCTCTTAATTTGCATTTCTCTAATCAATAGTGATTTAGAGCATTTTTTAATATGACTAAAAATGGTTTTAATTTCTTCATCCAAAAATTATCTGTTCATACTCATTGACCATTTATCAAGTGCAGAATGGCTTATATTTTTACAAATTTGAGTCAATTCTCTATATAGTTTAGAAATGAGTCCTTTATCAGAACCTTTGGATGGAAATTTTTTCCCCATTTACTGCTTTACTTCTAATCTTGGCTGCATTGGTTTTGTTTGTATAAAACCTTTTTAACTTAATATAATAAAAATTATTCATTTTTCATTTTATAATATATTCTAGTTATTCTCTGGCCACAAATTCCTTTCTTCTCCACAGATTTGAAAGGCAGACCATCCTTTGCTTTTCTAATTTGCTTATAGCATTATATTTTATATCTAAACCATGAACTCATTTTGACCTTATGTAGATATAGGGTGTTAGGTATTGGTCCATGCTTAGTTTCTGCCATTCTATTTTCTGGCTTTCTTGAAAGAGTAAATATTGAAAACTATCTCTGCATGCATTTTGAAAAATAAAAGGCTATTATAAAAAAATTTTAAATGTAAAAAACCAAAAAGTTGAAGCATATTATTGCAGGGTATATTAATAATCAGAATTCCTTTTACATACATTGTACTAAATGACCTTTGAGGATCTGGAATCAGGAAGACATTTTCCTGAGTTCAACTTAGCCTTAGACACATAGTAGCTGTGAAACCTTGGACAAGTCACTTAACCTTGTTTGCTTCAATTTCCTCATCTGTAAAATGAGCTGGAGAAGGAAAAAGCAAACCATCCAGTGTCTGTCCAGTCCCAAAAGGGGCTATAGAAAATTGGATGTAACTGAACCATTCTCAAATTCTGTGATCTAATAATATGACCTCAGTGCTATTTTTTTGTTCTGATTTGGGTTTGTTTGTTTGTTTGTTCTGCTTAATCTAATGAGCTACTCTATACTGAGGCAATGTTTTACAGTACAATGCAAGGAACAGTAGGTCTAGATATAGCAGGATCTGGGTTCAAGTCCCAGATCTGCCACTTAATTACACCATGAGCATTATACTCTGAGATTTCATTTCCCCATCTGTAAAATGGGCATGATTATAGTTACTATAGTTACACTAACCATTTGAGTCTCTCCATGAAGATCAAATGACCTAAAGTGAAATGAGAACTTTATAACTATTGATGAATAAATGTGAGCTGCTATCATGATTATTACTCTGAGCAGAGAATAGATATATATTTAAAATGTAATCAACCGAAATTTGGTAGTTTTGTTTTCAGAGGTTAATTCCATCTTTCTTTTTTTCCTCTCATAAATTTTGTTTTTATATTAAAACATCTTTCAACTGTCTTATTAGTGGGAAGAAGACTAAGCTGAGTATCAAATCATATCTCATTCTATTGGGGGGAAAACAACAAACAAAACCAGGAGTCTCCAAAGAGCCAAGTTTGGCTCTGAGCTGAAGAATCTGCATTGGAATCCTGACTGCCATTTACTCCCTAAGTGACCTTAGCCTCTTTGGGCATCAGTTCCTTCATTTCTATATTGAGATGGGAAACTGAGGCTACAATCCTTTCAGTGCTATAACACTATGGTTATTGTTCTGTTAATATTGGTGAGAACCTAGAACAAGACTAACAAGCTGCCCTGGATAGAGTACAAGAAAGATGGATTCCATTTTGTCCAAAAACAAAAGCATTCATCTTTATTTAATCTAATTTATCATATTCTGTATCAACTCAACAAAACACATTCCATTTGAAAATAAAAAAGAAACTCAACTAATTTCCTGATCTCTGGAGTTGGAAGAACCTATAGCCTTTCTCCAATTACTCCTCTCTGCCTCCTTTAAGATAGAAGGTATTTTTTTTAATATACCCTCCAGACACAGTGGTAGGAAACAGGGAAGGGGGTGGTAGCTTTGGGTCAGCTAGGGCTTCTGGGGGCACATGATAAAATCCAGCAGGGCACAAAGATCAGAATATCCAAGATGCCATTTTCTCATTGGTCAGCTCTAGGGGTTGATCTGGGTGGAAATCCACTCTCCACTTCCAGCTGATCCAATAGCCCCTGATTCAGTCCCATGCCCAGGACATGGCCCCAAGGACCACCCTTCCTCGTGGCCCCTGCTCTAAGAGAAGGGTTTAATGAAGCCATAGTCCATACACTTGACGAGGCAATCCCTGGCAGCTTCCACCACCTGTTTCCTCTTCTCATCAGGCTCCTGCTTGCCCACAAAGGTCAGAATCTCCAGCAGTTCACTCTGTACCAGCTTCTTGGCCAACTCCTGATCAGCTGCCATCAGGTTGTAGGCAATGACGATGCCCCGGTGCTGGACTGACAGGCGGTCATGAAGGCAGAGCCGCTGCAGGATCTCCAGCCACTGGGATGTCTGAAAGGAGAGAGGGGCAAGCTGAGAGATAAAAGCAAGGAGGATTGCCCAGATGAATTTATCCTGGGAGAAATAAAGAAGCTACAGACCTGGAAAAAGTCTAACCTCTGTGAGAATGAGTCATAACTATGACAACCAGTACCTGATGTGATTAATGCCAAATAAAGTTCTTGGGCCACGAAATAAAAACATTCTGCTGAATTGAAATTGGACCAAACTAACCTCAGTGGCAGACTTCTCTGAGCCATACTCTCCACTATCTATGTTCTCCCCATTTTACAGATAGTGAAATTAAGTCCTACCCATTAGAGCCAGAGGCTCAGCAGAAGGATCTCCCCCTGAAGGTACCCAAATGGTCTCCTCACTTCTGTCTATCCAGACGCCCTTGGAGATACTAGTTTTAGACAGACTAAACCTTAACTAGGTCTATCTAGTTAGCCCTAATGTGTGTGATTATGTAGGGATGGAGAGGATAGGTTCCACACATTAGTGACAACCTCATCTTCAACAAGAAGTACAGTTGGTCTCTTCTATTATCAACTCCAACGGTGCTCAATTGGTAAAACAATACAAATAATACCCCTCTGAGGGTCCCAAGGACCTCCCAAAAGTCAGGGTTAAAAGTCTGAAACAGTGGTATGATAAATAGTAATCCATGTAGTCCAGCAGAAATCATGTTGGGTTTGGAGTTGGAACACCTGGGCTCAGGTTCTGCTCTACACTTAGTATTTGTGTCACATCAGGCAAGTTCCTTAACCAATCTGGGCCTCAGTTTCCTTATCTGTAAAAATGAGAGACTAAGACTAGATAGATCCCTTTCAGCTACAAATATATGATCTGAGGAACTGGGTGGAATCAGGGGATGACCCTACAGTATGATCATTCCCCCTCCCATTTTCTGCCCAGGAAAGGCTTCCTACCACTTGGGTCATCTTGTGGCAGAGCCTCTTATGGGAGGCAGTCAGCATGGCCAGGGCCCCAGCTGCTGCATTCTGGACTTTGTCATCATCCTCCCCACACAGTAGTACCACCAGCTTCAGTCGGTCATTGCCATCAGCCAAGAACCGTTCCTGCACCTGCCAAGGACGGGAGAGAAGGCAGGGGTGAAATGGTCCACAAGAACTACCTGCTGAAACCATGCTAAAAAATCATTTGCTAGCCGGTGATAGAATTGTTGGGCAACAGACCCCAAAGCAACCCAAGAGAAAGAATAAAGGTCCACATATTCCCAAATATTTATAGCAGCTCCCTCATCCCAACTTAGTGATCCCTCTCTAATGAAAAAAGAGAGGGAAAAATTAGCCAACGTATCAACAGAGTCTAACGGTATATACAATGCTTTTTACACAGTCCTGATACAACATCTTATATAAAAATACCAAGGAGGAATAATTTCTCACCTTTCTGGGGGAGATCAAACTTGGGTATCATCATTATCCAACATCCAGTTGTGTTTTTAGATCTTTCTATTTACATTGTTGTCATTGGATATAGCATCAAGAAGATTACAGTTCAAATCTAGTTTTAGAGACATACTAGTTCTCTGCCCTTGAACAAATCATTCTAGCCTATTTGCCTTAGTTTCCTCAAATGGAAATAATAATACCATTCACTTCACAAAATTATTTTGAGTATCAATTGAAATGATATTTGTGAAGTATTTAGCACAGTGCCTGACACATAGTAGGTGCTTAATAAATGCTCATTCTCTTCCCTTTTCTTCTTTCCTCAGTCTTTTCCTAATTCTTCCATAACTGGATATTTTGGGGTCGCAAATAACTGGAAACAAAATGGGTACCCATTAACTGGAAAATGGCTGAATAAATTGTTGCATATGAGTGTATAAGGCAAGCCAAATATGGGGAATTCAGAAAAACCTGGGAAGATTTGTTTGAAAGGATGCCAAAAAAAAAATAATAACAACAACAAAAATAAAAACAAAAACAAACAAACAAACAAGAGCAATATGCATAAATACTACAGTAATGAGAAGGAAAATACTAATCAGAGCCATGAAAACTCAGGTGGATATAATAGTTAACCAGGATTCCAGAGTACACAGAACAAAACATACCTTCTTCTTCTCAGAAAAGAGGTGGTGGACTGACTACAGGATAAGGCATGCTTTATCATTATCGGAAGTGGTTAAAATGTTGTATCTTTTGCTTAACTGTGCTTATTTGTTATACATTAAGGGTCTTCCTGTATCTGTGTCATTTATTAAACAGTAACATTACATTTTTGTAAATGATTTGGGACATTGAAGTATAAGGCATTTAATAAATCCGATCAGAAAAATCCCAACAACAAACAAATTAAGATTTTCTTAGGATGGTTGAGCATTGGGAAGTAACCCTAATGTAAAAAAACAACAGCAATAAAAACCTTTCAAAGTATTAAAGAAACAAGCAGAGGCAGGAAGTCTGTGATCTGAGTCCCTTCCTCTCATCTAGAATTTTCACTCAAGCAGTTCCCTTAAATATCATCTCTTCCAGAAAGTCTTTCCTGATTGGTTGGAAAGTAGAGAAAAGGTTCCCTTAATTTAAACATGTAATTCCAATAATAAACACCTCCTCCTAGTTATCTATAATAATTCAGGGGTGCAGAAACACAGAGATTATCCAAAAGTGCAAAATTCGGAGATGATTTCTTTGCCTTTGAAGTTATTTTCATCCCAGTTCAATTGTCTTCCTATGAATAATATGTAAAAAATTATGACTTTGCAATCAGTCCCAGAGAGGGATGGGACTTGGGAGAAGGAAGCAGAAGTTGGTTAGTTGGTAGGAGGGGATTAAACCTTTGACACAATGATTTGCCATTGCTAGTTGTTTGATTTGGGGCAAATGGCTTCCTCTTTCAGGATCTGTTTCCTCATTTATAAAATGAAAATGTAAAGAAAGATCATAAGGGGCAGTAATACCTTACACTTGAATGTCCCAAATCATTTATAAAAATGTAATGTTATTGTTTAATAAGTGACACAAGTACAGGAAGAACCTTAATTTATAACAATGAAGTACAGTTAAGTAGCACAGTGGATAGAGCACTGACCCTGGAATCAGGAGAACTTGAGTTCAAATCCAGCCTCAGATACTTGATATTTACTAGCTGCATGTCTTTGGACAAGTCATTTAACCCCAATTGCCTTGAAAAGAAACAAAAAACAAACAAACAACAACAACAAAAAGATTGTAGATGCACAGGACCCTAAAGTTCTCTACTCTTCCTCATTTCTCTCCTGCTCCATTTTACAATTAGAGGCAGCTAAATGATCCAGTGGACAGAGCAGTGGACTTGTCCTCAGGGAGACCTGAGTTGAACCCTGCTTTATACATTGTATGGCTGAGTCACTTCCATATAATGAGAAAAATAATGCCATCTATCTCCTAGGGTTGTTAGAAGGAGAAAATAAAATAGTTTGTAAATCACTTAAACCCCTAAATAATGCTAATGATTGTTATCACACTTGAAGAAATGAAGGTAGAGAGAGAATGTGACTTGTCCAATGTCACCTAGGCAGAGTGACAAAGCCAAGATTTGAACTCGGGTCCAGAACTTAAATCCAGTGCTCTTTCCTCCCTGTGATATCTCTCATAATGCTCACTCCATTTGACTGTAAGCTCCTTGAAAGTAAAAAAATGGCTTCAGACATTTATTAGTTGTATAACCTTGGACAAGTCATTTAACCCCTTTCTGCCTCAGTTTCTTCATCTGCAAATTGAGGATAATAATAACATTTAATTCCCAGGGATATTGTGAGGATCACATGAAATAATAATTGCAAAAACATTTGACACAGTGCCTGGCACAAAGTAACTGCTATATAAATGATAGCTATTATTATTAGCGTTATCATCATCATCATCATTATTTCAACTCTGTGCTTAGCACAATGCCTGGCACATAGTAGGTACTTTAAAATGTTGATTGATTGATAGATTCTTCCAGCTTAAAATCTGTTACTCTAGTATGAGTTATTTATTTATTATTTTGCTGAGGCACTTGGGTTAAGTGACTCGACCAGGGTCACACAACTAGGGAGTGTTAAGTATCTGAAGCTAGATTTGAACTCAGATCCTCCTGACTTCAGAGCTGGTGCCCTATCCACTGCGCCACCCAGATGCCACTTGTATGAGTTATTTAATTCAGATTCTGATCTCTTGTTTCTTGAAAAAGAAATTTTTTCCTTGGCATGAATATTGCCTTCAGACTGATTACAATGCCTTCATATCTTCATGGGTGACCATCAGTCAATGGTCAGAAGTTTATTAATCAGACAGTCAATAAATATTTATTAAGTGCCTATTATGTATCACGCACTGTGCCAGTCTCTGAGAATACAAAGAAAGGTAAAAGATACTTCCTGCGGTTGAGGATTCCAGTCTAATGAATGGGACAACATGCAAACAACTATGTAATAAATAAGAAAAATTGGAATAATCTACAGAGAGAAGGCACTTACTTTGTGCCAGTTGGGTCGAGTGACTGTAGTCAAAAAATCCCCAGTCAACCTCTTCCAGGGAAGAGCTCTTTGAACTAAGTCAGGCTGAGCCTTTAACAGCCCATCAACTCAAAACCTTCCACCTGCCAGCATTCACATTCTTCTCCCACAGCCTGCTAGAACCCCAGATTAAGGCCTTTCATAGAGAATATGTTTATTTTCATAATCATCTATACCCCATCGAGGTGTATCCCAACAGCTCCTATGAGCAAACTCTGCCTTCCTGATTCCACTGGGAGTTCCCTGAGGGATAATATTTCAATGAGGATAATTATCTCCATCTTCTTGAAGAAAAGGGGAGGTTTCTTCACTCACCCGTCTCTGTCTTGTCCCTTAATATGTTGACCTCAGTCCCACCCCCGTACCCTGAGCCCCCATACCTCTTTGTTGACCACCATATTGCACATGCACTCGGTGGCTGCCTGCCGAAGCTGGTCATGGTTCTCAAACATGTAATTCTCAATGTCTGGCAGAGCCTTCTCCTTAATGATTTTCTGCCTGATTGGTCAAGAGAGACACTTATTGAGTTCATCCCCTATCTCCCAGCAGGTCTCTACCTTAACTCCTTCCACCCACCTTAATAGTTTTCTGTATAAACCTTAAGGATGGGATTCCCCAATCTCCTTTGGCACCCACAGTCAGAAGTCTTTTTTTAACTCATCTAAATCCTTTCTGCTTCCACAGTTTCTGTTGTTTTAAAATCTATCCATCAGTAGGAGAGTAGTACCTTTAGAAGAGTTTAGGCATAAGGTTTAAAGCATTGGCTCCTGCCCAAGAGGAAGTTAGAAAGGGCTAACCCTTCTTGACTCCACACCTTGTTTACGTCCTCCCTTCTTCTCTACTCACCGGAGTTTGTCGCTCCTCCCTGACAGATTCGTCAGTCCTAGAAGGGCTTCGTAATTCTGGAGTCCATCCCGCTGTGTGTCTAGGAGCCTTACCAATGGACGTACTACCTCATACACCTGCAGGAAATGGAGAAAAGCAGAAGGAAATGGCACAGGGTGGGGCTAAGAAGAATTATGAAGAATTGGGGGGGCCTATTCCATCTGAGTAAATATCTTTGTTAAAAGTTCATTGTGTGTCAATAACAGCAAGAATGTGCGATGATCAGCTATTAAAGACCTGGTTTTTCTCAGTAGTTTATCCCAATCCCAAAACAGAAATCGCCCTCTGCATCCAGAAAAAGAACTAAGGAGACTGAATGTGAATCAACATATGTTACATCCACTTCTTTTTTCTGTTTTTTTATTTCTCCCATGGTTTTTCCCTTTTGCTCTGATTTTTCTCTCCCAATATGATTCATAAAGCAAGGTGCATTAAAAATAAATAATTTTTAAAAGAGTTCATTTTGTGTATTGGTTGATTTTTAATGAGGAAAGATACTGGTGTGTTGGGGGGGGGGTGTCTGTGAGCTATAGTAATGGGAGTAGCCACCCACAAGATAACCCTGGAATAGCAGTCATCCTGGGAAATGACAGCAATGTGAAAACTGGGAAATGGCAGCAATGTGGAAAAAAATATCATTAAATTTTTTTCAGAAGAAGGAAGGTTTTTTGTTTTAGTTTTTAAATTTAGTGTTTTAAAATACATATTCAAAATGTTGCATTGACAGAGAGAGCAATAGAGAAAAAGAGAGGGGGGAAAGGAGGGAGGGAGGGAGGGAAAGGAAAAAGGAGAGACAGAGAGACAGTGGGAAGGAAAAAAAGAGACTTGAAGAATGAGAAGACTTTTGAGGTGGAATAGGCTCCTCCAATTCCCTATTCTCCCCCAACCCTTCCATAGATCATATTTACCCTTTCTCCAGGAAAAGCAATGTCAGGATTGGAGACAGCCGCAATCTTCGCCAAAGCATGGGCAGCCTTCACCTTGCCCACATCAGTGCCTTCAATTGCCAGTGGTATCAAAGCCTAAGAGACAGAGAGTTAGAAGTGTAGATATCCTCTGTGGTGACCTGGAAAGAACATTGGATTTGGAATCTAGAAAACCTGGGTTCAAATCTTAACTTTGCTACCATGTTACAGAAACTGAGGCAAAAACAGGCTAAGTGATTTGCTCAGGATTGCCGCCAGTTAATTGTCTGAGCTCAAATTTGATTTCAGGTCTTCCTGACTCCAGGCTTAATGCTGCATCTCCTTGGTACTCCTAATGCTTAGTCAAGATAAATCTATTAAGAATTCCAGAAAATCCATTTTTTGTTTGCTTTTACTACTAAAGTCTTAGATCTGTGATTTCATTGGTTTTAAGAAATCCCAATGAAGAAACTCTCTATCAATATAGATTAGCACTGTTCTCTAATTTACACTTTTAGAGATTTGCCCGGGGCCCTAAGAAATTAAGTGACTTGGTCAAGGTCGCACAACCAGTATGTTTCCTAGATAGGACTTGAGAGCAACTCTATCCACTGTACTACACTGTCTCTCTATGAAAGGGACAGGTAATAATAACAACATAGTCTATCACAATTAAAACTTTGCAAAGCACTTCCTTCAAAACAACCCTGTGAGGGAGGCAGTGTAATTACTATCTTCATTTTATATATGGGGGAACTGAGACTCAAAAAATGAAACAACTCACCCAAGATTATAGTTCTAGCAAATGGTGGTGACTCACCCATGAGTATCACACCATGCTTTCCATAAAGCCAAAAATCAGAATATTTTGCATTACTGTTTCACTGTTCTAATATTACAGATAATTGAAGAGTAAATTCCTGGAAGATGAAGTTGGAAATCCAACCTATGCATGTACACTGCTGCGTAGTAGGTGCTACCCAGAGCATCCCAAGAGACACACTCCCTATCAAAGCACCTGCTCAATGCCCACCCCCAGTTATAATCACCACAAGTGTTCCTCCCCCCATCTCCCACTATTACCTTGCCACCACCTTGAGCCACAATGGTGCCCCGATCCCTTGCATTTTCACACAGCGCCAGGAACACCCTGTGAGGAACAGAGATTAAAGGAGTGGGATTTAAATCCTAATATACTCCCCTCATTCAGGTTCCTCTTTATTCCTTTGGGGTGTAGAATTGAAAGAATCTGAACACAAGAAAAATCAAGACAACAAAGGAAAGACAGTGAGGGACAACAGAGAATGCAATCAAGGAAAGTGGATCTAGCATTGATGCAACCAGCCTGAGTCCCCAGAGAATTTAATATCATTTTTTTCTTTAATTAATTACATTAATTAGAATGTAAGCTCTTTGAGGGCAGAAATTACTTTGTTTGTTTGTTTGTTTTGCTTGTGTTTGTAACCCCAGCACTTAGCACAGTGTAAGGTGAGTCCTGATTTTTCATTATTGCTTAGTTTAAAAGAGGATGGTGTATGACTTGGAAGAAGAAGAGGAAAGAAACTTATTGCCCCCCCTTTCCCTAGTTTCTCCCTTTAAGAGGAGGGAAATGATTACACTCTATAGCAACCTCACCTCCCATGTAGAGACTTTACCATTCATCACCCTCATACCCTTCAGACCCTTTTCCCACTCCTCAGTACCTGGCCAATAACTCTTTGGTCTGGTCAGTAAGGATGGCACTGTCAGCTTTTACCATGCAGGCTAATGTGGAGATCACACCAGCCTTCAGCAGCCGCTTCACTCGCTTTTCTACAAAATCCTTCTTGTCCTGAGGAGATGGAGGGCAGGGAAAAGTCATTAGGAGATTCCTAAGTTCAAAAAGTAGGATCCTCGCTGTACACTTCAATGTTGTATGAAGATGTATTCTGATGGAAGTGGAAATCTTCAACATAAAGAAGATCCAACTCACTTCCAGCTGATCAATGATGGACAGAAATAACTACACCCAGAGAAGGAACACTGGGAAGTGAATGTAAACTGTTAGCACTACTGTCTATCTACCCAGGTTACTTACACCTTCGGAATCCAATTCTTAACGTGCAAAAAGAAAATGGTATTTACACACATGTATTGTATCTAGGTTATACTGTAACACATGTAACATGTATGGGATTGCCTGTCATCTAGGGGAGGGAGTAGAGGGAGGGAGGGAGGGGATAATGTGGAAAAATGAATACAAGGGATAATGTTATAAAAAAATTACTCATGCATATATACTGTCAAAAAAATTATAAATAAAATTTAAAAAAAAAGTAGGATCCTATTCCCAAGCTCCAATCCACTTTCTCTCAGCCTTAGGAAGAATGGAATGGCCTTAGAAATGACCTCAACTTCCTTAGTAAAATAAGGAAAATTGACTTGATGAACTGTACAATCCCATCCAGATGTTATTTTTTTGCTCTTTTATGATTCAGACCCTTCCCAAAGACCCCCTTAGTTATGCCCATCCTCGCTTCTTCACCCCCCTTCTCTGCCTTAGTATACTAGAAGCCAGAATTTGGATATTTGATTACGGGAGAGAAACTTTAATTATCCATGCACAAAGACACAGATTATCCAAAACACTGCCATCATCCTTGACTTCTGAATGCTTTTTTTTTTTTTAAGCAGGTTTGCCTTCCTCATCCTACTTCCATTAGCTGGGGTGGAAATGAGCTTATATTTATAGCCTGCTCTATGACTATGTTGTCCTGGAAAATCAATCCTAAAGATAAAAATGCCAGACCCAGAACAAATCTGATTAGCTCACATTTCCATAGTATTTTATACTTTACAAAGAGCTTTCCTTTTCTCACAATTTTCTTTTTCCTTTCCTATGAGGTAGGCAATACTTTTATATTTCAATCACCCCAAAAGATAAATGAGCTCATACTTGATTGTTCCCTCTCACAATGCAGCTCAAAACTCATCTATATGGAAGGCAATGTAGTATAGTAGAAAACAAGATGGATTTGAGGTCTGAGTTCAAAATTCTGCCTCTGGTCACTTATTCTCTCTGGGTCTGGGTTTCCTCACCTATAAAATGAAAGAGTTGGACTGGATGAGGACCTGAGACCCTTTCTGGCTCTAGTTCTATGATTTGATGCCAATTTCACTTCCCTGGGCCTCAGTTTCCCCAAATATAAAATGAGAAGATTAGACTAGATTACATCTCTTCTAGCTCTATATTTATTAGTCTATGAACCTCTTTGATTACCAGAATCTTCATATGAAAAAATGAGGGTAATGGCAGAGGCATTTCTTACCTCTCAGGAGGCTATGAGAAAACCAGTTAAAGCATTATGTTATGAGTTATTAGTATCACTCCAGTTTTACAGAGAAAGAAACTGAGACTCAGAAGGAGTCTAGTATGTGTCACTTTGCGCATCTCCTATCTGTCCATTTTAAGCCCATGGTTCTGGCTCCAAGCCCCCGTGCTCACTTTGATGCTCTAGATCTTGGGATATCCAAGAGTTGACTGATGTCCAATGGACCCCCAAACCATGTGATAATAGACTATACCAATCATTGCCATGTGTGAAATACCAGAAATCCTGAGTATTATGTCTCATTTAGGAAGCATTATTTCCTCCAGAAGCTACAGAGGATCAAAGATTTAGAGCCAGCAGGGACCTAATTCCCATTCTCATCTACAGATTGGTAACTGGCTTGCCCAGGATCCCAGACAGTAGGTCCAGGGACATGATTTTGAATCCAGGCCTTTTCTGACTTGAAGGCTGGCTCGCCATCTAATACAGCAGGTTGGCTGGCTAGATGTCTAAAGACATAAAGAACAAGGGATCCCACCTTGGGATGCTCCTCAGGCACATGCTGCTTGGAGAACTTGGCCAGCTGCACCAGCTCGGGGATGACCTCTTTCACATCATAACTGTTGGTGCAATTCACCAGGGTGGTGGCCACAGAGTACAGGATGGTCTTGTCACTGGTCTGGGAAGAAAACCCGTTAAGGTCAGAACTGGGACCAATTATAGGACACACTGGAAAACATGGTAAAACTCGGGATACTGCCCAGGACATGCTGTTGTCAGTCATGTCCAACTCTTCATGACCCCTTTGGGGTTATGTTAAATCCTTGAATAAGGAGCCTAGGATTAGAGCAGGAAGGGATTGAGTTGATGTTCTTGGGGGTCAAGATTCTGTAAAGTCAGGGTCACACATACCTTTGCTAACTCAAACATGGCCTGTAGAGCAGGAATGTCCTGAACAAAGTCATCTTTCACATCCGCATCCAGCGTGAGGTAGGCTAGACCCTCCACCGCCCAGCGTCTGGTCCTCCCATCTATGTTTGCATTACACAGCCACCTGGGAACAGGAAGGGGACAAGTTAGTCCAGGAGAAGACCCAAATGGAGACAAGCTATAAGACCAAGGGACAATCAGAAGTATCCTGGAGATGGCACAGATGTCCATTCCAAGGACTTTGTTGAATGTCTTTTCCATGTATCCATTAAGTAAATTCCCTTTTTGCTAAATTTGCTAAATTTAAAACAATTTTTAAAAGCAAATTCATTTCATCACATTTCTCCTCTGTTTAAAAAATCTGCAATGGTTCCTTATTGCCCACAGTATCAAGTCCATGCAACTTTACCTTAAATGAGCCCCTACAAGAAGCACAAGGAAGAGTAAAGCCAACAGGGAAAAGTTCAACCCAAGAAGGAAGCCAGAACTACCATCACCACCCCTATCCAGCTCTCTTACTTCCGACACTGTTTGGCGAGCTTCTCCGTGGACCCTTCAGCAAATTGTCTGAGGCCATAGTCGGTGCCTCCTGCAGAACCAAGTTTACAGAGACCCTAGAGGGAAGATGGGACAGCATGGAGCTGGAATCCATTAGGTTTGGAGAGGAGAGATATGGTTAACGATGGTTGAATCCCAAATTTACAGTAGGAAGAGAAATTTCTTGTATGCTTCATTTCTGTTTGCCTCAGTTTCCTCAACTGTAAATGAGGATCATAACAGCAATACCTCCCCCGGTTATTGTGAAAATCAAATGAAATAATACTTGTAAAGTGTGTAGCATGTGCCTGACACAGAGTAGGCACTTGTTAAATGCTTGTTTTGGTTGCTCTTCAGGAAGGGACTGAAGGACAATTCAGGGTAGGGGTTGGAAGAGGGATTAAGTCTCACCACCAAAGTGCGAATCTTAATCCTCTCATTTTTGGTTGTCTTGTAAATGTCTTTGAGTAAGGTGACACCATTGGTGATGATGAAGGTAGCTCTGCTGAGCTTGGTGGAAGCATGAATCAGGGCTTCCACAGCCACTAGCTGGTCCTGTTCCCGCTCAGAGCCACAAAGGGCCACCATCATCTCCATCACGCCTTTCATCCCCAGCAACTGATTCCCCAAGTCGAAGGGCCCCTGAAGGACCCCTGACACCGTCTGGATGGCATGCACATTTTTGTCCATGTTCTGGGGATCAAACTTGCCCCTGAAAAACAAGAAAGGGGTCCCATGATAAACAGATCGCCCACTGAATTCCTTCTGGGGAATCTTAGGGATAACATTCATTCTGCATCTAAGAGTGCAGTTGATGGCCACATCAACTCTTCAATCAGGGATTCTTTCTTTGTCAACTCCCTCATCAGCCTATGGATTCATTCTCAGAATCATGGTTAAATGTATAAATAAAATGCATGGGATTATAGATATTTACAAGGATATTGAAGTATAGTGATCAAAATTTAAAAAAAAATAAGTTTACGGAACTCAGATGAAGAATCTTTGCATTGAATCAATGTCCCAAACCAGAATAATTTGGGGATTTGGTTCAAATTAATGCAGAAAGAGATCCACTGCAATTTAGAGAGAGAGTGTAGCATAATGAAAAGGGTAATGGAATGGAATGGAAATCATAAAGCCTGAGTCCTACTACACTCCCTTCTCTCTGGACCTCAGTTTCCTCCTCTGTAAAATGAGTGAACTAGTTGATTTCAAAAATCTTTTCCAGCTCTGACACTGGGCTTTTTTTGCAGAGAGTGTTGCATATATTGCTATATTTTTTTTAATGTATCCATCTGTTTTGCTGACACCCCTTCCTCTTTTTTTAATCTTTAAAAAAAAAAAAAAAAAGGTATTCTATAGAATGTCTGGGAGGAGGAAGAGCAAAGAATATGGGAGAAATTTAGGAAATGTAAAAACAAAAGCTATCAAAACAAATTTACTTTTTAAAAAAGAAATAAATGTAACACAAAAATAAGAAATGGATGCTTTAAAAATGTTCCGCTACTTAATAACTGCATATTCCTGAACAAATCACTTCATCTCAACCTCCTTAACCATAAGATGCAAACTTGATTCCAATCTCTCTCCCTCCTCCCATTCTATTCCACTTCAATTAGGGCCCTGTCTGTCCAGCATCCCATGGCTGGATTTTTCTACCTGAGGTTTCTGCACTAATGCTTGGAGTTCCTGTTGTTATTCCCAGTGGTAGACACTGTCACCCCAACCCATTCCTGGGAAAGCAAACTCACGTGATGTACTCCTCACAGATCTTGCGGAAGTGGTCCCTCTCAGGGTCACAGCGGAGATCATCATAGAGCTTATTGAGAAGGATGGAGGCCAGCATGCGTGTATTATCAGTCAGTGGCAGGCAGGAGGGCTGCTCTGGTACCTGTCCCACGACCTTCAGGATCTTTCTCAGTCCTGGTGAAGAGAACAATGAAAGGAGAGAATGAGCTCCCCTAACCTTACCCAGGGTCCGTCCCCATGGAAAGCAGCCTTTCCTTCAAGGACTTGTCATTGAACATCTGAAACTCCGAAACATGTACTTCCTGCCTTTTTACCACTTTCTGCATTGGATAAAAAAAAAATTCCTTCAATATCATTTTCAGTCTATCCCTCACAATGCCTGATATTTAGTAGGCACTTATTAAATGCTTGTTGATCGACTGACTGACCTGCTAGAGAATCTCCAGTGGATCCCTATTGACTACCAGATCAAATCCAGAGTCCTCTCCAGCATCCAAATGGAAGCCATCTTGTTTTGTTCTATTTGTTTCCCTAGCACTTAACACAATTCTTGCTACATAGTAAATATCTATTAAACACTTTTTCATTTATTCATTCACAATTCATGTGCATTCACAAATATATGCATTAGTTCATATGTTCATGTACATATTTATTTATACATTCATTAACTTGTATATTCATTGGATTCCTAAGTCATTCAATATGAATAATTCAATCATTCACATATTCATTCATACATACATTCATTAATTCATATATAGTATTGACTCATATATTTATTTAAATATACATATTTACTTAAATATTTATTAATCCACATGTTCATGCACATATTCATTCATATGCTTATTCACATATTCATTTATTCATGCATACATTTACAATTCATTCAGTATGTATATTCATGCATTAATTCATATTTATTCTTATGTACATTCATTGATTCACATATAGTATTAACTCATATATTTGTTCATACATATATTCACTTATATATTAACCTATAAGTTCATGCATATATACATTCATATGTTTATTCATGTATTCATTTATTCATATATTTATTCATTCATGATTCATTCCATATGCATATTCATGCATTAATTCATACATTCATATAGTCATTCATTAATTCACATACAGTAGGTACTCATCTATTGTTTATACATATATTCACATATATATTAATCCATGTGTTTATGTACATATTCATTAATGTTTGTTCACCTGTTCATTTATTTATTCATAATTCATTTTATATTCACGTTCATGCATTAATTCATCTATTCATACATACCTGCATATGTGCATTCATTCATTCATATACTGAATTCACTTACATATTTGTTCACTCATATCTCCATTCATACATGTACATCTTCATTCATTCATTCATTCATTGGTGGTAAAAACAAATCTCTGAAGTATTGAAATAAACTTGTAGGGGGCAGCTAGGTGGTGCAGTGGATAGAGCACCAGCCCTGAATTCAGGAGGACCCGAGTTCAAATCTGGTCTAGACACTTAACACTTCCTAGCTGTGTGACCCTGGGCAAGTCACTTAACCCCAGCCTCAGGAAAAAAAAAAAAAAAAAAAAAAGGAAAAAAGAAAGAAAGAAACTTGTACCCTTTACATACCACAGGGATCCACCTCTACAGTGTTTGGCAGAGAGGAGCAGACAGAATGGGCTCCCACGTGAATGAATGGCAGGGATTTATGGACAAAGCACACACACACACACACACACACACACACACACGTCCCAGGACCCAGCCTCTCACCGTTCTCTATCACATAGATGGTCCGGGAATTGTCATGATCGGCCAGGTCCTTCCTGGGGATGTTTTTGTTGAGTAGGTTCAGGGCCTGGTCCCGGCCCTGGCCAGATACTTTCTTATTGACAAGCATGTCCAGTAGGTGACTAGTAATGAGCTTCAGGTCCTTCTTGGTGTCTAGGGAATGAAAGGGAGCAGTAACGTCATTGGGCTGAGAGCCTCTATTAACTGAGGCAGTATCAAAGGGCAGTTGGAGATCAGGCAGAACCCTTAGAGACAGCCAGGAATCTCATGTCCCAGGTAGCTAGGAGGAATAATTCTTCTGGCATCAAGAAGTTCAGATCCAGCCTCACTTACCTACTAGCTGTGTGATCTTGAGCTATGTGAGCTGTTTACCTCAGTTTCCTCATCTTTAAAATGGGAATAAAAATAACCCTTACCTCCCAAAGTTAGAATCAAATGAGAATATTTGTAAAAGTTCCACATAAATGTTAGCTGTAGCTATATGGAGCTATGGCGACATCAGCCTATGTAAGTTATTAATGTCTATCTGACTCAGTTTCTTCATTTGTAAAGTAGACATGAGAATAATAGCATCTACATTTCAAGGTTGCTATGACGATGATCAATAAGATGATATTGTAGAGCCTTTTGCAAATCTTGAAGTGTTATATGGATGCTAACTCTTTTCATCGTGGTACTATTTTGGTTATATTAACCAAGCTCCCTACAGTCCCTAAGCTTGATCCAAAAACCTTTTCCTTCTTTCCTCTTATTTGGTTTCAGTCATATGAAGGGATTATTATATTCATTCTGTGATAATTGGGCTCTCTCATAGAGGAGAAAATGACTTGGCCAATATTGCGGAGTAAATTAGAAATTAGTCAAAAAACATCAGTAGCTCACACAAATAGGAATTTATAGATCTATAGCTAGAAGGAATATCAGAGGCCTTCCTGGGTATTCTGTGGGTCTCAAACACCATTTTTATTTCTTCAACCCAGGTCTGTTTTTGTTTTGTTTTCTTTTCTTTTCAACATTCACTTTTATGAGATTTTGAGTTCCAAATTTTTTTCTCCCTCCTTTCCCCTCTCCCCAAGATGGTAATACATGTACAATCATATCGAACATATTTCCACATTACTCAGATTGTGAAAGAAGAATCAGAATAGAAGAGGAAACCCATGAAAAAATAAAAAAAAAACAACAACAAAAAGTGAAAATGGTACATTTTGATCTGCATTCAGACTCCATAGCCCTTTTCTCTGGTTCTGGATAGCATTCTCCATCATGAGTCTTTTGAAATTGTCTTAGACTTAGATCACTGTATTGTTGAGAAGAGCTAATTCTATTATCGTGCAATGCTGTTGTTACTACACATCCACTGTTTTCATTCTGCTCATTTCATTCAGCATCAGTTCATGTAAGTCTTTCTAGGTTTTTTTCTGAAACCAGACTACTCATCATTTCTTAAAGCACAATAGTATTCCATTACATCTCAAATGCCATCTTACCAAGAACCAGCGCCTCTTCCTTCCCACGATGCTCTCGCTTGTCCTCCCCAGATAAAGCATCGATGATGGTCTGAAGGAGGTTGCAGACAGCCCGAGAGATCTCCTCCTCCTCCACTGCCATCCAGCCACAGATGCAATTCATTTGAATCGTGTGTAGGATTGCCATTGCCTGGAATCCCCGCAGAGGAAAAAGCCCCCAGGTTCCCCCATCAGCTTGGACCAGTTGTTTTTGACCCAGACCCTCCCTGTACCCTGAGGAAAATGGTAGGAAATGAGCAAAGACTGAAGAAGAATCCACCCCCATCTTGTGACACTTGGGTGATCCCCATAATACCCCCTTCCTCTACCTGATCTCTTCTGCTGCTTCCCCATCTTGAAAATGCTTTATATTTATTTTCATTCTACTTATATAAATAATAACAGCTAATGCTTCAAGGTTTTACTTTATGTTATTTTATTTTATTTTATTTTTTTTGATCCTCACAACAACCCTGGGAGGTAGGCTTTATTTTACAGATGAGAAAACTGAGACTGAGAGAGCTTAAATGATTTATTTGCACAGTCACTCAGCTAATAAGTATCTGAAGCAGGATTTGAACTCAGGGCTTGAATTTGAATATAGCCCTCTCTTCATTAAGACCACCTAGCTGCTCTCTTTTCTAAAATGTACAATCCTTGAGGGGATAAACTGTTTCTCTTTTGTTACCCTTTCTCAAGTATCTATCACAGTAGGCAGGTAATAAATGCTTACTGAATGATTGACTGACTTGTACAATTCATCACATGCAATTGTTGTTCAATCATGGATGACCCTCTGGGACCCTGTGGACTTCAATATTGTCCATGGGGCTTTCTCAGTAAAGATAATGGTTTGAAGTGGTTTGTCATTTCTTTCTTCAGTGGGTGAAAGCAATCACAGGCTAAATGACTTGCCCCAGGTCACACAACACACAGCATTTAAAGTCAGGTCTTCCTAATTCCAGACACTTATACACTGAGGCCCCCAGCTGTTTCAAACTCTCTTTTAGCCAACCTAAAACCTTTCCCCAGGAAAGAAGTCACAAGTTATCTACTCACCCTTGCCTGATGTCCACTGCACATGCCAGAGAGAGTCCGAATAGCAGCCAGCACCAGCTCTGGTTTCTTGGTGTCCAGGAGTTGCAAGAGGAGGGCCACTCCATTGTTTTGGAAAATTTTCTCAGCTCCAGCATCTTCTCGGCCCAGGACGATGAGGTTGTTGGCTGCCTTTGAGGGAAACAGGAGGATTAACAATGGTTGTGTAAAAGTTATAGTGGGTATGGCCATGGCTATGGACCAACCAGATACAGAAGGAACTAGTCCTGAAGATGGGCGCTTTTAAAAGTGTGTATTGGGGGCAGCTAGGTGACGCAGTGGATAGAGCACCACCCCTGAATTCAGGAGGACCCGAGTTCAAATCTGGTCTCAGACACTTAACATTTCCTAGCTGGGTGACCCTGGGCAAGTCACTTAACCCCAGCCTCAGGGGAAAAAAAAAAAAAAAAGAAAAGAAAAAGAAAAAAGAAAGAAAAAGAAAATAATAATAATAATAAGTAAATAAATTAAAGTGTATATTGAAAAACTTAACCTTTAATAAGTCAACTGGAAACATGTTTAGGATTTGTTAAGATTAGGGATTTGTTGCAAGACTATGCGATGATTAACTATGATCTACTTGACTCTTTTCAATAATGAGGAGATTCAAGGCAATTTCAATAGACTTGTGATGGAAAAAGCCATCAGCATCCAGAGAAAGAACAATTGAGGTTGAAAATGGATCACAACATAGTATTTTCACCTTTTTTGTTATTGTTCATTTGCTTGTTTTTCTTTCTTTCTCATTTCTCCCTTTATCTCTGATTTTTCTTGTGAGCACGATATATGTGGAAATATGTTTAGAAGAAAAATAAACTAAATAATTTGTTGTCATTCAGTCATTTCACTCTTATATGACTCTTTGTGATCCCGTTTAAGGTTTTCTTAGCAAAGACGCTAGAGTGGTTTGCCATTTCCTTCCCTGGTTCATTTTTTTCAGTTGAGGAAACTGAGGCAGACAGGGTTGAGTGACTTTCCCAAGAACACACAGCATTGTCTGAGATGGGATTTGACTTAAGGTCTTCCTGACTCCAGGCTTGGCATTATCAACTGCACCATTTAGCCACCCCTCTATTCTATTCTTGTTCCTGATAATCTCTCTGGTTATCTTACATAACTGATCTCATAAGCCCTCTGATTCTCAGTTTCCTTTTTTGTCAAATGGGTAAATTGGACTGGATGATTTTTTAGGTTACTTCTAGCCCTAGAACATATGGAGCCATTTGGTCTCACCCATTCATTTTACAGACTAGGAAACTGAGGGCCAGGAAGCTAAAGCAAACCATTGTGCAGTCATATAAATAATGAATAACAAAAGCAGGTCTTGACTCCAAGTCTGGTATTTTTGCACCAAACCTGACTAGATTGAGGAGCCAAGCACCAGACGTAGAAGTTGAGTTTTTGTTGCTTTGTTTGTTAAATCCATGACTGGTGGGAATAATTATACTTCAGAGTCAGCACTCAATACTCCTTGAAATCCTTTCATAAAAACAATCTCATTTGACCCTCTGAGTTTTTAAATTCTAAATCTTATTTACCAACTATGCACATTAAATATTCGTTTCCTACCAATCAATCAATACAACCTCCAAAATTGTTTTGTATTTGCAGACAAAAGACCTCGATTTAAATCTTAAAATTTAAAATTTAAATCTGTCATGTGATAGCTGTGTAACACTGGGCAAATCACTTTTATCTTTCTCAACCTCAGTTTTCTCATCTGTAAAATGAAAGGGCTAGGTCAGATGGCTTCCCAACTCAAGATTACTGCTCCTATGACCTACATTGGACTTAGAAGGTTTGCAAAACATTTTATAGACAAGATCTATTGAGCCTCACAAAAATTCTGGTGAGTGATGCTTTTACTATCTCCATTTCTCCCATGAAATAGCCTCAGAGTGGTTAAGAGATCACAGCTGATATTCACATAGCCAGTAAGTGTTGGAGATAGCATTTATAACTAGGTCTCCCCTAATTCCACACCATATGATTTTTTTCTATATTTAAATAAAATTTGTTTTACTCTTCTCAGAAATTTCTCTCCTAACTACCATGTCCCTGGGATGTAAGGAGAGCAGCTAAATTGTGGCACAGTGGATAGAGAGCCAGGTCTGAAATCAGAAGGAATCATCTTCTTAAGTTCAAATCTGATCTTAGTCACTGAGACGTGTGACACAGAGCCCTGCCTGCCTCAGTTTCCTTATTTGTCAAATTAACAGGAGAAGGAAACTGGGAAACCATTTCAGTTTCTCTGTCAAGAGAACTCCAAATGAGATCACAAAGAGTTGAATGCAACTCAACAATAAAAAGGATATTATGCTCATTTAACAGATAAAATCTCCTGGATTTGGGTCATAAGAACAGTGCTCTATTTGGAACTATGCCCAAAAAGTTATCAAACTGTGCATACCCTTTGATCCAGCAGTGCTACTACTGGGCTTATATCCCAAAGAAATACTAAAGAGCAGAAAGGGACCTGTATGTGCCAAAATGTTTGTGGCAGCTCTTTTTGTAGTAGCTAGAAACTGGAAAGTGAATGGATGCCCATCAGTTGGAGAATGGTTAGGTAAATTATGCTATATGAAGGTTATGGAATATTATTGTTCTGTAAGAAATGAGCAGAACCAGGAGATCACTATACTCTTCAACAATGATACTGTATGAAGATGTATTCTGATGGAAGTGGAAATCTTCAACATAAAGGAGATCCAACTCACTTCCAGCTGATCAATGATGGACAGAAATAACTACACCCAGAGAAGGAACACTGGGAAGCGAATGTAAATTGTTAGCACTACTGTCTATTTACCCAGGTTACTTATACCTTCGGAATCCAATTCTTAACGTGCAACAAGAGAATTGGATTTACACACATATATTGTATCTAGGTTATACTGTATGTAACACATGTAAAATGTATGGGATTGCCTGTCATCTAGGGGAAGGAGTAGAGGGAGGGAGGGAGGGGAAAATTTGGAAAAATGAATACAAGGGATAATGTTATAAAAAAATTATTCATGCATATGTACTGTCAAAAAAAAATTTTATAATTATAAAATTTAAAAAAAAAAAAAAAGAACAGTGCTCTTCAGAATATATGGTTTCTTGTTGAATTGATATTGGAAAGAGATTCTCCACCCTGGCTAGGGTCAGGACGAGGAGAACAAAAGCTGGGAAGAGTGAGGAGGCAAGAGCAGGGAGTTTACCTTCTCACGCTTTTCTGTCTCACTGTTCTCATCCAATAAGATCTCAAACATCTTCTGTACTCTGGAATCCGTGGAAAACTGGACATGGAGCTGAGGAAGGAGAAGGGGAGGGGAGAAGAGGGCATTGAGACAAGAAAATTTTTCAGCATCATTTTTTTATATCTTTTAAAGTTTTCAACATTTACTTTTATAAGATTTTTATTTTCTTTTTTTTTTCTCCTTCCCTACCTCTCCTCCCCCTGCAGAGACACAAGAAATGTGATATAGGTAATACACGTATAATCATGTTAAAGATATTTCCACATCAGTCATCCTGTGAAAGAAGAATCAGAACAAAAGAGAAAAACCACAAGAAAGAAACCCCCCCAAAAAAAGTGAAAGTTGTATGCTTTATATTTTTTTAAAGTTTATTTTTCTTAATGTTTATTTTGAGGGGAGGATGAAGATCTATGTTTTCTTTCACAAAATGACTTTTATGAAAATATTTTGCAAAACATCACAAATACCTTCTCAATGTGGAGGTAGAGGATCTAGAACTCAAAGCTTTTTTAAAAATACATATGTTGGAAAATTATATGCCTTGGTCTGCATCCAGACTTCATAGTTCTTTTATTGGATGTGTCCTTTGGAATGGTCTTCAATCATTGTACTTTTAGCATTATTTTAAGAAAATAGGATTAGACATCTAGGAAAATCTGGAAGAGACCCCAGAGAGCATCTAGTTTCATCCCCTCATTTTACAGATGAGGATACTGAGTCCCAAAGCCGTAAAAGTCTGTGGTCACACAGCCCCAGTGGTGGAATTAGATCCCAGTTTTTCCAACTTTAATGCCTTGCTTTGCTAAACTCAGACAGCCACTAGGGTCCCTAGTTCCTTTTCCAATTAAATTCCAACTTCAAACACAGATTTTAATATCATCACTACCCTCTTCCACCTCCTCCTTCCATCAGCAATTCAGCCAATTGATAGAATTTATTAAATGCCTACTGTTTGCCAGAAAGGAAGTGATTCAGTGACTAGAGAGCTAGACCTAGAATTAGGAAACCTGAATACAAATCTAGCCTCAGACACTTTCCAGCTGTGTAAGCCTAAGCAAATTATTTAACTTCTGTCTGCCTCAGTTTCCTCAAATGTGCAATGGTATGTGCTATTGTATCAACCTCCCAGGATTGTTATAAGGAGTAAATGAGATAATATTTATAAAGCATTGTACCAATATTCTACTAAAGGGCCTGTCTTCTATTCCCCTTCTCCCCCTAGATTTCAGTGCCTTCCCATTTAAATGATCTTATCTCCTCTCTGTATATTTTGTATATAACAAACAGGCTATTTGCATGTTATCTCCCCATCAGAAAACCAGCTCCTTATGGGCAGAGACAGTTGCTTTTCTTTGTCTTTCCAACACTTAGCATGGTACCTATATGCAGTATATAGTAAATGCTTAAATAATTGCTTGTGGACCAGCTGACTCTCTTTCTGCCTTCAGTGCCCATTGTAGTGACTGGCACTTAGGATAGAAACTTGAGCTCTGATTTCATTGGTGTAGGAAACTCTGGAATGAGGAAACTCCCTCTCCCAAGGGAAGGGGGCAGATCTCAGTAACAGATAGTATTAGAGAGTTACCTAAGTCTGGAAGACTGAGAGATTTCATTCCTTCTTCAGAGCCACTCACTCTGTACATGAGGGGCCAGACTCATAGCCAGGTCTTTCTGGCTTCTAAAAGGGAGCTAGAAGGCTCTGTATCCACTACAGATTACCTCATGCTCAGCACTTAGGGAGTACTCAATAAATCCTTGTTGAATGCTGAATTAAATTGAACTTAGCCTTAGGACCACCATCCACCCCATCTGTTATCCATTCAATGTACTTCAGGTCAATCCCTTTTCACAGGCCCCTAAGCAGTAAAGAAATCTCCTTTGTCTATCCCTAGCAACTCCTTGGCAGAACTAGGTTTGGGTTTTTCTACAATACCACACTCAAGTTAGTGCAAACAAGACCTATGCTATAAGGTCAACTTAAAGATGATCCCTCTCTAGGATACATATAATAATAAAATATTAATAAAATAGAGCTTTAGATAATAAAATACTTTCTTCTGAGGAAGAAAGGCAGAGATCATTATATCTATCTTACAGATGAGAAAAATGAAGTCAACAGAATAGAAATGAAAGAAGGGAAGGAGATATCTTACCTTCTCATGGATGCTGGAATTGAGGCGTCTTAGAGTCTCCTGGAAGTTCCGGTTTTGGGGTTCAAGTGTAGCACAGCGCTGCACATCCTTGAAGGCCTGGTCCAACTTACCCAACTGCTCCATAGCCTGGCATCTACGGAACAGGGCCTTGATGTCTGAAGCATTAATGTCAATGGCTGAAACGAGGGATAAATGGAAAATGGCTTCAGGAATAGAGTCACTTTTCTACAGGAGGCTTCCCATTCCTAACTCTAGAAACAGTATTACTTATTTATCTTTTTTTACTTTGGATTATCTGTATCTACAGTCAGCATCCGTTGATATGAGCCACTCAGTCTCCTTTGTACATGGGAGGCTCATTTCACAAAACCCAGTGTAGTGAGCTGTTGAAAATCCAAGCTTATAAAACTGACACATCAAGATATAAGCATCAACATTACAAAAAGATGCAGACCACTGAGCGGTTATAATAACCAAGAAACTTGGTCCAGGAAAAGTTGGGAAAATGTATCTCCTTCCTTTCTTTGCAGTGGCAAATGAATAAGTGAATGAAACATTTATTAAGCACTTACTCTATGCATATCACCATGCTAAGCACTGTCACAGTCCTTACTGTCTAAAACCTCATAGTCTAGTGGGAGAGGCAAGTTATGGTGAAGAATTATGGAACATGGAATATGCTTTCAGATTTGGCTGCTATGTTGGCTTTGCTGAGTACTTCTGGCTAGGAAAGAAGGGGAAAGGGGATGTATTCATAACAGAGATAATGTAAAACAAAAGAAAACAATTTTTAAAAACTTTTAAAAATATTCATAGAGAATTCCCTTGGTTCATGAAATTCACAAAAAGTTATTTGCCATGTAACTTCTCAGGTGTATACACATACTTTAAACTGAGATGTACACTCATCTCTTCCCATAGTACCTAATATAAGCAATCAACAAACCAACAAGCATTTGTTAAACACCTACTATGTTCTAGGCACTGTGCTGGTACTAGTTGTACAAAGACCACAAGGAGACAGCTGTTACTTTCAAAAAACTTACATTCTGCTAAAAAAATGTCTACAGAAAAATAAAAACAAAATATAAATAAAATAAATTTAAAAGGAGTGGGATTAAGCAGGAGAATCAGCTCTTGAGTTAATAAGCAGAGAACATTCTGGGCATGAGCAAAACCTTAGAGACTGGAAATGGAACATCATGTAAAGGTAACAGCAAGTAGGGCAGTTTGGCTGAAACTGTGAGCAGTATGTGTGTGTGGGTAACTTATAATTGACTTAAAGAAGGTTACTTAAGACAGATTTTAAAGGACTTTAAATGCCAAACAGAGGAAGAATTTGTAAGCATTATCAAAGGGGGAATAGAGATGGTGCCCCCTAAATGATTCCTATAAATCTAGTAGGCTAAGGGGCCAAAAAATGAGGGCATGGAGCTGGGGTCAGAGGAAGAAGGCCACTCACCTTTGGATGCATCTGATGCTGCTTGAGCATAGCTCTCCTAGAAATCAGAGAAATGGGAAGGCTCATCATTAAGGACTTCATAGAGAAGCAAGAGGATTGTACTTGATAGTCTTTCAAGACTTTCTGGTCCAAAGCTCTAAATTCTAGATACCTGAGAATTGCCCACCCAGGACCTGGAAGAGTGGGGCTACTACAAAAAAGGTGGGAAGGAGTTGAAGCCCTGGAAATAAGTTCCTCACCATCCCAACTTTGTGTGATCAGCTCCCATCAAGTTGCGATTAATCTGAGTGCTGCTTCTTGGTCTCATTGGCAAAGATCAAAGAGCACAGAACTCTGACCTTTGGTTTAAATATAGCCTTATACCCCTAAATCAGGGTTCCCGCCAAAAAATAAAATCCAACATTGTTCCCTTTACAAGGTAGAAAATGTTGGGCTTCTTCCTCTTTCTAGCAGTAAAATTTGGGCAAACTAGGAAACCTGCAAGGAGGCAGAGAAGCAGACACCCCAGCCTCTCCTGACAGCCTCTCAGTTTCCCCATCCCATACCCCTGTCTCTCCCCCTCCCTCCAGCTGGCCCCCTCACCATTTTCAGACCACAGGCTGCCCTGTTACGGTACAGAGTAGCCAGCAGGGCTTTGTCCTTGGTCAGCCTTAGGGCCTGGCTGTAGCTTTTGGAGGCCTCTTCATAATTCTGGTTTTGAAAATATTTATTCCCCTCCTCCTTCAGCTGCACAGCATCTGCCATCTGCTGGGTAGGAAAGGAATGAATAAAAAGAATAACGAGCAGATTTCAGATTTGTAAGTATTTTACAAACATCATCTTATTTGATTTTTGCAATCATTATTATCCCTACTTTACAGATGAGGTAACTGAGGCAGGGAGCCATGAGGTGAATTCTCCGGAATCACAGAGCTAGGATTCATATAGGTCTTTGGGACTCCAAATCTAGCCCCTATTCATTGTTTGGGGAAGGAAGAATCAGCCCCACAATCAGTGCTGCTCAAATTTGTGTCTATGAGGTTGGAACCATTCCCTAAGACCAGGAAGGGCTCTTTCCCAGGCTGAGGAGCATAGCTCAGGGCGAAGGCCCAAGAGGCTTCGAAAGATCACAGAAGAAGCCTTGGTACTTCATAGTGAGACAATCTAAATAGAATGGATAGATAGGGTGTTGCAAGTGGAGCCTGAAAATTTGGATTCACATCCCAGTTCTGTTATTTACTTCCTGTAAACCCCTAAATCTCTGGCTCTTGGTTCTATCATCTGTCAAAGAAAAGGGATTGGACTGGATGACCTGGAAGGTCATCTCTATGATCCCAACTAGCTAAGAGTAAAATGACTTTGCTTCCCACAAAGCAAAACTCTTCAATTTAAGGTACAAGAGGAAACTGAGATTCAGCCCCCCCTCAATATCACTCAGCTCTTTTCCTTCATCCCACCCCAAGACCTGGACAGGAGCTTTCATTGATACAAATATTAATTTTTTGCCTAAGACGTAATAAAACATCATGCTCCCCTTTTCTGCCCCTTTCAGTCAAGCCCACCCCTCATCCCCCCAGCACACACCACTAACTTTGTCTGAAGTAGTCATGGTCAGGGAAACTTCCTTCTGGAAACCTCTCTCCTTTGTCCCCAGCAGTCCAGTCTTTCTGGGACCCTGACGCCAGCCTGCCTCAATCAGTTCTTCCCAGCCCCCCACCCAGGAGACTTTATCTCTTCAACCAGTGGCTGCCAACCATATTTGGTCTGTGGGTCAGGTGTCCCTGGGGCCTGTCATTGACACTTAGGGCCCGCCCTCCCCCCCTCTCCAAATAAGCAACCCTCAAGAAAACCTTTCATTGCCCCCTCCCCAATTCTCCCAATTTAAGAGTTACTTCAGAGGCAGATGGGTGGGGAGAGGGGTGTACCACAATAAGAATGTCACAGAAGCGAGAATAATTCCCACTGAGCCCATTAAAAATCCACAATCCTAGTCCTTCCCTTCTCCTCCTCCTCCCCACCCCCAACCACACACAGACACTCATGGCTGCTATTTTCAGAGATAAGTGACAGCTGAGGTAGTTTTAGACAGACATGGGACAAGGATGGCAGCTGCCCAGCGCAAGAACCAACTGGCAGCTTCTAGAAATGCTTTAGGAAGGAGGGGATAAAAGAAGAAGGAAAAGTCCTTCAGCCCCTCCTTCTATTTCTCTTCCCCCAAATACTCCATTTCTTCAGGACAAAGTGTAAATATGGCATCCTGTAGTTTAAAGATTTTAGTTTGTATCAATGGCCCCCAAGCTTTTCAAGTTCAAATCCTTTCTCAGTCATTTCTTAATTCTGTGTCCCAGAGAAAGCCTCAAGTTTTGTTAGTGTTGTAGACGCTGAGTTTTGTCTTATTCTCTGGGACCCCATTTGGGGTTTTCTAGACAGAGATACCAGAGTGGTTTACCATTTCCTTCTCCAGCTCATTTGGCAGATGAGGAAACTGAAGCAAACATAGTTAAGTGATTTTCCCAGAGTCACACAGGTAGTAAGTGTCTAAATTAGATTTGAATTTAGGAAGATGAGTCTTCCTGACTCCAGGCCAAGTACTCTTATCTTCTGTATCATCCAGCTGCCTCAGTTTATTTATTTGCAAAGTATAAGAGTCAGATTCTTCTACTTCTAAATCTATAATCCTTTGGTATTATATGTGGTCTTTTTTAAATGCATGTTAAAATTTTATCACAGTGTTCCACAAGTTCTACAAGTGGGGCCAGACAAGGTGACTTTGCTGCTCCAAATTTATGATTCAAACCCCATTTTTGAAACTTACTGCATGGATGATTTCAGAAAGGCCTAGAGCAGTGGTCCTCAAACTTTTTAAATAGGGGGCCAGTTCACTGTTCCTCAGACTCTGGGAGGCCAGACTATAGTAAAAACAAAAGCTCACACTCTGTCTCCGTCCCTCAGCCCATTTGCTATAACCTGGCGAGCTGCATAAACGATCTCAGCGGGCCGCATCTGGTATATGTGATGATCAGCTCTGATGGACATGGGTCTTTTCAACAATTAGGTGATTCAGGACAGTTCCAATAGAGATGGAGAGAGCCATCAGCATCCAGAGCAAGACCTGGAAACAAAGTAGGGACTCATCAGTTGAGGAAAAGCTAAACAAATTAGGTACATGAATGTAAATGAACTATTAAGTCATAATAAGAAACAACGAATAGTCCCATATCATCAACATATTGCTGGGGTGAACTGTTGAGAAGGTTCTGAAGGAAGATATAAAAATAGTCTGCCACATTTTCCACTGCACCACTCAGTGTCCAATGTTGTTTTTGGAAATTCTCATTCTCAACAACTCCAGTGCCTTAAATTTCATGGGAGATAGCCTTGGATTGATTCCTTTTGTTTTTTTTCCATTTTCTTATTATGTTATTTTTATTCCTAACAACAAACAGCAAACAAAAGGAGCATTTCCATGAATGTTGTAGAAGAATGTTGTAGAACAGAAGGAGGGGATTGATTACCTATGAAATCATGAATCTCAATTACCTGGAGCTGGCTTTTTCTTCTTAAAGTTTTTATTAAATTTCAAAGATAATGCTGGAAGCATAAGCTGCTGCTGGGTAGGAAGGAAGGAGCCAGTGGATCTGTCATCAGGGAACCAGCCTTTAGCGAGACTATTTGCAAAAGCAAACTCAGGCTGTATCTACCTTATCTACTCATTTAAAAAGCTTGTCTCCTGTGATATAAATGGAGGTGGGATAGAGAGTGATTTGTGCCCTCATCTCAAACTGCAACTTAAGAAAAAAAAAAAAAAAGAAGATATTTTCTTTCCATTACTTTCTACCTCCTTGAAATTTGTTTTCTTTTTTTCTTTTCTTTTTTTTTTCCTCCTTGAAAATTGACTTTAAAATGGAAAACAAAATAACATTCTACAAATGAGAAATTTTCAGATTGTTTCTGGATTATTTAAAAAAAAATACAAGTTGCTTCACTTTTTGTTGAGCAGTATGACTGAAAAGACTGAAAATAATTTTTAATTTAGTAGAAGTATTCTGATACAATTCTCACCAATTTTAAGTCATAAATAAGAAAGGAAGCACTTTAAGTGCTTTCTATGACCCTTCTCAGATTTGAAATTTATTATTTCTTGAGAAAGCTTGGAGCCCATGGGACACACAGCACAGAGCTGGCAACAAGGATTTCAAACAGCAAAAGCTAATAATACCCCAAATCCATATATGTATGTGTTCTAGTTAATACCCTAAAATCCATTTATACATATGTTCACAACAATGTTTGAGCGAGTTTTAATTAAGTAGGCCTACAACCTGCCAACACAAGCAGCCCACGTAATTTAATTAAATGTTTCACAAGTTTTGAATTCTGTTTTGAAACTGACTGAATTTCATGTGTGAAACAAAGACATTATAAGTGTAACTGATCATGAGAATTTCACCTTGAAATCCATCAAAATAACTGTACTTTTGAAGAATACATTAGCGGCATCTGTATAACTTGTCAAACTGTAACTTTTGAAACACAATGCATATGAAATGCATACATATTGTATTTTAAAATATTGAAATGAATGCTCATAGTTTTAATCCCATGAAATCCTAGTCTCTGCAGCACAAGAGTATTTATTTTATAAATCAAGACCCAGTTTGTTTGTTACTTAGTTACAATACTTATTTGTTACAATGTAGCATTATTTTATTATTCTTTTCCTTTCTCCCATTCTAACATTCTCAGAGCTTCAGAACAACTAAGGGGATGGATTTGAAGCTGGCTCTAGATAGTCCAAGCAGAGGAAGCGTTCCCGCCTGAGGGAGGGAAGAGATAGCCTGGGCCACAGTCCGGGAGATCAGAGGGTGTGAGCCACAGCCCACCGACTGAGGTCAAAGTTCCCATCCACCCCCAGATCTACGGTCCCCTTCTGGACTTCCGAGTCTCCCACTCCCGAGCCGACGTGCCCCGCTCTCTCGCAAATGCCGCCAAAACTCAGGCAAAGACGACGTCCCGCCAGGCCACCAGGGGGCAAAGTGCGCTCTTGGTAGCGTGGCCGCGCTATGGAGGCGGCGCTCTAGGCTTCCCGCTTCGTTTCTCTCCACGTGGGGATTCAGGATGGCGGCGGAAGCGACTGTGAGCTGGGGGATGGGGTTTGGAAGTTTAGGAGCGATGGGGAGGGGGATCACTCCATGCGGGGGGTAGGGAGAGCTTAAAATGGGGGACATTCCAAAAGTTAGGCTTCCTTCCCCCCGGGTACAGCCGCCTCCTCGAGTGTCCGTGGGGAAGATGCGTGGGGAAGCTCGAGTGTGCTTGACCCAATAGATCCAGTAGACCCCGTTTTCCTGGAGGAGCTTTCACACACACTCCTCCGTCCCCGCGTGTCCGCGGCAGTGCGAGGGGTGCGTGGGGATGTTCAGAAAGGTTTTCCTTAGCGGAAGAGCTCTCCCTCCCTCCCGCGTGTCCGCGGGGTGCGTGGGGATGTTCAGAAAGGTTTTCCTTAGCGGAAGAGCTCTCACTCCCTCCCTCCCGCGTGTCCACAGCAGGACGAGGTGCGTGGGGACGTGCAGCGGCTGCTGGTCCAGTTCCAAGATGAGGGCGGGCAGCTGTTGGGCTCCCCCTTCGACGTGCCCGTGGACATCACCCCGGACAAACTGCAGCTCGTGTGTAATGCGCTCTTGAATAAGGTAAGAAGTGCCCACGGCCCGCGTGGCTTAGGGAAGAGGCAGCCGCGGGCCGGTTCAGCTTCCAATCCTGAAGATCACGCCCCCCGTCCCTTCTGGCCTTGCCTGTGAACCTATGCCCCTAGACTCATCTAGTTAGCAAGCGTTGTTGGGATCTAGAAAGAAAACAAGCGTTTATTCAGCGTCACCTGTGTCCCAGGTATTGTGTTCCTTTATAAACTTTAGAATGGAATTTGGTGGGGGGCTTTTAATCTTTTTTTTTTAATTAAAGCTTTTTATTTACAAAACATATGCATGGGTAATTTTTCAACATTGACCCTTGCAAAGCCTTCTGTTCCAAATTTTCCCCTTCTCAGCCCCTCCCCTAGGTGGCAGGTTGACCAATACTTGTTAAATATGTTAAAATATATGTTAAGTCCAATATATGTATACAGTTATTCAGTTATTTTGCTGCACAAGAAAAATCAGATAAAAAATATTAAGATTATTGGATTTGAATCATCTCATTGTTGAAGAGAGCCACGTCCATCAGAATTTGTCATCGCATAGTCTTCTTGCCGGGTATAATGATGTTTTTTCAATCTTAAAAAAAAAATCACTTTCAATATAATCCATTTTCTTTGTAATGCTGTGTTGCATTTTATACAGTTAAAAACATGAAACTGATAAGTAGTCTGAGGGTCTTAAACCTTGCACTAGAGAGACACAAGTTTATATGGGGTGATTCTTGACCTCTGGAGACTTACAGTCTAATCCGGAAGAAGGTGGCTGTAGGGACCTGAGTTCCTATTTGTTTATTTTTATGTAAGTGGGAGGGCTCTTTGAGACCAGCCTCCTCAGAGGACCAATGACAAGCATCAGGCTGCCCATCTCCAGCCTGGAGGCATCTATTTGGATTTGGTTTAGGCAGGGACTTGTATGCTTGGCTGTTTTTTGGTTATAAGGTGGTTGTTACTGTTTTTCCTTTTTTAAGAAATGAGATATCTGGAAGGGAATGAAAATAATTGTTTTTTAATTGGGGGGGAAATTTTTTTTTTAATTTATTTTTATATTTGTTTTTAGTTCCAAATGATTTCACTCTCTCCACTCATTGAAAAAGCAAGAAATACATTTTACCCATTGTGCATATGATGTCCACATGAACCCTGCTGAAAGGTCTCTTCATATTGTACAGTCAGGTACTGGAGAAGCCTTCTGGGGGGCTTCACCCCTGCCAACCCCAAAACACTCCTCTGCCCTTTAATAAGGAAGCAATGTGTGAGGACGATCTTGAAGCCATCTGGGTATTCTAAGAGGTAGGGGTGAGGGGGGAGACTGTTCCAGACATGAGGGGCATGGTGACCGGACATGGAATATGGTATATGAGAACCAGTAAGAAGGCCCCTTTGGCTGGATTATAAGATTACATGAAAGGGAGTAATTATCCCAGAAAGGGAGGTTGGAGTCAGGTTGGGTGAAAAGCTTTTAAGGACTCAACAGGTTTGTATTTGATCATGGTGGTCATGGGGAGCTATTGAAATTCAGTGAAGTAGGAGGGATGATGTGGCCAGACCTGGACTAGAAAGTTCACTCAGGTATTGTCTGGAGATTGAATTGGAATAAGTGCAGAAAATGGTTAGGAAGCCCCTGCGGTGGTCAAGGGCTGAGTGTGTAGAGAGAAGGGCTGCCTGTGGGTTGGGATGTTCAAAATGTCCAGGGGAGAGTTGATCTGAAAGGCAGGAGGATCTTAAAGTAAAAATATGAAGAGACCTTTCGACAGGGTATTTCCTGCCTTTTTAGTGGGTAGAGAGAAGGTGAGATTTTGGAAACTACAAAAGGACTGGGGCTGGATCTGTAGATCTGGGAGTCAGTCCATGGGAAGGGATAGGTGAGAGAGTGTAAAGAGAAAAGAAAAACTGGCCTGGGCAGAGCCCTCAGGTCACTACTTCGGTGGCAGAGGAAGGGACCTCTGACCCTGGGAAGCCACATGGCCTTTGCCACTGGAATCAGGGTGCTGCACCCCACTCCTCCAGCAGAATGCCCTTCATGTGGTCTTGCTGGCAGAGAGTGAGCCCAAGGAAGGCAGTCACAGAATGATCATCTGGTCCCCTGGCCAGAGAGCCCAGCCTGCTCTCCGCGGATTGGTCCAGGGAGCCTCCACTGAGAAGGGACCATTACTTGTTCTTTGATAAGCATTCACTTCATTCCTCTTCCTCTCCAGGAGGACCCCCTACCCTTGGCCTTTTATGTCCATGATTCAGAGATCATCACCTCCCTGGAAAAGACGCTTGAGTCCAAGTCGGTGGAGACTGAGAAAGTCCTCGACATCATTTACCAGCCACAAGCTGTGTTCCGGGTCCGAGCCATCACCCGCTGCACCAGCTCCCTTGAGGGTCATTCTGAGGCTGTCATCTCTGTGGCCTTCAGCCCCACGGGGAAGTAAGGAGGGAGCCAGGGTTGGAGTGTCTGGGGCTTGGTTTATGAGTGAGACTGTCTCAAAATCTGTCCAGATCCTCCTCATCCCAGGGGAGGGAGGAGCTGAGTTTGAGCCACATTTCAAGAGTCTATCCCCTCCCCCCCATGGGAAAGGTATTTGTTTCTGATTTGGCAGGTAAATTATTTGTTTTAACCCTTAAAAAAGAAAATCCAAACAGATCCAGGGGAATGCCCAACAGACCCCACAGCCTTTGGGACCCAAGGGACCTCCTTGTGTAAATGGCACTCAGGGGTGCTGTTCTGGTTTCCCCCAGGTATCTGGCCAGCGGCTCTGGAGACACCACTGTGCGCTTCTGGGATCTCACAACAGAGACTCCCCACTTCACATCCAAGGGTCAGTATGGGGACAGATGAGCAGGGTGGACACAAGGCTCTCAAATCCTCCCTTCTGGGCAGGGCAGAATGGTCTATCAGAGGGTGCCCTGGGGGCATGGGGACTATGTGCTGATCACAGTCTGCACTGTTCCCTAAGCAAATGAGAGATTGGGTGAGGAGGAGGATGGCGCTGGACCTCCTGTCCCTGCTCCTTGTGGGATGACTCGAGGCCCTCTGGCCAGTTTAGCGGGAGGAGGCTGGGTTATGCATCTTCTGGTCTCCAGGGCTGTCTCATCCTTCCCTTGGTAACCCCTCTTCCCACCCCTTGTTTTCTTAGGTCACAGACATTGGGTCCTCAGCATTGCCTGGTCTCCAGATGGCAAGAAACTGGCCTCAGGCTGCAAGAGTGGCCAAGTAAGTGGCAACCTGAGGGACCAGTCGGAGTCTGGGCTCTGCTCCCCCAGGGAGCTGGGGGACTTCAGAGAAGGCCGTGTCAGATAGGTGTAGGTTGTTGTCTCACACCCTGTTTTTGGAGGATGGATGGGGGGGTTTATTGAGTGCTTATCATGCACTGAGTGCTGTGCTAAGCCCTGGAGGTGGGAGGCAGACACAGTGCCCTCAGGAAGCATGCGTTCTAAGAGTAGAAGACACGGTCCAGGAGGAGGAGCTGCTCTGGGAAGCAATGAAAATGGTCCAGGCAGATGGCTGGAAAGCAGGGAAACATGCATGGTCTGGGGTGACCTGAGTCCCTAGGTTGGGTCGGCCAAGGGAGATAGCGTTTGCCAGTGAGGGCAGCTCATGCCCAGGGCTGGAGGCCCAAAGATTAGTGGCTGAAGTGTCTGCTCTGATCCCAAGGGAGGGCAGGGGACTGATTCTGGGTAGGAGGAGGGGCCGAGGGCAGGGCTCGGGATGGGGGAGCTCTAAGGACTCCTTCCTCAGATTCTCCTGTGGGACCCAAACACGGGGAAGCAGCTGGGCAGGGCCCTAGCCGGACATAGCAAGTGGATCACAGGACTGAGCTGGGAGCCATTGCACACGTAAGCAGAAGTGGTGCTTCTCGGTCCTACCAAAGAGAATGCATGGGGGGATGAGGAGGGTGGGCTGGGGGTGTCAGCTTCATCTTTGGAGCTGCTTCATCCTTGGAGGCTCCTGCTCCAAGTGGTGGGAATGGGGAGAGGGGCAGGTGGGGGAGCTGAGTGCAGGGGGTCCTTCCCATGCAATGGTGGGTCTTCCTGGAAGTCCCCAAAGGGCTTAACCAGAGGAGAACCCTTTGGGTTGACCATATGAGGAATCAGGCAAGGATAGGAGGAGAGGGATGAAGAGGCCGATGTTGTGTCTGCAAGAGGGTCAGGCGGGGATGGGGAGGGGAGGGGAGGCCAGTGTTACGGGTCTGCAGGACCAACGTATCTTTCTCCTCTCTCAGGAACCCCGAGTGCCGCTACGTGGCCAGTAGCTCCAAGGATGGCAGCGTCCGGGTCTGGGACACGACCATCGGCCGCTGTGACCGCATCCTCACCGGACACACCCAGTCGGTCACCTGCATCCGATGGGGAGGGGACGGCCTCCTCTACTCAGCCTCCCAAGACCGAACTATCAAAGTTTGGCGGGCTCATGATGTAAGGAGTCGTGAGAGAGAGCTTAGGTTGGGGGGGAACCTGAGAGACCACCCAGTCTAACCTTCCTCCGTTTTACAGAAGAGAAACTGAGGCTCAGGGAGGCAGGGGAACCATAAGTATTGGAGGGGGCATTTTAATCTTCTGACATCAGAGTCTTCCTCATAACATTAGTGTGCTGGATGTACATCTGTTGTCTTCCTGTGATCACACGGGGCCGTGGTGGATGGCGATCTGGGCCTGGAGTCTGGCCTCCTTGTACTGAGTTGACCCTGGGCAAGTCACTTTACCTCAGTTTCCCCTTCTGTGAAATGAGCTTGAGAAGGAATGGCCAACCCTCATTTTTTCCTAAATACCCTAAATGGGATCACAGAATCCGACACAACTAAACAAATTGTGACACACCATCCCCCCTCCACCCCCTGACTCCTTTGTTAGTGATTTTTTGTGTTTTCTCACTCCCATTGCTTCACTCTAACAGGGGGTCCTCTGCAGGACACTACAAGGGCACGCTCACTGGGTGAACACCATGGCCCTCAGCACCGACTATGTCCTTCGAACGGGCGCCTTTGAGCCGGCAGAGGCCACAATTAACGCCCAGGACGTTCAGGGATCCTGTGAGTAAAGTGGCAGGGCCAGGGAAGCCAATGAGGTTAATGGGGCCCCAGGCTGTTCTCTAACTTGAGCCCTTTCCTAATCTTTTTTCTTTTCACAGTGCAAGAGCTGAAAGAGAGGGCGATGGACCGTTACAACCAAATTAGGGTGAGTGGGTGGTGGCCAAACCAGCCTGAGTGGTTACTTGGTCACTTCAGAAGCCCTTCCCTCTGGCTCCCCCTCCCAGGAAGCCTCCCCTGGTGAACTCCATCACGTTGCTCCTTCCCTCTGACACTTAGAATAACAATCATAAAAAAATAAAATGGGAGGAGTCTTAGAACTTATTTTGTGGAGGAGTAAGCTGAGGTTAAGAATGGGGCACGGTTAATGGCACAGCAGTGTGTAAACTTCCTTTGCCAGTGCAGCCTTCTGGCTGTTTCCCTGTGGGTAGGGATTTAATAGGAACATAGATTTAGAACAGGAAGGAACGATAAACCGATCCATTTATTGAGCAGAAGAGGAAACAGGCTACAGAGAGGTTAGGGGCCTCACCCCACTGGTTATGTGATTCTCAGGCACTTCAGCTCCCCCTGCCTCAGTTGTCTCATCTGTAAAATGGGACACGTAGCTTCCAGAGTTGTGGGGCTCAGATGAGATAATCATAGTCAAGTTCTTAGCAAACCTCATAAGCGCTGTCTCTAAAGAGAAGTTGCCTGGGGTGGGCAGCTGGTACCTGAGGCAAGATCCCACCTCAGACCCAAGCCCAACCACGGCACCTCCCAGCTGCCTTTCTGAGAGCTAGAAGGGACCTTGCTGGCCATTGGGGGCAGCCACCAAAGCCCAGAGAGGTTGAACCCTGGCTCCCTTGCAGCCCTGTACCTTCAGTGCAGGCTTTCCCAGGCCTTTGGCCCTGTGCTCAGTCCTAGGCCTTCCCAACTCCTCCGGACCGCCCAGTGGAGTATCAGCCGAGCAGGTGTTGATGCCTGTTGCCCTTGACAACGGCATCTCCTCTGAGAGCCAGGCTCTGCTTTCCTGTCTCCTGAGCAGGGATAAGGCGGATGTGTGTGTTTTTCCCCCCCAGGGTCTGGGGCCAGAGAGGTTGGTCTCAGGTTCTGATGACTTCACGCTGTTCCTGTGGTCTCCTTCGGAGGACAAGAAGCCCCTGCAGCGCATGACGGGGCACCAGGCCCTCATCAATCAGGTGGTCTTCTCCCCTGATTCTCGTATCATCGCTAGCGCCTCTTTCGATAAGTCAGTCAAGTTGTGGGAAGGCAAGACCGGCAAGTGAGTCTGCGAGGTGGGGGGGACTGCGGGATGGCCCGTGTAGGGAATGTGGGATGGTTGCTGCAGGTAGGACTTCAGCCAGCTTTGGTCTATCCCACTCAGACCAAGCCCGGCAGAGTCCCAGGCACCCACGGCAGAGCCTCGGTCCCTCATCTGTCAGACAAAGGGGTTTTCTCTGGATCCTCCCATCTCCACACCTCTAGTCTTTTAAGAGGAGACATAAGTGAGCTTTAGGACACATGAGTAGAAATGTTATTAGGCACTGAGAACGAGAGAGGGCTAGTAGATGTCCCTGATATGTGTTAAATTTAAAGACATGAAAGAAGGGAAATCAGTGAGCAATCACTTATTAATCACCTACCATGTGCCTGAATAGTGCTCAGAGACCAAGGATGGGCTGAATAGGGCTTTGCCCCCAGCGTGTTCAGATATAGCCATCTCTTCTCAGCCTCTCCGCCTACCCTCCCCCTCTTATTCAGTGCTACTCTACTTGTTCCCAGAATTGGGTCCGAAGAATCATAGCAAGATTTAGAAGTAGAAGGAGCCATGGAGTTCTTCCAAATAACCCGCTCCCTCATTTTACAAATGAAGAAACTGAAGTCCCAAGTGTCAGGGGCAGGATTTGATCCCAGATGCCTGGACTCCAAGGTCGGGGCTCTTTCACCGTTAACCCTGACTTCAGGGTCCTGGAGGCTAATGAAGAAAGGTGTCCTGGAGAAGGTTGATTTTAATGTTTAAGAAGGAGAAGATTCTGAACAGAAGAGAATATCTTGCAAAAAGGAGAGAAAAAAATGAGTTAAAAGGCTTTGATTGGTAACAAAGTAGGAAATTAGAGGAATATGGCGGAGGATCTTAGAAGCTGGGCAGGAAAGCACATTCGGCTCTTGAGCAAGGGAGGAATCACTGGCTTCTGCCCCAGGTATCTGGCGTCCCTCCGAGGCCACGTGGCAGCCGTGTACCAGATCGCCTGGTCCGCAGACAGCCGGCTCCTGGTGAGCGGGAGCAGTGACAGCACGCTCAAGGTGTGGGACGTGAAGTCACGGAAGCTGGCCGTGGACCTTCCTGGTCACGCCGATGAGGTATCCTCACCCTATAGTACAGAGGGAGGGAAGGAAGGAGGAAAGGGGGAGGAAGGGAGAAAAGGAGGGACAAAGGAAAGAGGGAGGGAAAAAGGAAAGGAAGGAGGGAGGAAAAAAAGGGAAGAAGTGAGGGAGGAAGTAAAGAGGAAGAAGGGAGGAAGGGAAGAAAGGAAAGGAGGGAGGAAGGGAGGAGAAGTGGCAGGAAGGAGGAAGAGAAAAGAGGTGGCAGGATGGAGGGAGGGCTGGCAGGAGCACGTTGCTGCTTCTGCTTCACTTGGTTTGGCTTTGACGGGAGCACCTTGCTCTGGTTCAGGTGTTTGCTGTAGACTGGAGTCCGGATGGCCAGCGGGTGGCAAGTGGGGGCAAGGACAAATGTCTCCGCATGTAAGTCTGGGCACTGTTTTAGCCGGGCACTCAGGGGTCCAGGCCACAGCTACCCACTATTTCTCTCCACATGCCCCCTGGGCAGGGGATTCTGGAATCTTTTTAAAGCCCTCGATCCCCTCAGATCTCAACATTTCTGAATCTCTTCTTAAATGGAATACTGATCTGAGATCTCTCAAATGGCAGCCGGGGATTGGGGTGGAGGGACAGGAACGTGGTTTGAATCCTTCCTCAGACACTTCCTAAGCCAAGCCCCTCACCTCTGTATAGCTCAGCTTCCTCCTCTGTAAAATGGGGGATCTGATCTAGCTTCTATGATCCTTTGACTGGGAGCAGGAGGGAGCGAAGGTTGAGTTGGCCGCCCAGCTCAGTTGGGAAGTCCTGCAGGAGGGTCACATCCCTGAGCCCTGAGGTCACGGTGCTGGGGGTGCAGGGAACGCTGGGTCCCCTCTCTGGTCGAGCTCTGATCTGATGCTTCCTTTTGTCTGCAGATGGAGGAGGTGAGGTCCTGGGCCCTTCTCCCATGTTTCTCTCACCCTGGGAATCTGCAGCTCCGTCTCCACCCCCTGCTCGCCGGCTTGGAGACTGCAGGCGAGACGGGCCCTCTCCAGTCCGTGGCTTGGGACTGAAGGTGGTGAAGGCGGGTGATGCCGATGGAGACGGGCCCAGCAATGCTGTGAATGACAGCGGACAGCGCCCATGGTCCCCGAGCTGCTGGAGCCGGGGAGGAGCCAGATGGGCCTCCGTGCCTGGAGAATGGCTGCCTCCTACAGAGTCGGATGAGCTTTTTGCCAAATAAATAAGTTATTTTTCTGTGGTTTTTATTGTCATTGAATCCTCTGCTGGTCCTTTTGCTGAGCCTCCTCCCTCCCTTTGGCCAAGGCTACAAGCAGTATAGTCTCAGTCAAGAAGTCCTGCCTTTCACAGTCTGTTGGCGTTGACTGTTTCCTGAGATTTGTGGCCTTTCTTCTCCCTCTTTCCCTTGTTTTTTGGCCTGGCCCGACCAGCCTTCCTGTTGCGCCTCACCCCTGGCATTCTGCACCTTTGTGCCTTTGCCCAGAAGTGCTGACATCCGGAGTGCTTTCTTCCTCGCTTCTCCCTTTTAGAGTCCCCAGTTTGTTTGAAACTCAGTTCAGGTGCCTCCTTTCTAGACCTAGATCTGAGAAGAGACCAGAGACATCATTCTGCTTCCCCCCTCATATCACAAACAAAAACAAGAGGTTAGTGTTGGTGGTAACCTAGCATTTGAGGTTTGCCAAAGTCCTACTAAAGTCCTATGATCACTACCTTCCCCTCCCAGCACACAAAAAGTGTTGACTTTAAAAATAGACTTTGTTTCTAAGTTTTATCTCCTTAAATAGAACGTGAACTCCATAGAAAAAGGAAAGGTTTCATTTTTTTGTCATTTAACTCCTCAGGACTTGACAAATAATAGATTAATAAATGCTTGTTGACCGATATCCTTCCCAGTCCTGTGCAGGAGAGGAAATAAAAGCCCACCAGTGTTTCCCCCATTCACCCTCATAAGAGGCTGAGGCAGGATTTGAGTTTGGGTCTTCCTGACTTTATCTCTCTACCCACTGGGCCACCCCAGAGGGTTTGGACACCTGCTGGCTTCTTCCAATTCTTCTAGCTCTGGTCCTCTGATAAATTATCTACCCAAACAATAATGCTTCAGTGCAGATGATAAAATGCTTTATTATCTACCTGCCGCAACTCGAGACTCTTAAAGCCGGGAAAATATGCCCACGTTGCTCTTCCAGATATCCTTGGGCCCTGGTGAAGGAAGTTTAGGGGACGTCATGTGGGTTGAATTACAAAGTCACCCCCATGTGGGTTATCGTGGGGGAAAACTAGTCTAAACTTTCCCCCCCTTTCTACTTAAACTGTGGTAATTAAATCCTAAAAACTGCACTAAGACTGAGGATGCTCTTTGTATATATCTTTTTTTAAAATTATTTGCATCTCTTAGCACAGTTCCATGCCTTTAAAAGTAGCCTTCTTAAAAAATTGAATTATCTCTTTGGAAGGAAGTCTAGAATCCATGAATCTTGACCCAGATGTTCTTGCTGCATGGAGCCATAAGAAACATCTCCATGGGGCTGACATTAAAAAACCTGAATCTGAATACCTGACAGTTGTCACCTTGTACAGAATGGTTGGATCCGTTCACAGTTCCACCAACAATGTATCAGTGTCCCAGTTTTCCCATATCCCCTTCCAATATTCGTCATTATCAAAGATTAATTTCAAGGAATTCAACATGGACAAATTATTTTTTCTTACATGGGAAATGGAAGATTGGCATCAACGATAGGGTAGCTGAAAAGAAAGATTGGGTCAGAGTTAAAGGAAAAATAGTAATGTTTTACAAATGAGGTGCAAAAAAAGAATAGACACAGAAGCATTAGAGGGGGGCGGAGGGCTCATAGTTCTGAAAACCTATTCACATCGGGAATGGGTTAAAAGAAGACTACACATGTACCATGAAGGGTACAGCACCCTCCAAATCTACGAATAAGGGTGGAAGGAGGGATGGGCAGATGGAAAAGCAAAGAGTAAGGGAAGACAAGGGAGGGATTCATGGATGGGGAGGGGGCGGTGTTAAGTAATAGCAAGGCAGATTAAGGAGCAGAATTAAAGCAGAGTCTGCAGGGATAGGAAAAATGTGTATGTGTACAGGTTGGGAGGGGTGTGGTGTATGTATATATCTACATAAGTATACCTAAAAATATCCTTACCATAGACTGCTTGGGAATATATACTTTCTTGAACTATTAACTTATTGGCATATATTTTGAATCCTCCCTGATGTTATACTGGCCACATAACAATATTTTCTTTTATTTTGTTTTATATTCCTTCTCTGTTTTTCCTTTAGTCTATTATTTATTTATTTGTTTGTTTTTTGGCTGAGGCAATTGAGGTTAAATGACTTGCCCAGAGTCACACAATCAGAAAATGTTAAGTGTTTGAGGTCAAATTTGAACTCAGATCCTCCTGATTTCAGGGCTGGTGCTCTGTCCTCACAATCAACTAGCTGACCCCTAAATAAAATATTTTCAAAATACATTTTGTATTAAAAAAATAAAAAGCCATTATTATTTTTTAAAAAACAATAAATATAGACAAATGGACTAAGGTGACCTTTTTAAGGTCCTTTTCTTAACTCTAAATAAGATTGTGACCTTAAGTCAACCTTTGGGACATGGTTAGAATATAAGCTTCAGTTTCCTCATCTGCAAAATTAAATTTTATTCCAGGTCTAAATTTTGTAATCCTATATTTTCCTTTCCTCAACAAACCGTCTGTTTTTGCAGGTGATAGGGCATAGAGAAATTAAACTGGTCCAAACTCACATAGATGGGAAGAGCCCAGATCTTAAAATCCTCAATTTAAAGTGAAGAAGGGACCTGAAATGTCTTTCTAGTCCCACCTTTTCATTCAAATGAAACTAAGACGTGAAAAGTTTATTGAGGATGGTGAGGACATTAATAATCTAGAAATTCTTTCCACATATGAATATATCTGGCCCTTACCATATCCCTATCGTTAAGTTCTCTTATCCCCATTTTGCAGATGAGAGAACCTATACTCCCAAATCCCAGGGTTAATAATAATAGCAGAGAGCCAGACTCATGACTCAACATACATTCTTTAATCTTTACAATTTCTCTCTGATTCTGGGATTCCCCTTCATGTCAAATCCAGTATCCTGGGGGCCCAAGTGAGTTTATAGCTCTTTAATGGGGACCCCCCCTGTAAGGCCAGATCTGAGGGGAAGGAAGGGGGCTGCCAGAAGCTGGTCAGTGGCTCAGCCTTGCTGCTGGCCAGCTTGAGGCTCGAGATAAGCAGGGCGCCCAGCTGGGCCCACTCCCCGCCAGGGACCTGAGGGGCAGGAAGCCAGAGCAGTCCAGGGCTGCAAGCACCCAGAGAAGGGGGGCTCATCAGGGCCATGCTCCCTGTTGCAACTGGACGTGGCTCCTGAAGGGCCCCAAGCAGGGCCCGGATAAATATGAGAATAGCTGGGGCCCCCTGTTAGTGTGGAAAAATAAACTCCAGGTCCTCCAGTTTCCTCAACTCTTTGATCCCGACATAGACCGTTTTCCTCTGAGGTTCTCTACGAAGCACCGTGATTTTGATGGGGTTCTCCCTGGGGAAGCCATTCACATCAGCAGCCACAGTGGAAAACTGAATCAGAGAGAAAAAGAAATGGATTCTAATTTCCTTCCCTTTCTAAATTCACATTTTTCTTTCCCAAGGATTTTTTTTCCCTTCAATTTCCAACTTCTTTCCCAGTCCCTATTTCCATTTTCCTCCCATAATATTTCCTCCCTTCATGCTCCAATAATCAGTTATTTGATTTAAAAAAAAAAAAAAAAAAAAAAAAACTTTAAATGCCTACTATGTCCCCATAGAGAAGTTCCTGCCCTCAAGAAGTTTGGGAAACTTGTGTGTGTTCTTTAGTGGAAGGGGCCAGTTTACCGCCAGGCTTAATGGTACAGCTGTTACTATTGTGTTCAGTCTTTTCATTCATGTCTGATTCTTTGTGACCGACCCCATTGGGGTTTTCTTGGCTAAAATAATGGAGTGCTTGGCCATTTCCTTTTCCGGCTCCTTTGACAAATAAGGAAACTGAAGCAGATGGAGTAAAGTGACCCAGGTTTACACAGCTAGTAAATGTCTGAAGTCAGATCAGAACTCAGAAAGGATATCTTCCTGATTCTAGACTATGTGCTCTATCCACTGCCTACTTACATGTAGGGATTCAGTATTTGATAAGTGCTTATTGACTAGTTGATTGAACAATTATCATCTATTCAATTTCCTAGTTATCTGCACAATAACTTAAAGCATTAATTAATTCTCAATTCTCAATTATCTGTTTGCTAAGGGGTATATGTGTATGTGTGTAGGATCCCAAAGTCTTGGTTTTTATAATTAAAGATTTTTATCTTCAAAATATATACATGGATAATTTTCAACATTCATCCTTGCAAAACCTTGTGTTCCAAAATTTTCCCTCTCTTCCCCCATCCCCTCCCCTAGACAGCAAGTAATCCAATTTATATTAAACATGTGTAATTCTTCTATGCATATTTGCACAAATATCATGTTGCACAAGAAAGATCAGATCAAAAAGGGGAAAAAAAAGAGAAAGAAAAAAAATATAAGCAAATAACATCAAAAAGAGTGAGAATGTTATGTCATGATCCACATTCAGTCCCCACAGTTTTCTCTCTGGGTGCAGATGGCTCTCTCCACCACAAGTCCATTGGAACTGAAGCCCTGGTTTTGAAAGTTTAATTGTGGGTCCATAGATCTAACAGGATGATAGATTTTTGAAAACTAAAAGGGACCTTAGAAATTATATTTAGCATCAATCTCCTCATTTCATGGAGGGGGAAACTGAGGTCAAGAGAGATTAAGTAAACCTCTGAAGTTACAGAGAGTAAAGAGCAAAATCCAAAGCTCTATCTGGGTCTTGAGATTCCAAATCCCATACTCTATACCCTAAAGTAACAGTAAAAATAGAAAATGGGAAGATTTTGCATGGATTTGGGAGCAGTTAGGTGGTACAAGTGATGGGGCTTGAGTTCAAGTCGGACCTCAGACATTTAAGATATTTACTTAGCTGTGTGAGCTAAGTCACTTAACTGCTACCTACCTCAGTTTCCTTATCTGTACAATGGGAAAATTACCTTCCTCTCAGGATAATTGTAAAAATGAAATATTTGTAAAGTGCTTTGCAAACTTTAGGGAGCTATAAAATGAGATAATTATAAAGTGCTTTGCAAACTTTAGAGCGCCATGTGTAAATCTATTATTCCAGCTTGGATATGTCCGTGAAGTGCAGTTCTGTCTTTCTGCCTGCCTCTATGTGTTTGTCTCTGCCTCCCTCTCTGCAGCTGGAGCTGATTGTGCCTGCCTGCTCCCTTCCACTCTCCACCTCCTGTTCAGGGCTCACTTTATAGGGTTTGCACCATTTCCCTGGACCTGCTGGGTTAGCGGCTCGAACGCTGATGTAATACTTGGTGTTTGGCTGCAGTTCCATAAGCTTGACTGTCGTGCCTATGATCTGGTTGAAGATCCAGGGGTGGTGTTTTTCCTTGGGCATCTCGTTCTTTATCCTTTCCCTCCTCAGCTCCATCTCCTGAAGGAGAACCTGGTAGAAACTCACCCGCTGCTTGCCCCGGCTTCTGTTCCAGGAAATCTGGGGAAAGAGAGAACCCAGGGGAGCTTCCTCATACCTAGACATTCATGGCACCAGGAACAAAAGCATAAGCTTTTTATATATATATAATATAAAATTATATTAAATATATTCTATATAAAATTATATATAATATAAATATATATTTAATTTAATATATAATATAAATATATATTATATAAAATATATAATACACACATATATAATATATACACTCACACATATCTATATATATATATAAATATACACACAAATACATATATGTACATATATACACACACACACATATAAGCTTAATAAATGCTTGTTGATATGACTCCATAGGAGATAAAACATGGAATCATGGATTCTAGGTCAAGAAGTAACCTCAAAGGCTATCTAGAGTCCACCTCTTTAAGTTACAGATGAAGAATCTGAAGGAGAGAGATGACAGAAAATGCTAACACTAGAAGCTGGAAGAGACAAAAGAGACCTATGTCTAAACTGTGGGTCATGATGCCATATGGCATCTCATAACTGAAGGTCACAAAAGTATGATTTATTATCAGTAAATGTTTGACTTGTATACCTATTTTATATACCTATAGACCTAGATTTGAGTAAAAATTTCTCAGGTGAAAAGGGGTTGAAAGAAGAAGAAGCTCTGATCTAGCCCGGCACCATAATTTTAAAGATGAGGAAGGGCAGTAGATAAAGCACTCTGGCTCTGGAGTCAGCAGAACCCAAGTTCAAATCTAGCTTCAGATATTTACTAGCTGTGTGACAAGTCACTTAACCCAAATTGCCTCCCCAAACAACAAAACAATAAATAAAGGTGAGGAAACGCACAATAAATATCAGAGACAAGATTTGAACTCAGATCCTCTGACCTCAGAGCCAGAAGTCTTTCTAATTTGCATCCATGAATCTTAGTATGTAATGAGTCACAAAGCTCATTGTACTCTTGAACTTGACTTCAAAAATCTATATCTATGATATAGAATTGAAAGCAAATTCTGAAGTCAATTAATCCAACCTATTGTTAATGGTTTAGTGATTTTACTCAAGGTCATACAGATAGGAAGCAGCAGAGCTGGGATTTGAAGCCTTGGATCTAACTCTTTCCCACTCTTTGGGGCGTATTTCTGAGGATGTTATTTAAAGGATAAAAAAATTATTACAATGCTGCACAAAACTAGTCATACATAATTGTTTTATTTGTAATAGCAAAAAACTGGAAGGAAAGAAAATCAGTAACAACTGGAGATCTAAAAAACAGTGGTGTATGTTAATGCAATGGAATCCTATTGAACTATATACAAATGACATGTGGAGAATATCAAGAAAGATGGGAAGAATTATCTAAGAGTGACATCAGCCGAACGATAAGACCAATATACCGTGCACTGCAGCACACAATGGTAGAAATAAATAGAAAAAGCAAGGACCCTTTACAAGCAAGAATACACAGAGACATTTGGAAGGCAGGGACAGAGAACTACTGCATTGTTATGACTATTTTGTTCAAATTTATATTAGAATTTTTTCCAAGTAAAACTTAAGTTCACATTTGAGGATTTTTATTTGAGGATTAACTCCAGATTTTCCTTGTTTTCTTTTGAAATAATAATAATTATCTGTTCATGATTTTAAAAAGATTAATCATTCAGTTCAAATTATACTCTGCATTCATTTGTCTTCGGTTCTGGTGTGTATAGCACTTACTTAATTCATTCACCTCCTCATTCATTCATATTTATTCATTTGTTGCCTGGTCAATGTGAAATCTTTACCCTCATTTCTTTAGCTTGGGAATCAAAAAGTTTCCAATCAAACGCCTCTACTCATTTATTCATTCTCTCATTCATTCTTTCCCTTTTTCACTCGTTCACTCACTGGCTTCATTCATTCACTTACTCATTCACTCATTCATTCTCTCATTCATTTACTCATTGATTCACTCATCCATTCTCTCATTCTTTCCCTTATTCATTCATTCACTTACTCATTCACTCATTCATTCTCTCTCTTATTCATTCATTTACTCATTGATTCACTCATTCATTCTCTCTTTCCCTTATTCATTCATTCATTCACTTACTCATTCACTCATTTATTCTTTTATTTATTCATTTACTCATTGATTCTCTCATTCATTCTCTCATTCTTTCACTTATTCATTTTCTCTTATTAATTCATTAATTCACTCATTCTTTCACTTATTCGCTCATTCATTCTCTCTCATTCATTCATTTACTCATTGATTCACTTATTCATTCTCTCATTCTTTCCCTTATTCATTCATTCACTCACTGGTTTCATTCATTCACTCATTCATTCTCTCTTATTCATTCATTTACCCGTTGATTCACTCATTCATTCTTTCACTTACTCATTCACTCATTCATTCTCTTTTCATTCATCTACTCATTGATCCACTCATTCATTCTCTCATTCTTTCACTTATTTATTCATTCATTCTCGTATTTATTCATTTATTCATTGATTCATTCATTCATTCTCTTATTCTTTCACTTATCCATTCTGTTATTCATTCACTTACTCATTAATTCACTCATTCATTCTCATTCTTTCACTTACTCATTCACTCATTCATTTATGCATTGATTCACTCATTGATTCTGTTATTCTTTCACTTATTCATTCATTCTCTTATTTATCTCATTCTTTCACTTATTCACTCATTCATTCTCTCTTATTCATTCATTTATTCATTGATTCCCTCATTCTTTCACTCATTCATTCATTCACTCATTCATTTACTCATTGATTCACTCATTCATTATCTCATTCTTTCCCTTATTCATTCATTCACTCACTGGTTTCATTCATTCACTTCTTCATTCACTCATTCATTCTCTCTCTTTATTCATTTACTCATTGATTCACTCACCTATTCCCTCATTCTTTCGCTTATTCCTTCATCCATTCTTTCACTCGCTCATTCACTTATCCATTCACTCATCCACCAGTCCCTCAATCAGTGTTTGAGTTTTCCCCTCCCTGCCCCACCAGGCAGCATCACCCACCACAGCTGTAGAGTCACTGACAGTATGCTCACAGATGACGGGGGCTTCGGGCACATCTACCACCACAGAAGACTCTGAGGGTGTCGAGGTAGTGTTTGCATCCAGTTCGGGATTGTCCAGATCCAGAGGTATGAAGTTCTGTGCCAGGGGCTTGGAAGAGCTGGAGCAGATGGACTGCTCCCCCACCTCGTTAACCTTAGCCAAGGAGGCCAAGCTGAGTTTCGTCAGCTGTCTTTCCAGCAAATCTGAAAAGATGTTGCTGCTGGGCTGGCTCAGGGAGAACTTGAATGGGCTCAGCATGTTGGTGGGCACAGGAGAAGGAGTGGTGTCCTCAGAACTAGATTCTTCAAATTCGAAAGGCTTACTAGGGAGAATAAGAACAACAAAACACGTTGGAAAAGCCTATGGACGGGACCACCCATCCTGGCTGACCCACAGAGATCACTCAGGGAGGCAATAATTACTCAGATGGCTACGTTTTTTCCCTCGCCCCTAACTATAGGGCTTTGCAGAATTTGGGGGTAGTTATGGGGATGGGGGGAACCTGTCTTTCCAAGAGCAGCTGACAGCAGTGGGGAAATGAAATCAATTAGATGGAAGCAGCTAAGACCACAAGGTAGTAGAGACCAGGGTTGTTGTGACCCTGGATATCTTAGAATCAGCTGGAGTCAGGATAAGCAAAAGTCTTTATTCTTGGTCTTTTGGGGTCCTGTCAGGGGATTAGATCTAGCAATCTCCACATCTCCTTCCTCTCTCTCCACTGCCAAAAGAATGATCCTGCCAGTCCTACTCCACCCTCTTATCTCTCTCTTTTCCTTCTTTGTCCTCACCCACCCATCCAGCACAGAATAGTTGGGGAGGGTCATTCTCCAAGCATATATTAATAGAGAACTGTCCAATTGGTAATTAGCCCTATGCGCTAGGTTACCTTGCATCTGCTCAGTTCTATCCCTTTACACAGGGGGATGCTCAGGAAAATACAGCAAGCCAACATCATTGTCCCCTGCTTGTCCCAAGACTCCAGGGAACTGAGCATCCCTGGGTCAGAGAAATGGCTCCCTTCTCTAAAGGCTCCCTGTCCACTCCTAAGCCTTATTCCTCTATAGAGAAGGAAAGGAAGATGGGATGGGGCTTACATCTCTTCCGAGTCTCCTTCCTCGACCAGGGTGGGCTTGGTACATCTTGGGGAGATACCGAAGCCCTGGACAGAGAACCTCCGATCCACAGGCCTGTGGATCGGGAACGTCTTCTTAAAGTGGCTGAAGGGGAGCTTCATATTGGAAAGGTCTTGCTCCAAACTCTCCTCATCTTCCTCTTCCACTCTCCAGAGAATTCCCGAGGCCATCTGGCCTTCCCCAAGTCAGACCAAGAGACTCAGTCACCTGGAAGCAGAAACCAAGTGTCAGTGGAGCCTCTGCAGCCCTTGATTTGGGGGGGGGTGACTAAAGGGTGATGTCACCATAACACCAAACTGTAACAATTAGGTTCCCTCGGCTCCCTGATTGGTGGCTCTTGACATGATGTCACTGTAGTATAGGATTGCCAGGACAAGAGCTGGATGGAAGAGAGAAAAATCAGAATGCTTAGGGATGAGGGTGGGGACGGGGGGGAGTTGGGATGGTTGCATGTTTAAAATAGAGAAAATCTGGATTTTTTTCTGAAATCTATGGATTTTCCTCATGCACATATACTTTATGGGGAGACCTATGGAATCATGTTGATGATGGAGGGGAAGAAATTCTGATCTAGGAACCACAAGATTTGACTTTGAGCTTTTATTGTCACTAGCGGTGGGTTCTTAGGCAAATCATTTCTCTCTGAGTGAGGGCCAGAATCATTATTATCATCATCGCCATCACCAATGTCATCATTGCTAACCCATCTGTATAGGGCTTACTGTGATAAGCACTTTCCCATTATTATTTCATTTGATCCTAACAACCCTGGGAAATAGGTGCTCTTATTATCCCCATTTTACAGATGAGGCAACCAAGGCATTAGGGATAAATGATTTGCCCAGAGTCACATGGCTAAGAAATGTCTGAGACTAAATTTTAATTCAGGTCTTGCTCCAAAATCAGTATCCTATCCACAGCTCCACCTACTTTGGATTATAGATTAGGCAGCAGGACTTCTCAAACTACAGCCCGGGCCAGATACGCCCGCTGAGGACGTTTATGTGGGCCTGGGTGATGGCAAACGGGCTGAGGGGCAGAGACAGTGTGAGCTTTTATTTTTACTCTAGTCAGGCCTCCCACAGTCTGAGGGACAGGGAACTGGCCCCTACTTAAAAAGTTTGAGGACCACTGGATTAGGGGTCCCTACCTGACGGCTCATGAACTTGTTTAAAAAATATTTTAATAACTATTTCAATAGTTATCGTAATCCAATATATTTTAGTTTATACATTTAAAATGATGCTTAGAAGGCACTGTGGGCTTCACCAGGCTGTACCCAAGGAATCCAGGGCATAAGAAAAGTTAAAGAGTCCCTGGTTTAGAGGCTCTCTAAGGTACAAACATTCAATAAATGTTTATGACTACCCCCTATTTATGTGTGGAGCCACTCTAGCTTTTCTCCGGAGTTCTCAAAGTAATTTCTTCTGGTGGTGTGGGGATAGTTGTTCTGATTTTATAGACAGATGATAAAGGCTTGTGAATAGGGGAACAGAACCCTGTATTCCCTCACCTCCCGGAACCCTGGGGAATCTACAGCAAACTCCAGTTTCTTGTGATGAGAGAGAAGCTGAGTGGCAGGAAAAATCCTCAGATAATCCACAAGGGCTCTGAAGGCTAGTAACTAGCCATTCATTGTCAGAGGTGTAAGTGGAGGCAGTCCCTCCAACTGGGTCCCAGTGCTTATTGGGCCTCCTAGTCACCTGTGGGACACTTAAATCATTCCCATTCTCTGAACCTAAGTCCCCTCATCTGTAAAATTAGGGGACCAGACTGCATCAGTAGTTTTCCCTAGATGTGCTGTAGAGTGTGTCCCCCAATTACTTATAGAAAAATGATTTTAAAAAACCAGAAAATTTGTGAGCAAAAAGTGATTGAGCACCAGTGGAATTAAGAGGTAATCTCTTAAACCAGGGGTTCTCCAATTACGGCCTGCGACATGCTGCGTCAGGTTATGGCACATGGGCCGAGGGGCAGAGACAGAGCTTTTGTTGTTACTCTAGTCCGGCCTCCCACAGGCTGAGGGACAGGGAACCGGCCCCTATTTAACAAGTCAGAGGACCCCTGTGTAACTGTTCTGGACTATTACTGGTAGAAAATTCCTGAAGAGGGAAGGTCTGCCAGATGCATTTGCTCAGCAGTTCAGAGTGTTAAAGGGCTCCTCAAGCACTGAGAGGTTAGGGTCACAGACAATCTGTGCACGAAGCTGGGTCTCCTTGACTTTAATTGAACCTTTTTTCTCTTTGCCTCAACTTTTCTAGGACAAGGGCTAAAAATGGATAAAAAATGTCTATTGGGTAGTGGGAGAAGGGACTAGAGGGTCTGACTGTGGGGAGAGCAGAGATTGAAAGGGACATCATGTACTACAGGGAAATGAAGATTGAGGAGAAGAGAAGGGAGAAAGGAAAGGAGGGAGGAAGGAAAAAAAGGGGATGAAGAACAGAGAGAGGAAAAGATGTTAAGAGAAAAAGGGAAAGAAAGGGGGAAGGAAAAAAGGAAGAGAAGGAAAAGCAAGAAAGGGAGGAAAGAGAGAGGGAATGAGAAGAGAAGATAGAAGGAAAGGCAAAAGACGGAGAGTGGGAGGAAGGAAGGAATAGTACAAAGGAGGAAGGAACTAGGTCCCTCAGACTCTCTCTGGTTTAGTAGAAAAAGCCCTAGATACAGTCAGAGGATCTGATTTAAATTTGATTTCCTCACTACCGGTGTGACCTCGGGAAAAAGTCACCGGCCTGGCGGTCAATTCTCCCTTGTTTTTCCTTTTTTTATTTTTATTTTTTTCTGGTTATAGTGTACATAAAATTTTTTTTAAAATACATTTTTTAAAAATCAATTATGTTGGGAGAGAAGAACAAAAGGGGAAAACCACAAGAAAAAAAGGCAGAAACAGTGACTGCAGGGTGGGCGCTAGGGGGCGCAGTGGATAGAGCACCGGCCCTGAATTCAGGAGGCCCCAGTTCAAATCTGGTCTCAGACACTTAACACTTCCCAACTGTGTGACCCTGGGCAAGTCACTTAACCCAGCCTCGGGAAAAACAAACAAACAAACAAATAAATAAATGAAATAAAATAAACAGGGGCCGCAGCGCGCGGTTGACATTCAGGCTCGCCGTAGTCTCTCTGGGTGCGGGAGGCGGCTTCCGTGCAGTTAGTCGGCCCGCGCTGCCTCACTGGGCCCTGAGGAGAACCGCGTCCCCCGCGGCGGATCCCGCACAATCGCGGACCGCACGGCGCGCTGCGGCTTCTGCGGGTTTTGCTCAGTTTGTGTATTTATTTATTTTCTAAAATCCGTTTGTTCATCATCTGAGTAGAAGTCTACCGCACTACCCTCACACGCACACGTGTCTGCACACGCGGGCCCCTTCCCGTCCCGTACGATTCCTCGGGACTCAGAGCCCCCCTCACTGACGCGGAGCTCGGCCGCCCCTCCCCCATCTCTCCGGAGCCCTCGGCGCCCGCTATTGGCCGCGCTGCACCTCCGCGCGCCGCCAGCAGGTGGGGGTGTGGGGCAAGGTCCCCGCGCTGAGCGGGAAGGCGCAGGAAGTGGAGGTGGCCCGGGCCGAGCCGGACTGGAGTCCCGGGGGTGGGAAGCCGGGCGCCCACTCGTCCCCCAGCGCGGCGGCCCCCTGGCTGGTTAAGGGTGTTAAGTTGGTGGGGGGCGGCTTGCTGGGCACGCCGCCGGGACTGGGGGCTGGGGAGGCCGCTTCCTGGATGTCTCGCCCCTCCCCCCCACGGTAGGAAGGTCCCGGAAGACCTCAGCTCTGGGGTCCTCGGGCTCGGTCCCGGGCCTGCAGAGGCTGACCGCCGGCCCCGCTCCCTCCCAGGCCCGGAGCCCTGCGGATCCAGCAGGCGGCGCCACTCTCCGGGGCCCCAAGGATGGGGGTGCTGAGGGCGGGGCTCTGCCCGGGTCTCACCCAGGACATGATCCAGCTGCTGAGGGGCGTTGGCGTCAGGACAGGTAAAGCGGCTCGCGGCTGCACGCACCCGCGCGTTAGAGCTGACAATCCACACGGGCCTGGGTTCAAATCCTGCCTCTGACACTTGCTCGCGGTAGAGAAGGAGCCGCCTCAGAGCCGAGGCCCGAATTCTACTCGGGAAACTCCGCAGCTGCGTGACCCGGCTCGGTCAGCCTCGGCTTCCTCCTCTGTAAAATGGGGATCGTTGTCCCACCTGCCTTCGGAGATAGGCGCTTTGTAAACCAGACTCAGTTTCTCTGGAAGGTAAAATAATACCTTCCAGAGTCTCGGATTTATGCTCATTATTATCCCAATAGAGCGGATCTGATTTTGTTGTTCACTTGATTCCCATTTGGGTTTTCTTGCCGGAAACTCTGGAATCGTTTTCCACTTCCTTCCCAAGCTCATTTGACAGATGGGGAAACTGAGGCACATAGGGTTGCGGTTCGCCCAGAGTCACCCAGCTGAAGTGTCTGAAGGCCGACGAGTCTTCCCGAGACCGGGCTCCGGGCCGTGTGCACCGCGCCCGATGCCCGTTTAATGCATTGCGAGGCCTGGCGCTGCTCCTACGGGTCAGGTCAGATGGAGATCAAAGTGTTCAGATTCCCGCTCTTACCGCCCCCTGAGTGATCTTGGATAAGTTACTTAATTGTTCTAGATTTCAGCGTCCCCATTGCCTAAGTCTGGAATCCAGAAAATCTAAAACTCGTTTCCACAATTGTCTGTCAGCCTAGCCTAGAGTCTGGAAAATTCCGAGTTCCTTCTGGAATTGTGTGACCCTGGGCAAGTCCCTTAAGGCGGTCTGCCTCAGGACCGCCTCTGTAAAGTGAGCTGGAGAAGAAAATGGCGGCCCACTGATCTGCCAAGAACTGTCAGTGGAATGTGACTGAAAGTTACCTGAGCAAAAACAAGAGGCATTTATTTATTTATTTATTAATGATTTAATTTTTTTTCTTTTAGTAATTATTAAGAGTCTTCTGAGTCTGGATTTGAACTCAGGTCTTCCTGACTCCAGGAAGTCGGACTCAGCTCCGATAAATCGTTTAATTGTTGGAGAATAATAAGCCCTGAGAAGTTGTTGAACTGACTTGTCTCAGTCAGGGTGAGGAGGGGCCAAACCCCTGAGGAAGAAAGCCAGTCTAGGAGTTTTGTGTGCGAGCGCTCTCCCGATCTCAGGGAGGATGATGGAGTGGACGTTGGGGCGGCTAAAGGGGGCGTCATTTCCTCCACTCTGTCTTGTTTCAGTGGTGGACCTCGTCTCTGCAGACCTGGAAGAAGTATCTCGGAAATGCTCCTTGTCTTATAAGGTGAGGGCGAAAGTGCTTCTTTCTGGGACTGAGCTTCAGAGAGTACTGCTCAGAGGGAGATCATGGAGAAATCTGGGCAGCTGGGCGGTACAAAGCATAGAGCGCCGGCCCTGAAGTCAGGAGGACCCTAGTTCTAATGTGACCTCTGACACTTGGCACTTCCTAGCTGTGTGACCCTGGGCAAGTCACTTAACCCGACTGCCAAAAAAAATTTTGTTCTTTTTGAACTGCTTTTTTTAAGGAATAAGATGGTCTCCATATTTTCAGAGCTCTTCCAAGCATATTTCTCTTTCAGAACTGAGAAAGTATGTCTCCCCCTTTTTTTCAAAGGTGGGGCACTAGGGGTGCAGAGTGTTGCATATTCAACCAGAGAAGTTGGTTGTGTGAGATTCTATTGAATCGCTTTTTTCTTTTTTTTAACCTTTGTTATATGGGCTAGCTCTCGGGGCAAAGGGAGTTAGAGAGGGGGTGAATCTATTTTTGGAGATGAAGGTGACATAAAAAGGGAAGATTACAATAAAAATAAGAGAACCTTAAAAAAAATGTTTTCTGTTCTTGAACCCATCCCTGTCTGTGCTGGGATGGAGGCAGGCTTTAGTTGCTGTGAGGAGGGTATTGCTGGCCCAATTCTCATCTTTCCCCTTCAATGGTGCTGATCTCTATGAAGAGTTCAAGAGCTCCACTGCCATCTTGGCCACAGGTATCACAAGGTGTGTTCTGGGGAAGGGGGACAGCTCCCAGCCTTAGCTCTTCAGACCTGACTCACCCCAGGTCCCTTTTCGGGGAAGGGCTTTTCAGCCCTGCAGTGGAGGCGGAGACCGCCCCAGGGTAAGGACTCCCAGGTAGGACTTTAGAAGAATGTCACGAGGTCAAGACATTAAGAGAATGTTTGTTCTGTTTCGGTATTTTTCCTACAGATCTTCTGGAAGGCAGGGTCTGGACTTTGTCCTTGTTGGGTGACCTCTGGTGGGTCACAGTCCACCATTCTGAAATACTTGAATTTCAGTCTAATGGCTTTGAATAAAAATAAATTAAGGAGAATAATCCCTGCCCCCAACTTCCCAATGCAAGAGCATGTCTTAAGGAATAAATAAATAGATTAAATTCAGAGCTGAAATGATATTCTTATTTGTTCCTAGGTGGGTGGTGAAATTGGGGATGGGGAGGAGTTTGGAGAGGACGGGGATTCCTGCCAAACCACCCTGTGAAATTTCATATATACTTAAAAATAAGCCAAACATAATAGGGGTTCATAGCATCCTGCTCAATCCTCTTTTTCCCCCATTGTTTTTATAAGGAAATGTTTTGGTGTCTTGGGGGGGGGCAATCACCTCATACACAAAATAGGGCTAAGAAATACTTCCTTCCTCTCAGGGTATCAATTAAGGAAATGTTTGTGTTTGTTATTTGTCAAGTATATAACAGTAAAAAAATATTTTTTTTGTTATTACTTATGATAATAAATATTTTTTAAAGGACAGAAGGGAAACTGGTCTGAAGGGAGTGATTATTAGTTGAGTTTTAGACAAATCAAGTTTGAAGTAACAATAGGTCATCCTTCTATTGGTGTTCTTTAAGCAGGCAGAAATATGAGATTGACAAATGTTTAACAATTGGTTTTCTAGAAAGAAAAAATACAGACAATACTTTAAAGTTTATTTTAAGTGTATTTTACATATAATCATAAGTGTATTTATGTATATTAAGTATATGTATATTATGTATGTAAATTACATACATAATTTAAGTGTATTATTCTAGAAAGCAAAAGTACAGACACTTTTAAGTTTATTTTTAAGTGTATTTTATATCATATATATTTTAAGTGCATTTATGTACATATATAAGGTGTATTTATATATATGTTTTAAGTGTATTATTATTCTAGAAAGCAAAAGTACAGACAACACTTTTAAGTTTATTTTTAAGTGTATTTTATATCATATATATTTTGAGTGATTTATATATATTAAGTATATTTACATCTATGTTTTAAGTGTTTTATTATTCTAGAAAGAAAAAGTACAGACAATACTTTTAAGTTTATTTTTAAGTGCATTTTATATTTTATATATACATTTTAAGTGTATATATATATATACATATAAAGTGTATTTATATGTATCTATATATTTTAAGTGTATTTATATATATATATATATATGTATATATATATATATTTTTTTTTTAATTTTTTTTTAAAGTGCATTATTATATAACTAGATGGGGCAGTGAATAGAGTGCCAGACCTGGAATCAGGCAGACCTGAATGCAAATGTGACCTCAGATACTTATTAACCATATGAACCTAGACAAGTCACTTTATCCTGTTTGCCTCAATTTGCTCATCTGTCAAATAAGCTAGAAAAGGAAATAGCAAACTGTGCCAGTATTTCTGCCAAGAAGCCCCAAATGGAGGCATGACTGAAATGATTGGACAACAACTTCTAAATGTGTTATTAACATTTTTTTCATTGCTCTTTTAAATCTAGATAATTAATAGAACAGCAACCCTGATTTGCAGTTTTTGCTGTTTTCAGCTGAATATTTAATCATTGGCTCCCTGTTCCAGAGCTTAGGGGAGAGAAACCTTTATATTCCTTTACTACCTTGGAGAGCAGATACATGAATATTTATACATGAATATTTGCTACTTTTCAGAAGAAAGCAGAAAAATCAACTTAGAATTTTGGGGGACAGTCACAAAAACAGGTCAAGAAGATGGTTTTAGGATAAGAAGACCAGGCTATCAGGGTTTCAGAGGCTCTAGAAAGGGAGAATTTTAAGGAGAAATTTAAGAATTCCTTAAAAGGGACACTCTCTGGTCTCTTAGAGAGACTTTATAGGCTAAAGCCTGAGAAAAGACCATTGCTGAAGTCAGTAGTAGTTTTTCATGATATTCTGAATTGAGTTCTGGGCTTAGAATCAAGAAAATCTGGGTTTTCAATCTACCTTATTACTCTGTGTGAACCTCAGTTTCCTTATTTCTAAAATGCAAAGGTGAGATTAGTAGTCTTTAAGTTGCCTTCTAGTATTAAGATAGGGTCTTGAGAAAGGAGGTGGGAAGGAATATTTCTTTTTTTTCATTGCAATTTTTTGTTTTGTTTTGTTTTTTGTCTGAGGCAATTGGGGTTAAGTGACTTGCCTAGGGTCTCTGAGGCCAGATTTGAACTCAGGTCCTCCTGACTTCATGGCTGGTTCTCTTTCCACTGCATCACCTCGCTGCCCCCATTCCAGTTCTTTGAAAGGTGATTCTCTCCTTTTCACCCTTGTTGATAGCCTGGATAAGCTGCTGGACTCTGGCCTCTACACTGGAGAAGTCACAGAAATCACCGGAGCTCCAGCCAGTGGCAAAACCCAGGTATGATGTCAGAGATTTAACTAGGTAGGGCCAACAGGGTTCTGGACCAGGCACTCATATTACAGACACTCCTGCTTTCTCCTGGGGTGTAAGGGAGGGCAATAATGGGCCCAGGGTGTGGGCAGGGAGAGGGAGAAAACACTGCTGATTTGCTCTTTCTCTGGGAAGTCCATCCTTCTGGCTCTGGAATTTCCAGAACTGTGGGCTGCTGGCTACCCCCTTCCCATTGTGTCATCAGTTTGTCTTATGGACCATCTTTTCTCCTCCCAATAACATATTTTGTCCCAGGCCCAGTTTCTGAGATAGATAAAAAGATTGATCGTTCTATAGTTCTATGTCTATATAAATCTATCTGCTGTTCTCTCCCTTACCCTGGAGGCAGGATATGTTGATAGGTAGACCTGCTACATATAAGCATTTTGAGAGCAGAAATTTTTTAACTTCTCTCTGTCTCTATCTCATAGTATTGTGCTTGGTATATAGTAAGAACTTACTAAGTGCTTATTGACTGATAGTTAATTTAGTGGGGAGGGGTGGGGGGAAAGGAGGGAAAAATTTGGAACAAAGGTTTTACAAGAGTGAATGTTGAAAATTGTCCATGCCTTTATTTTGAAAATAAAAAGCTTTAATTAAAAAAAATTTTGAGTGGGTAGCAATAATTTGTTAGGCAAGGCTACAGGGCCCCTGCAGACAAGGAAACAGGGCTGAGTTTTGCCATGGGCAGCAGTAATTTGGGAGGTTACGTGAGTTGGCTGAAGTCTCTGGGCCTGATCTGCCTGGCTACATTGGGAAGGGCCCAGGGAGTCTGGGGAGAAGATGACAGAGACTGTCTGGAGCCTGAGCTCAGCCCACCTCCTTCCCCCCACGCAGGTGTGTCTCTGCACAGCTGCCAATGTGGCCCACAGTCTGGGTCAGAATGTCCTGTACGTCGACTCCACGGGAGGTCTGACAGCTTCACGCCTCCTCCAGCTGCTGCAGGCCAGGACCAAGGACGAGGAGGATCAGGTTAGGATGCGGAGAGCTTCTCTGCGGCACAAACACCACTCTGCGGGACCAGTCCTGACCTTTAGGTTCCCCCCAAAAGAGCCATCATCTCCTCACAGATTTTGCAGACCTGAGGTCTGTCTTGAGAGCTCCCCCTTGGCACTGGTCCCTCCACTGTTCTGGACCACTCTGCATTTGTGCCCCTGAACGCAGATGCATTGGGGGAGGGACTAGGAGTCTGGAAAATCTGGCTTCAAATCCCTGGCCTGAGCCACTTAATAACTGTATGACACTGCTCAAGCCATTTGAGCTCTAATTTTTTATTTATTTAATCTCTATTTACCTCAATTTCCTCATCTGTAAAAAAAAAGGAGAACAATAGCTCCTCTCAGGGTTTTAAGAGCATCAAATGAAATAATAATTGCAAAACACTTAGCACAGTTCCTGGGATAAAGTAAGTGCATACAGTGTGTATGTGTATGTGTGTATGTGTATATATGTGTATATATATACACATATACACACATATATATATGTAATATATATGCCATTATTATTATTATTTTAATTTTATAATTATAACAATTTTTGATAGTACATATGTATAGGTAATTTTTTTTATAACATTATCCCTTGTAGTCCTTCTGTTCCGAATTTTTCCCCTCCTTCCCTCCACCCCCTCCCCTAGATGGCAGGTATTCCCATACATATTAAATATGTTATAGTATATCCTAGATACAATATATATGTGCAGAACCGAATTTTGTTGTTGTTGTTGTTGCAAAAGAAGAATTGGATTCAGAAGGTAAAAATAACCTGGAGAGAAAAACAAAAAACAATGCTCTCAGTTTACACTCATTTCCCAGTGTTCCTTCTCTGGGTGTACCTGATTCTATCCATCATTGATCAATTGGAATTGGATTAGCTCTTCTTTATGTTGAAGATATCCACTTCCATCAGAATATATCCTCATACAGTATTGTTGTTGAAGTGTATAGTGATCTTCTGGTTCTGCTCGTTTCACTCAGCATCAGTTGATGTAAGTCTCTCCAAGACTCTCTGTATTCCTCCTGCTGGTCATTTCTTACAGAGCAATAATAGTCCATAACCTTCATATACCATAATTTACCCAGCCATTCTCCAATCGACGGACATCCATTCATTTTCCAGTTTCTAGCCACTACAAAAAGGGCTGCCACAAACATTTTGGCACATACAGGACCCTTTCCCTTCTTTAGTAGTTCCTTGGGATATAAGCCCAGTAGTAGTATGGCTGGGTCAAAGGGTATGCACATTTTGATAACTTTTTGGGCATAATTCCAGATTGCTCTCCAGAATGGTCGGATTCTTTCACAACTCCACCAACAATGCAAGAGTGTCCTAGTTTTCCCACAGCCCCTCCAACATTCATCGTTATTTGTTCCTGTCATCTTAGCCAATCTGACAGGTGTGTAATGATACCTCAGAGTTGTTGCATTTCTCTGATCAATAGTGATTTGAAACACTCTCTCATATGAGTGGAAATAGTTTCAATTTCATCATCTGAGAATTGTCTGTTCATATCCTTTGACCATTTATCAATTGGAGAATGGCTTGATTTCTTATAAATTAGAGTCAATTCTCTGTATATTTTGGAGATGAGGCCTTTATCAGAACCTTTAACTGTAAAAATGTTTTTCCAATTTGTTACTTCCCTTCAGATCTTATTTGCATTAGTTTTGTTTGTGCAGAAACTTTTTAATTTGGTGTAATCAAAATGTTCTATTTTGTGATCAATAATGGTCTCTAGTTCTCCCTTGGACACAAACTCCTTCCTCCTCCACAAGTCTGAGAGGTAAACCATCCCATGTTCCTCCAATTTATTTATGATTTCATTCTTTATGCCTAAATCTTGGACCATTTTGATCTTATCTTAGTATGTGGTGTTAAGTGTGGGTCCATGCCTAGTTTCTGCCATACTAATTTCCAGTTTTCCCAGCAGTTTTTGTCAAATAATGAATTCTTATCCCAAAAGTTGGGATCTTTGGGTTTGTCAAACACTAGATTGCTATTTTTATTCACTATCTTGCCCTGTGAACCTAACCTATGCCACTGATCAACTAGTCTATTTCTTAGCCAATACCAAATGGCTTTGGTGATTGTTGCTTTATAATATAGTTATAGATCAGGTACAGCTAGGCCACCTTCATTTGATTTTTTTTCATTACTTCCCTTGAAATTCTCGACCTTTTGTTCTTCCATATGAATTTTGTTGTTATATTTTCTAGGTCAATGAAATAGTTTCTTGGGAGTCTGATTGGTATAGCACTAAATAAATAGATTAGTTTAGGGAATATTGTCATCTTGATTATATTCGCTCGGCCTATCCAAGAGCACTTAATATCTTTCCAATTATTTAAATCTGACTTTATTTTTGTGGCAAGTGTTTTGTAATTTTGCTCATATAATTCCTGACTTTTCTTTGGTAGATATATTCCCAAATATTTTATACTATCGACAGTTGTTTTGAATGGAATTTCTCTTTGTATCTCTTGCTCTTGGATTGTGTTGGTAATGTATAAAAATGTTGAGGATTCATGTGGATTTATTTTGTATCCTGCAACTTTTATATATGCCATTATTATATATATTTAATCTACAGGTTGATATCTATAGTATAGATTATTCTACCTATATTAAGGGATTTATTATTATAGAATTTGCTACCTCTGTGACACTGGGCAAATCACTTAACCACTGCCTGCCTCAGTTTCCTCATCTGTAAAATGGGGATAATAATAGCTACTTCTTACAGAGCTGATGTGAAGCTCAAATAAGACAACATATGTAAAGTGTTTAGCAGATTTTAAAGCACCAAGTGTGTGCTAGCCATTGTTATCCTGTGCCCCCTGAAGCAGGGTGCTGACACCCATGTTTCTATTCCTTGCCAGGCGGGGGCTCTGCAGAGGATTCATGTGGTACGTGTATTTGACATCTTCCAGTTGATGGACACGTTGCAGGACCTCCGGGGCAGCATCTCCAAGCAGGTGAGCCCCCATCGGTGGTGCCCCAAGAAGCACGGATGGAATCTCCTATTGTTTTGTGGGTAGTTGTCCAGGGACAGGTTGCCCTCTGAAATGACCAGCTGTGCTTCCAAGATGTAGAATCCTAGAGTTTTAAAGCTGGAAGGGCAGGCCAGTCCTACAGAGTCCAGAAAGAGGAGGGAACTTGCTAGTCAGAGACAGGGCTCAGACCAATGCTCAGCCCTCAACTTAAAATCGTTGACTCCCAGTTATAAGGGACCACAGGGACAGCTAGTCCAATCAGGCCTGCATCCTTTCTACAGTGTACTAGAGCATATTGTCATCATCTAGGCTTGCTTTGAAGATGTGCAGAGAGAAGGAATAATCTTCCACCTCCTCTTCCCCCTCTCTGTGCATCGTTCTCCCAATTAGAATACAAGCCAATTGAGAGCAGGGACTGTCTTAGCCGGTGGCTGCTGCTGCTCTTAGGGAGACCAGATTGTGTAAACTCTGGTCTTCCTAACTCTAGTCTCAGTGGTCAGTCTATTGTACCACCTTGCAGTAATGTTCACAATTGGAGATACAGGGACAAAACATAATCCCTGCCCTCAGAAAGTTTATTTTCATTACGAGGAGTCATAGCTTTGAAAAGAGGTTTGGGCCTGAAGAATCTTGCAAGTGTTGAGTTGGCATCCCCTTACTTCAAACCAGTGGTTTTGCCTGGGACAAGAGGTAGAGGAAGGATGGTAAGCCATTGGCAGTATGTGCAGCTGGACAGCCCGGTAGGATGTGAAGGTCAGTCTGGGTCTGGTCCATAGTCTACACAGTCAGTAAGGTGGGCTGGTTTGCACTCACTCAGTTACTTATTTGAATGGGTTTGCTTCCCCGTGGCTGGGGGCATCAGTTTGGGAGGTCTGGGTGTAGTGTAGAGAGTGCTAGTGAAGAAAAGAGGTGGGCAAAAGCAAGCAGGAGATGGCAAGAATGAAGTTGATTCAACTTTTTTCAGGTTTTAAATATATTTATTTATTTATTAAAGCTTTTTATTTTCAAAACATATGCATGAATTTTCAACACTCACCCTTGTAAAACCTTGTGTTCCAAATTTTTTCCCTCCCTTTCCCTCACCCTCTCTGCTAGATGGCAAGTGATCCAATGTATGTTAAACAAATGCAATTTTTCTATACCTATTTCCAAAATTATCATGCTACACTACCTTCTGCCTCAGTTTCTTCCTCCGTTAAAGGGGATGATAAATCAAAAAGGGAAAAAATGAGAAAGAAAAAAATGCAAGAAAACAACAAAAATTACTGTGTTGTGATCCCCATTCAATCCCCCACAGTCCCTCTCTGGGTGCAGATGGCTCTCCATCATAAGACCATTGGGACTGGCCTGAATCTTCTCGTTGACAAGAGCCACGTCCATCAGAATTGATCATCATATAGACTTCTTGTTGCCGCGTACAATGCTCTGCTGGTTCTGTTCCAAGCTGAGTTACTTTGTGAAAGTTAGCCACCAAGGAAGCCTGGTTTTCTTGGATGCCAGAGGCTGTAGGTAGGAGATAGAGGCATGTTTTCCCTTCACTTTCTCTTGTTAAGCAGCAAGTTTATCCTGTAAAATTCACTCCCCGTCCTGGAGGTCACTAAGGAAAAGAGGGACCATAGAACGACTTGTACTGTCTTTCCCTCTGCAGGTGACCAGTGCTTCAGGGCCAGTGAAGATAGTGGTGGTGGATTCAGTCTCTGCAGTTGTCTCCCCTCTTCTGGGGGGTCAGCACAGTGAAGGTGAGTAGTGGTTAGAAGCCAGAAGCGTGGGGGACCATTATCCTTGACCTTTCTGTCCCTGAACACCCCCTGCCACCCTCCACCCTCCAAACCATCTTTTCCTTTCCAAGGTTTGGCCTTAATGATGCAACTGGCCCGAGAGCTCAAGACCTTGGCCCGGGAACTGGGAATAGCGGTCTTGGTGAGTTGAAGCAATAATTAAGGTCTGGTGCACCCCAATTCCCTCTGATTTCTCTTGCCTTTGCAGAGGGATGGGAATTGGTTTTCTGTTTGTAATATAGGTTCCCATTTATATAACCCTTTGAGATAGATCATTTGATTAATAAGCATTTATTAAGCACCTACTGTGTGCCAGGAACAGTACTAAATGCCGGGGATAGAAAGGCTCAAAGCGTGTGTTTGGGTTCTCCAGATTAAATTGATATTTAATTTATCTATTGCCCATGTATGGCCGATCAGACAGATCTCTTTCCATGCCTTCATCTGAATTCTGCATAATCTAACCTCCCAAAGACTTGGAAGGGACCCATATCTTTGTCATAAGCAGCAACATGGTAGGCTTGATGCCGGCCCTGTAAGTTAAACAGTTTCCTAGCCATATAAAGACAGATTCAAATAGTAATAATAATAGTAATAAAAGTAAACAGTATTAAAAGATAGTAATAAATAGTAATAGTATTAGAACAGTAATTTTAATAGTAATAGTAGTATTAAAAGATAAATAATAAACTTTTCCTCACAAGTACAATCTGTAACAAACTATATGGGTACCAACCAAAAACGCCAAGGCACTGGGCATGATAGCCAGATTAAAATAGTAGAATCTTGGGATTGGGAGCCACTAGATGCCTCAGGGGCATAGATGGAGCACTGGGGCTAAAGTGAAAAGGCCTGAGTTCAAGTCCAACTTCAGACGGTTATAAACTGTGATCCTCAGCAAGATGCTTACCTTCTGCCTCAGTTTCTTCCGCTGTTAAAGGGGATGATAATAATAACAACTCATAGGGTTGTTGTGAGGATCAAATGACATTGTGTAAAGTTCTTTGCAAATTTTAAAAATCTTAAAGGTCATATAAATGTCAGAGGTCCTGGTGGTGATGGTGAGGGGGGTGATAGTGCAGGAAAGTGCCCCAATCAGACCTGTTTTTAAAAATATTACTTTGGCAGTCACATGGAGGAGGAGTCAGAGAGCCTTGAGGGAGACTGATGAGGAGGCTGTTGTAAGAGACTAGGCTGGAAGGAATAAAGGGCCTGAGCCGGAGAGGTAGATGGGCGAATATGGACAAGAGAAGGGCGCCCTCAGGAGAAAAGTGGCCAGAATTGACAAGATGTGGTCATTGATTGACTGTGGAGGATGTGAGGATCAAATGAGAGAATATTGTAGTCATTATTAGAAACATTATTTACTTAGACCACCAGAAAGCCTTAGTCCCCTGGGCCAGGGGACAAATTACCCTCGCCTATGTAGCTCCTAGAACATGTGACCTATAATGAGGGATTGGATGGATAAAAATTGATCATTTCTGTCGAAGGTGACTAACCATGTGACCAGGGAGTGGGAGAATGGGAAGCTCAGACCTGCCTTGGGACGATCCTGGAGCTTTGTCCCCAGTACCCGAGTGCTCCTACAAGCCTATGAAGGGCCAGGAGCCCCAGGGGGCTGCCGAGTGGCTTCTCTGACCAAGTCTCCACGGCAGGTGAGTGGGGGCAGGTGAGTGGGGACAGGTCGGGAGGCCAAAACTGGAAGAGAAAAGGACTTTGTGACATCCATTTCCATGTTTGCCCTTCTCTTTTCAGTACTTATGATTCAAGTACATTCTGGACTTATTATTTCACTTTGCTTTCAGGGTGGATGACAGGATTATAGAGAGCTTCTCCCTGGGTATAAGACTTAACTTCTATTTGCCTCAGTTTCCTCATTTGTAAAATGAGTACATTAATAACTTTGCCTCCTAAGATTTTTATGAGGATCAAATGAGATAATATTTGTAAAAAAAACAAAAACCCAGTGTCTGGCACAGAGTAAGTGCTTAATTAATGAATATTCTCTCTCCCTTCCCCTTCTCCCTGGTATTTTGTGACATATGCTTACTCATTCGTGCATTCTCTTATCAAGAATTTATTGAGTATTTTTCATGCTATCATGGTTCTGTACTAGGTCTAGCTCTTTCTCCTTTTCTTCCTCCACCACTTTGGCACCAGTATCTTCTGTGTATTCTGGGTAACTAGATGGTACAGTAGATAAAGTGCCCTCAGGAAAACCTGAGTTCAAATTCAGCCTCATACTCTTATTAGCTGTGTGACCCCGAGCAAGTCACTTAACCCTGTTTATTTCATTCTTCATCTGTCAGATGAACTGGAGAAAGAAATGGCAAACCATTCATGTATCTTTGCCAAGAAAACCCCAAATGGGATCATGAAGAGTAGGGCCACCTGAAATGACTGAAAAACAAAAAACAAGGCTGGAAAGGCAAGTTGAATTTCATCATTTTCCTGCTCCTTGCCTTAGTTCTCCCTTTCTTTGTCTTAAGTTCTTTGGATAGTCTGAAGCCTTAGAATCATTTTTTAAGCGCATCAAATAAAATACAGAGGATTACAGAGTAAAAACAATTATGTTGAAATAAAATTGTCAACATATTTTTTTAAAAGTTCATGGATTCCAGATTAAAAACTTCTCTGCTAAGGTAATATTGAGAAGTATTTTTTCCCCTTTAATTAAAATGTTTTGTTGATGCCCATTTGTCTTTATACTGCTCATTCGTCATTCTCTCTAGAATAAACCTTATTCCTGTGAACAGATTTCAGGGGATCCTTGAATTTGGTTAAGAAAATAATCACATCTTTATTTTTTACTAAAGTTTGACTGAAAATTAAGATTTTCTCCAGTTATTTAAAAACATCATTCCAGGAAGGGTTATGCCATAGGTTTCATCAGACTTTGACAAAAGGGTTCATGACATAAAAAAAGTGAAGACCTTTTGCTTTAAATGGAATCCTTCCTTCAGAATTTTCTCCCTATTTCTTTATAATCTGATTAGCAGAAGATACAGCTAGGTCCTGATTACTGGGAATAGTAAATGCCATGAAATGGTTATGTGTATTTGTACTAGCATTATTTGAAGTTATAATTATATAAAATTGATCCTTGGTTACAACCCAATGGAAATATGCAATAATGCGACTGCTTCTTGGGAGTCTTTCTTTGTACTGATCAGGATCTGGCTTCATTCTATAAGGAGGGCACCTTTTGTAATTGCTTACCTATGATCTGTTTGGAAAGTCTGCCCAGTAACTCCTCAGTAATCTGAAGTTCCTCTAGAACCCAGTTTCTTAAATTGTGGTTTGTGACCCCTTCATAGGGTCTTATAACTGAATTTGGGGGGGTCACAAAATTATGATTTATTATCAGTAAATGTTTGATATGTATAACTATTTTATATACCTATATACATAAAAATTGCTTGGAAGAAAAGGAGTTGTGAGTGGGAAAGTTTCAAGAAGCCCTCCTCCAGAGGAAGCCTTCAAGGGACTGGACAAAAACCGTGTCTCAGGGTCTTGAGCATTACTGATCAGTGCATTTCAACAAATATTTATAAAGTTTGCAATATACAAGACATTGTATAGAATATGCAAAAACAAAAATAACACAAATTCTGCCTCAAAGAGCTTACCTTCTAGTGGGAGAACACAATCTGCACAGATAAGTAAATCTCTGATGATTTGGATGCATAGAAAGAACAGAGGACCTAGAGAGACGGAGACAGAGAGATTGCGTGTGTGTGTGTGTGTGTGTGTGTGTGTGTGTGTGTGTGTGTGTGTGTGTGTGTGTAGGTAGGGGTGGAGCTTGGGGGAAGTAGCATTTGTGCTTGAGTGCCTAAGAAAGCTAGACACTTTAAGAGGCAGAGGCAACATAAAGTAATGTCTAGAATATTTGCCGTTAGAAAAACTTGGATTTAAATCCTGTCTCATATTCTAACTACCTGTTTGATCCTGAGTTAATCTCTCCTAGTTCAGTTTCTTCATCTATAAAATAAGAAGAAGAACATAGTATTTATATAATATTTATATAATACTATATATGAGAATATATGATTCTCTCAATAACCCTGGAAGGTAAGTACTATTATTCCCATTTTACAGATAAAGAAACTGAAGGGGGAAAAAAGTTTGAGTAGCTTTTCCAGGATCATATACACTAGCAAGTCAGGATTTCAACTCCTGATTCCTTTCTTCCCGATTTCAAGTCCAATGTGCCATCTAGCTGACTAAAAGGAGGGGCTTGGAGTCACTGACCACCCAAGGTCCTTTCCCATTCCATAACTATGATCATTTGAGAGTAATTTAGGCACGGGGGGGGGGGGGGGAGGGGGGAGCGCAAAGCTAAAACAGTCAATAGATCAGCTTGGCTGGGTATGGTATCATTGAAGGTAAATAACCTGGAAATAAGTCTGGAAAGGAACACGAGCCAGATTATGGAGAACTGTGTATGTAGTTCTTCTCCTTAAATAGCTTTTATTCTTCTCTCTACTAACTAATGCACAATGATAACACACTTCTCTACAATAAACACAATTTAGCCAGTCGCCACAGTTACCTATATTTATAGGCAAACTGCATTCCCTTCACCATCTGTCTTTGTACTGAAGGCCAGGCTCCCATGTTCTCTCCTTTTACTCATGTATATTCTATAAATTATTCATGAGTGGGTAGAGGGAGGGGGGGCACCTCACTTTACATTTTTATTAGCTTTAACTGTGGTCACTTCCCCCTACTGATAAATGAGGACAAAAGTCCAAGGGTGTCATTCTAGGTTCTGGCCTATCCTGTAGGTAGAGCATTGGCTTTGAGGTGCAGGACCAGAGTTCTGGTATCGGCTCTGCCCCGTATGACTTCACACAATTCATTTATAACCTCTCTTCCCTTAGGATCCTCATCTGCCAAAGTTGAAATTGAACCATAATGAATTCCTGGGTCCCTTCAGTTCCAAATCTACATCCTTTAATCCTATGATGTTATGACGCTAGGCGGATTTGTCTTGTCTCTTCCATCTGGATTTGGGGATAATAATACTAGCTAGCATTTATATAGCACTAATTATGTGTCACTAACACTATGCTAAGAGCTTTACAAATATTATCTCATTTGATTCTCACAACCACCCGGAGAGGTTATCTGATACTGTTCCCATTTTATAGGTAAGGAAACGGAGACAAACAAGTTTAATGATGTGGCTACTATTTAAGACTGAATTCTGGCTTAGGCCTGGTGTTCTATCCACTGAGCAATCTAGTTGTCTCTGAGAAATTCTTCAGAGTGCTTCTAGTGAAAAGGCTGCCTCCTTGGGTTCTTTAGTTAACTCCTCTCCCATGTTCCCTTTCAGCCCACGGGAATCCAGGAGGTAATAGAAATCGGAATCTGTGGGACTCCAGAACAGAACTCCTCGTTAGAAGGGAACAAGCCATAACCACATCATCTCTTTGGAATATGAGGAAGGAAGGCTGGAAGACTCCCAGTCATCCAGTTCTCAGAGAAGAAACCGTACACACAGTCACAGAGAAGACAAGAAGGCATGGAATGGTCTGGATAGAGTGCAGGACCAGCTCTGAGGAAGGAAGACCTGAATCCAAATCTTACTTCTGTTATTGTGAACATGGGCAAAGGATTTTACCTCTCTGGGCCTCAGTTTACAGTTTCATCTGTAAAGTAGCAATTGTTAAAAAGCCTCTCAGGTCTCTTTCCATTCTAAATCTATGATCTATGCCCTATGTAGCCGCTAAAGTAAAAGTAGCCCAGCATAAGGGATCCAGAGTGTAAACCTCAACTTTAGGCTGGCAAGCCTGACTCAGGAAGGGAAGGACATCCCTGTTTGCAATTATCTTTGCAAACAATATCTTTTTTTATAGAAGATAACTTAGAGCTGCTAGTGAGTGAGGCAATCTGAAGCTGATACTCAAGCCTCATCTTGCTTGAGTTCCATCATTTCTCTCTGAGAGCCATTGGCTGAAATTAGCTCATCTTCGGCACCCTTAGAGATGAACCAATAGTTGGATATGTGAGTCTTGCCACCCAGGGTCAGGACCAAACATCACATATCATCTCCACCCTGCTTCAGTTTCTCTGAACTGCAAAACAGGGCTATCACACCACCAGGAGAGAAGCTGCTTCTAAACACTTCAGGTGAAAACAATTCCTTTTGTCTTTGACCTCAATAACAAGGAAGAAATCTAGTAAGTGGCTCTGACCCAAAACCACCTAATTTCCCCTCAAAGAGATATGTATCCTTTTCTCCCTGGGAGGTTCCAATAAGGACTCTTTCCTCCTTTTTCTTCTGGCTGATTTGATTTCACACACACCTGCATGTGTCCCTGTTTTAAGGCTCAGGTGAGAAACCTAGTTCTCTGTTGTCCCAGGGATATAATTTAACAAGGAAAATAGATGTGACCTGCTGCTGGTGAATCTAGCCACCTGTTTAATATACATGGTGCCCTAGGGGGCCCCATTCCCAGTTCAGAAGAACCAAAGGCAGTAAACTATGGCTGTGTCCATAAATGAGGAGAAGATGGCCAGCTGGGAAAATTGATGCTGGTGTAAATAATACATAGCTAGTCTCGTCCTTTATGCAGATATTCATTGCTTGTAGCTCAGGGAGTAACTATAATTATATATCTCTTTCTGCCAGCTGTACCCCAGCCTCCTGCCCTATGGGCATGAAATCACCCCTCTGACTGGCATCAGCATCAGGGCCATCAGTCTGTGAGTTCTGGCAGCAGAGAAAGAGCCTAGGAAAACGGAGAAAGGGAAATAAAAGGCAAATGGGAGACATTCTCAACTATATTTACTGACAACATCCTTTATAGAGGGTCATCTATCTTGGTTAGAAAACCCCAGGAGTGGAGCCGTGATACAGGAGAATGCCTTCTGGTGATAGCAGGGATTGGGGAAATCGAGGCAAAAGCCCCAGGAATAGAGTAGAATGATGGTCAGCCTTTATTGTACTTACTGTGTGCTTGGTACTGTGCTAAGTGCAGGATATGTGGCTGGGGGGGGGGGGGGAGGCAAAAATAGAGATCCTGCCTTCACAGAGCTTACTTCAGAAACAGAAATCTCTCAGCCAATCAGGAATTATATCTCTGCAGGTCAGCAACATATGGTTTTATGGTTTGTCCTTTAAGACAAGGTATCAAATTCAAATAGATATGGATCCCTTCAGAAAACCACAAATTAACATTTTCTGTGTTGCATTGTATTTTTATTTGATTGAACATTTCCCAATTCCATTTCAATCTAGTCAGGACTGCACCAGGACAACTTTGCTTTAGGGGACTATCAACCCACCTGAGGGGGCTATCCTGCAGAGAAAAAGATAAAATCAATGTAACACCTGAATTCAAGGAATTTTTCCATTTGGAGAAGAGAGGATTATGTATTATATCCAGATAAGTGCATTCATGGTTGCTGATTTTATGAGATAACTATAAAGTCATTTTAGCAGGAAGTAGCTAGAGGCATAATGCAGTGCTTCTCAAATTTTTATAATACTAAAAATTACTGAGGATGGCAGTTTTTTGTTTTTTTTTTTAATGTGGGCTATATTTATTAACATTTACCATATTAGAAATTAAAACCAAATTTTAAAATATTTATTTTAAATAATAATAAACCCATTACATGTTATCACAAATAACATTTAAATGAAAAAATAACTATTTTCCAAAACAAAAAGATTCCACGAGAATATCATTACTTATTTTTTGCGAACCTCTAATGTCTGGTTTAATATAAATAGCTAGATTCTTCAATCTGCTGTGATATGTTGTTTTGGTTGAAGTATGTGGGAAAAGTTATATAGTAGGAAAAGGGAGAAGTATTTAAATAGACAAATAATGTCTTAGGATTATTATCAGAATAGTTTTGACTTCCCAGGCCTCTTGAATGGACATCAGACACTCCTGAGATCCTCAGAATCGGCCTAGTCTTTATAGTCTAATAAATAGAATATTGTTAATTTGAAATCAAGTGACACAATAGATAGAGGGCTGGGCCTGGAGTAAGGAAGGCTCATCTTCATGAGTTCAAAACTAGCTTCAGATACTTACTAGCTATGTAATTCTGGGCAAGTCAGTGATCCCCTATTTGCCTTAGTTTCCTCATCTGTCAAATGAACTGGAAAAAGAAATGACAAACACTCCAGTATTTCTGCCAAGAAAACCTCAAACGGGGTCATAGAGAATGAGACACTACTGAAATGACTGAATAACAACAAAAATACTTGAATCCTCTCTGAGGACAAGTGTGACAATGGGCAAGTCCTATATCCTGTTTTCTTATTTGCAAAATGGTAATAATAATTGTATTTTGCTCCTGTGGTTATTATGTGATTCAAATGAGTTCTAAAATATGGCAAATGCTTTGTAAACTACAAAATGCTACATATGTGTCAAATGTCAAATTCTAGGAGAAAATAGCAAAGAGGCTGGAAAATCTAGAAGGGGGGGTGCAGTCACATGTGCAAATGATGAAATAGTGTTTTAGGAACAGTCTGATAAAGGTTTGTCTAGAACCTTATTATCAGGAAGGGTCATTGCCCCACTTAGCTTCATGCCAGGTCCAAAATAAGAAAAGGTCTTCCCTATGCCCTGGAACAGTAGAGGTGTCCTAGTCTAGATGGCAGCAGGAAGCTGGAGTTAAAGTCCCAGGTTTGTCCTTGGATGCACTGAGATCTTGGGTCAAAACTCAGACTCTGACTCATAGTTATAAGGCCCCAGAGTAGTGGAATAGAATAGCCTGGGATCTCTTAAGTGGCTTATTTAAGGATCAGATGTCATTATTCCCCCTCCCCTGTAACAACTATGAGTAAATTCCAGCTTCTCTGCATGACTTACTTAACTTAAAAGATTCTGGGACAGAGATCCCACTTGGATCATTGTTTTCCAAGGCCCTCGGGGTGGGGAAGGGTGGAAAGAATGGATGAAATCCAGAGTGGAAAATAATTGGAAGTTTACAAGAGCTATACTGCCCTCGTGGCCAAGTTAGAGGCTTCCCTTTTTTTTTTTTTTTTTTTTTTAAACTTCCTGTATTTCCAGAATCCTGAGGCCCCTTTGGTTTCCCTCTAAGTCATTTCTGGAGGTGATGACTTTGATTTCTGAGCAAAGACCCTAGGCTGAGCCAGCGGAAAGGGAACTAGTCCAGCCATTTTACAGAGATAGCACTGAGGCCCCCGGATCATACCAATGCCAAGTAACAGTCTTAGGAGTTAATCCAAGGTGTTCTAGCTTCAAATAGTGTTCCACCACTAGGTCATGCTTCCTTCACTCTCCTGAGATCTCACTTCAGGCATCCCACTTACCAGGCTGAGGGCTGAAAGGGCACCAAAGCTAGTTGGCCTGGCCTTCCCTAGCTGGCCTTGTCCCAGTGGACAAGGATTTAAGTAGTACATTGCTGGGCCTGGAGTCAGGGAGACTGGAGTAGCTGTGTCACTCTGGGCAAGTCATTTCAACTCTCTCAAACTAGTTTCCTGATCTGTTATAAGTTGTAATAATACCATCTACTTCAATATTATTGTGAAGGTCAAATGATACAATTTATGTATACTGCTTTGTAACCTTAAAATATTATCTATTATTAAAAATTATTATCCCCTTCTTAATTTGAGGAAGAAATATCTTTTCTTTAAAGGTAACAGCTATCTCTTGGTCTTTTCTGTTCCCTTGTCTGCCTTCTACTGGACTATGTTCCATTAACTACATCCTTTCTGGGCCAGCTAAATGGCACAATGGATAAAGCACCAGCTCTGGAATCTAGAGGACCTGAGTTCAAAATCGGCTTCCCAGACACCTACTTGTGTGACCCTGGGCAAGTCACTTAACCCCATTTGCCTCTCCTGCCAAAAAAAGATTAAGAAAAACCATACCCTTTCTATCTGGCTTCTTTTATCTTTTCTTTTTTTATTTCTTTGTTGTTTTTTTAAATGATGTATTTTTTTTCTCAATCACATGTAAAACCATTTTAAAAAATAATCTTTAAGTTCCAAATTTCCTCCCTTCCCTTTCTTCTCTTTTAGAAGGCAATTTGATATAGTTTGGACATGTGCATCTATGCAAAACATTTCCATATTAGTCTTGTTGCAAAAGAGAACAACAAAAAAAATTTTTTTATCATTTATTAAAACAATTTTATTTTATTTTTTTTTATTTTATTTAGAATTTTTTTCCACAGTATATATGCATGAGTAATTTTTTAAATAATATTATCCCTTGTATTCATTTTTCCAAATTTCCCCCCTCTCCCTCACTCCCTCCTCCCCCCATGACAGGCAATCCCATACATTTTACATGTGTTACAATATAACCTAGATACAATATGTGTGTGTAAATACCATTTTCTTGTTGCACATTAAGTATTAGATTCCGAAGGTATAAGTAACCTGGGTAGATAGACAGTAGTGCTAACAATTTACATTCACTTCCCAGTGTTCCTTCTCTGGGTGTAGTTATTTCTGACCATCATTGATCAGCTGGAAGTGAGTTGGATCTTCTTTATGTTGAAGATATCCACTTCCATCAGAATACATCTTCATACAACATTGAAGTGTACAGAGATCTTCTGGTTCTATTCATTTCACTCAGCATCAGTTGATGTAAGTCTCTCCAGGCCTCTCTGTATTCCTCCTGCTGGTCATTTCTTACAGAGCAATAATATTCCATAACCTTCATATACCATAATTTATCCAACCATTCTCCAATTGATGGACATCCATTCATTTTCCAGTTTCTGGCCACTACAAAAAGAGCTGCCACAAACATTTTGGCACATACAGGTCCCTTTCCCTTCTTTAGTATTTCTTTGGGATATAAGCCCAATAACAGCAATGCTGGGTCAAAGGGTATGCACAGTTTGACAACTTTTTGAGCATAGTTCCAATTCGCTCTCCAGAATGGCTGGATTCTTTCACAACTCCACCAACAATGTGTCAGTGTCCCAGTTTTCCCACATCCCCTCCAACATTCATCATTATTGAACAAAAAAAAAAAAAATTGAAAAAGGTATAAAAAAAAAAGTGTACTTCGATTTTCATTCAGATCCCATCAATTTTTTCCTCTGGAGACAGATAGCATTTTTCATCTTAAGTCCTTCAGAATTATCTTCAATCACTGTATTGTTGAGAATAGTTGTCATTCACAAATGATCATAGTACAATATTATTGTTATTGTGTACAAAGATTTTCCTCTTTTCTAACCAAATATATGTTTAACTCCTTAGTTCAAAATTCACCAATAAATTCCCTTTTTGGGGTTTATCTTCTACAGGTTTCCCCACATTTCAACCAACTAATAAATCAGTTCATCAATAAATGTTTAATCATCAACTAGATTGACATTAAGCATAATACTTTAAAGGAAAAAAAAATGTCATTTAATAAAATAGGATTTCAAGCTTTCATAAAGAAAAGACTAGAATTGAACAAAAAAATTGATCTCCAATATCAAGACCCAAAAGAAGCCTAAAAAAGAAAAAACAAAAGAATCATGAATTGTTTGTATTCTCCATGGAAAGATGATATTTGTAATTCTTAAAAATTGTACCACTAATAACACAGGTAGAAGGAATATATATAGACAGAGTATAGGGATAAGGTAAATTAGAGGAAATAACACAAACAAATTAATTGATAAGAAAGAAGAGTACATGGAGTACAGAAGAGAGGGGGAGGTAGAAGGGGTAAATTATTTCCTATGAAGAAGTGTGAAAAACCTACTAGAATGGAGAAAAAGTGGGGGTGAACACTGGGTATTGCTTGAACTTTACTTCCATTTCTATTGACTCAAAGATGAAATAATATGCATAATCAGTTGAACATAGAAATCTATATTACCTGATAAGAAAGTAGGAGGAGGGGAGGGATGACAGGAGACAGGGTAGTCTTGGGGAGGCAGTAGACTGAAATAAAACAAGGTCAAAGAGGGAAAGGGTGAAAGGAAAGAAAGGACAAACAGGAGATATACAGTAATCATAATTATGAATGTGAATGGTATGAACTTACCCATAAAATAGAAGAGGATAGCAGAGTAGATCACAACTCAGAATCCTGTAATATATATACATTGTTTACCAAAAAAAACATGCTTGAAATAGAGAAAGACACAGAATAAAGGTGACTGGAGCAAAATCTATTATGCTTCAGCTAACAAAAAAAAAAAAAAAAAAAAAAAAAGCAGGGGTAGCAATCCTGATCTCACACAAAGCATAAGTAAAAATAGACCAAAATAACAACTACACACACACACACACACACACACACACACACACATATATATATATATATATATATATATATATGTATATATAATTTTTTGCCATGTTTAACATAGATTATTTGCCATCTAAGGGAGGGAGTAGGAGGAAGGGGGGAAAATTGGAACACAAGATTTTGCAAGGGTCAATGTTGAAAAATTATCCTTGCATATGTTTTGAAAGTAAAAAGCTTCAATAAAAAATAAAAGATATGTAGATCTTGCTAAAAGGTACCATAGGCAATGAAATGATATCAGTATTATACATATAAGCATCAAGTGGTATAACATCTAAATTCTTAAGAGAGTTAAAGTAGTTATAGGTTCATCCAAACAAGAGGTAGAAAGCATTGAACAAAGTAAAATAGATAATTTTTATTATATTAAATCAAAAAAACTTTTGCACAAACAAAACTAATGCAACCAAGATTAGAAGGAAAGCAGAAAGCTGGGAAAAAAGAAAAACAGAAAGCTGGGAAACTAAATCTACAGTAAAAATCTCTGATAAAAGCCTTCCCAAATATATGGCTGCTTGGCTTTAATGAGACATCCTTGGTTTTGCTTGACAGACTGTGTCTTTGATTTCCTCAATTCCAAAATGAATTGGTTGCACTAGATCATCACTCTGTGGGGTCTATCATTTTAACTTTCAATGACAGCAACCCATAATAAAAGAATTCATCACCCTTCTCTTAAATTTAGAGCTGGAGAAGAAGTCATCTAATCCAGCACTCCTTTTTTATTTAGACTTATTGCAGATAGGTGGCCAGGACAGCTAAGTGACTTGGTGGGTAGACTACTGGGTTTGAAATCTGAAAGACTCATCCTTCTGAGTCCAAATCTATCCTCAGACACTAGCTGAATGAATATGGACAACTCATTTAACCTTGTTTGCCTCCATTTCCTCATCTATCAAATGAGCTGGAGAAGGACATGGAAAAGCACCTCAGCATCTTTGCCAAGGAAAACCCCAAATAGGATCACAGAAAGTTGGAAACAATAGAAACAAGTGAAAAACAGAAAAAGAACACATTTGTTGATGAATGAATGAGATGAGGTGAGATCTCTCAAAACAGTTGTGAAAATCGAGTAAGGCTTCATCTACTTCAGAGTTCGAATAGGCCTGAAGGACTCTGAAGTTCGAGCAAAGGGCATTGCCTTCCCCTCCTATCACATCTCCCTATTTCATCCAAATATGGGCAACTATGTACTTATTGGTCAAGTTCAATTTCATGGGTAGATCTCTCGTTTAGAATGTAAGACTCTCAGCCAATGAGGATGAGGGTCAGTGGCGGGAGGGGGCGTTTTGTTAAAGGTGCTGTCCTGCCCACAGGAGGCGCTTCCTCTCTTTGATAGTCTACTCGAAGAGTGGGACGCCCTTCTCGTGAGAATGTACAATAAACTTTGCTTTTCTCTAGAGCTCTCTCCAGCTTTTTTTATTAAATGCTGTTCCCTCACCATTTCCGTACCACACAGTTTGGGGGCTTGTCCGGGATCCTTTACTCGGTGAGTAAGTGAACTCCTGGGTGCTAGTGGGATGGCGCCCTGCCTTGATTTAGGCAGCCCGCTAGCATCCAGGGGCTTCTCCTTGCTCCCTGATGTAGAGTGGACCCGAAGTGGAGAAACTCAGAGAAAAGCAACGGAAACTCCACGGTGAAAATCCCAAACGGTTGGTGGAGGACAGATCAGTCAAGAAATTTGCTGCGCAGCAACCCAGTGGAGGTAAGCGTCCTGTGTAGCCCCTTGAGTCTAGTTATAGGTTCTGGAGGGGGCTGTAGACGGTAGACAGGAAGAGAGCTAGGCCTTCCTGGGTGACTGAGTTAACAGGCGACGGTTAGCGTGTTTGGGCGTTTAGGAGTCTGTTAAACTCCTTCCAAATTCAATGGGTGTGGCCTAGTCCCAGCCAGCCCTCGCGGAGAGAAATGAGAAAAATATCAGAAAATACCGGTAGATATTCCCTTGGGAGATAAATTAAGTAATTGGAACAAACTGCCAAAATATGAGGAAAAATAAAAAGCAAGAAAAAGTGGATAAGGTATTGTTGTTTTGTTGCAGACTGGTGGTGCCAAAAGGATTAAATGGTACTTGAAAGGAAGGACCTGAGGGAATTTAATTCCATTAGCCTTTCCAGGGGCCTGTGGGCGGGGAGGAGAAATAAGTCTTTTGAAGCAGGGGTCGTTTCAGCTGACCAGAAATAGCTGTTAGTAGATCCCATTTGGGATCAGAAACCCTGTACTTGGGGAAGTTTGTGGGATTGAGCCAGTGAAGATGGTGGCTTCCTTCCTCTTCCTCCCACGTGTCCTGACTGCAGCAGGGCCACGGGGGCCAGGGGAAAGAAACCCCTATTTAGCGAAGTTCATTGTTTTAAATATGATAGCAAAGTAGTTTTATATTATTGGGAATTTAAAGCTGTGTTTGGGATTTTAAGTTAAAACATAGGTTTTTAAAACAAAATGCTGGTAGCTTACTTAGGGGAGGTTGTGGTTGTATCTCCCTACTTCGATGGTATGTTTGCTAGAGGTATTGGGTAATTTGTAACTGAGCTATGCCTTAAGTGTTTGTCAGCTCTGTTGGGCATGTATTAAGTTTTATGAAATTTGGGTCAGTTACTTGCGAACATTGAAGTGTAAAGTTTAAAAATATATACATATATATTTACTTAAAGATGGGACAGGAAAGATTGATTTGTAAAAGTAATAGTTTAAATGGGAAGCATGGTGGTGTGGGGGAAGGGTGACCACGTGGAGAGGTCCCTCCTCCCATTAAGTATAGTGGGGTTTTTTGTTTGTTTTTAATAACTGCACCTCCTTGCTGATTTAGATATTATTTCTACTATTTAAAGGAACAGCCTACATTTATATGGTGTTAATAACTGAATGTTTTATTTTTATTTTTCAAGTCTATAACTGTTCTAAGGAGTTGGAACTGAAGTTTTCTGAAAACAAGTTATTCAATATTTATTTACATGCGTGATAGTCTCCTTGTTTAAAGATTATTTTAATCTGATCTGATAATTTGATAGGGTTATTTGCAAAAATTTTAATCCTTTTCAGAATGGAGAGAGTATTAATGTTAACTCTGAAAGATCTGAAAGTTTCTTTTCTGTGGAAACGGGATGGACAACATGAGATTTAGAATTTTTCTTGTATTGAGTATTTTGAAGGCAAAATAATCTGTAATGTTAAACCTAGAACCATCTACTTTATGAAAAAAAACTGTATAAAACTTCCTAGGATGAATCTTTACTGTGATTCTTGAGAACTACATTCACCTGAAGCCTTGATTAATGATAATTGCTGTAGGAGATAAAATCTTTTGGGACTGAAGCTAATATTTACTTGGAGTTTTGAATTCAGGTATAACTGTTTGCAGAGGTCGTTAAACTCCACCATCTGGAGGTGGGATGGTTAAAATTAGGACAGCTACCTGAAGTAAAACTGCCTTAAATAAATCATGCCCCTGGTTTTTCCTCTTATGTTTGTAATCAGAGCCAAGTGGTCAGTGAGACGGACAGTGCTAGGACCGCTCCCACTTTGCCTTTCTTTTTGAGATGAAGCTGGCAATCTCTGGAACCCCAATCCTAGACTCCTGACTATAGATCTATATTCAGATGCGTTTTGCATGTTTTGCATGATCATGGTGGGGAAAGAACTTTTGACACTCAATCCCCTATTAAATATGCAGAGAAGATGAAATGAAGGGGTATTCAAGTTAGAACAATATTAAATCTAGAGGGCTGGGAGATGGCTCACAGATTCCAGAATGTTGAAACATGAGGCAATACTATTAGAAAAGAATGCTCCATAATCCGAGATCATAATTTTAATCCTGCTTCCTTTTTGTCCCCTGGAGAACAGAACTATTGTTGTATACAACTATGACTATTGCTATTTTGGGAAATTTACTAGTCTGTTATGTATAATCTGATAATTTCTGTAAACAGGGGGGGGAAGGAAACTGAGATTTCAACTGGTCAGAAAATTGGGAAAAACTGATGTCTTATTTCAGTTCAGGCCGAATTGGAAACTACTTACTCTTTGCTTACCTCATCATTTTGGTTCCCTGATGAAGGACCTCGAAAACTAGACATAATTTGGGTACTGAATGGGACTCTGGAAAAGGTAAAAGTTTTTTTTTCTTTTTTGCAGCGGACATCCAGGTTGCTTCTGGCCTGGATCGTTGTTAGAGCTCTATGCTCGGCACAATTCTTTTAAGAATTGCTGCGATTGACGAAAGGTCTCCTTTTGTCTCGCTCTCTTGTCTCTACAGATAAGGGAGAGGCTGCAAAAAGTTGAAAAAGCTCTTTACCTGTCCACTAGCTAGACACACCTGATTTTAGCAGATGCTGGGTTTGGAGAAGGCTGCAGAGACAAAAGGCCTTTTGCATTTCAAGGCTTTCTAATCAGACCTCAACCTTGCTTTCAAACCTTGCAAAAACATTTTTTACTCATCTAGGTTTTCGGCCTGTAAATTCACTTACAGGGGACTCTAGCTGAAAATTTGCTAGACTATGATTGGCTAGCTTATGTTTTAACTTTGAATTAATGTCCTGACTCAGTCCTGCCTCAGTTTCCCTGCCTCTTAGTTCTGCAAACCTCCCCCCCCCCCCCCCCCCCCCCCCGCCTCTTTATCAGAGTACTTGATAAGACCTTATGTTTCAGAATAGCAGAATGTCTCTCCCATTACAAGTTAATGGGAATCTCTTATCAAAACTTCTTGAATTCTCTTGTGTGGAATTAGACATTCTGTATATGATTGTATTTGCATTGGGTGTTTTTAAAAACAAACTGATTTGTATGAATAATGTTCACTTATGAAAGATCTACTTGGATATAAACTCATTGGGACAAATTCCTTATTGTTATCAACACAAGGTTATGATAAATATTTGTTTAGAATTTATGTATGGTTCTTCTAGGATGGTAAATGGGAAAAGAAATGGGTTTGTTAGAACTTCCACTGTTACCAAGGGCAGTCTACCTGCCCATTAGTTGGCTCAAACTTGTGAATTGTTGTGAATTGTATGCTTTAAATCAAGATGGGAATATATATACTGATTCTAAATATGCCTGGGGTGTGGTGCATGTATTTGGGAGGATTTGGGAGGAAAGAGGATATGTAAACAGTAAAGGTAAAGAACTGGTTCATCATACACTAGTCAGAGAGATACTAGAAAATATTCTGACTCCTAGGAATATAGCAGTAATACATGTAAAGGGACATCAGATGGGAAATTCTTTTGAGGCAAGGGGAAATAGATTAGCAGACCGGGAGGCCAAGGGAGCCGGAGATCAGGAAATCTCTCATATAATGGCTTTGATACCTGTACTTCCCCCTAGTCTACCCTCTCCTAGTTTTACTCAGGAGGAAAAAGAGAAGGCCTCAACTCCCGGAGCAGTTGAGAACTCGGAAGGACGATGGCTCTTACCTGACGGCAGAGAGGTACTGACCAAAGCAAGTCTGAGGCAAGTCCTTCAGCAACTGCACCAGGGCAGTCATTGGGATGTCCAAAACCTGTGTGATGCTATACTGACAAGGTATGTTTCCCCCGGCCTATATACTATGGCTCGACAACTGGTGGACGGTTGTCTTGTTTGTCGAAGGACTAACAGGGCTGCCCAACGCCAGCATCCAAAAGGGGGACGACCTCCTGGAATCAGACCATTCCAAAGCATCCAGGTGGACTTTACTGAGCTGCCACCAGTGGGTCGCCTTAAGTTCTTGCTGGTCATAGTGGACCATCTGACCTCATGGGTGGAGGCATTCCCGTCAGGCCGAGCAACTGCCTCGACAGTAAGTAAGGTCTTATTAGAACAACTTATTCCTAGATATGGAATGGTGGAGAGGATAGACTCGGATCAGGGAACACATTTTTCTGCCCAGGTATTGCAGAGTCTGATTAGGGCCTTAGAAATCACTTGGGATCTCCATACCCCTTGGCATCCTCCCTCTTCTGGGAAAGTAGAAAGGATGAACCAAGAAATAAAACGGCAGCTGACTAAGTTATCTTTAGAGACCCAACTACCTTGGACGAAATGCCTTCCTCTCACTCTGGTTAGAATCAGGACCAAGCCGCTTAGAGATATTGGGCTCTCACCTTATGAATTATTGTATGGTCATGCTTTCCAGGCTTATCCTAAGGGAGACTGGGACCCTATTTTAGAAACTAAGGATTTGTTTGTTAAGAGATATGTGAAATCATTGCTGGAACATTTGCAAGGACTTCAACAAAAAGGGCTAATAGCTCAGACTTCTAGGTTTCCCTGTTCATAGAATTCAGGTTGGTGATTGGGTGCTGATCCGTTCCTGGAAGGAGGAGAAGCTGACTCCGTGCTGGGACGGACCCTACCAAGTGATACTGACTTCAGATACTGCGATTCGCACCCAGGAACGAGGCTGGACGCACCACACCAGGACAAAAGGACCTGTGGCGCCACCTTTATCAGAGTGGACAGTTGAAGACAGGGGAGACCTCCAATTACATAAGAGGAGGGGACCTCCACTGAATGGGAACACTGATTCTGAATCCAGTGCATTGTAACTGTATGACTTCTCTTTTCTTACTTTGGGTCTCTTTGCCTGTTTGTGATTTGATATATTTTCCTTTGGGAAGTTCACCTTAACTTCACGGTGTTATAATAGTTGAACATTATGAGGCTCTCCCTAAGCTTTGGGTTTATCTATTTCCTTATGACCTTCTAGAGATGAGAACCAATTTCTCCTGCTCATGCAGAATATAAGGAGAACATTTAACTTATCTAATTGTTGGATCTGTGGTGGATCCCAACAATTGAACCAATGGCCATGGGTACCTGTCCCCTTAAGCCCAGCCTGGATCCTTAGCAACAGATCCCAAATTCATAATGGGACCGGTTTCTGGGATTGAGAAGAGAAACATCAGTGGTCATTGACAGAAGATAGGAAAGGGAAATACTGCTTAAATCAGACAGGACGAGGTTTGAAGCTGGGAAATAGTGTTTGTGAGTGGACCTATTCGAGAACAGACCTGAGGCCAAAGACAATTGACTGTACAAAAATGTCTAAATATTGGCGGGATACGGGGAGGAATCCTCAATTGAAGTGTGGGAAGGACTAGAAAGACTGTACCTTGGATGTTCTCCCAGAAATAGGAGAGCAGGGATATTGCTATCAACAAGTCACTACTGCTGAAGTAGAATGGGAGTAGAATGGGATGTATTAAGATGTATAAAAGAGAATAAGAGGAAAGGGAACATATACATATGGGTACAGTTACCAATGGGGTTGGTATAGTGTCACCCCAGGGACACCCGGGCAACATGGGACTCTGTTTTCCACATTTTGGAGTACCTCTAATCTAACAGGCCAGTGGCCAGTTGCCAATTGTAGTTGGAGAAAAGAGCAAGGTTTATGGAAATGCCAGTATGTCCCCTTTGTGGGGGGAAGCCCCCTAGGGACGAGAGACCAACAATATTACCCTTTTACAAGGAATAGCTCAGACATATTTCCAAGGGAACAACCTGCTCTAAAGGGTCATTATTGGATCTGTGGTTTAACTGCCTATACTCACCTGCCTCTCAATTGGACAGGGAATTGTTATATTGGACTAATAAGGCCAAAAGTTTTCTTTCTTCGCGAACAGGCAAACCAATATTTAGGGATTCAGTTGTATGATGATTTGGGAAGGGGGAAACGGAGTTTAGATACCTCCATCACTTGGACTGGAGATGCAAATGGTTGGGGTGAGGCCTGGCCTCCAGAAAGAATAGTCAAAGAGTATGGGCCAGCGACCTGGGCTCAAGATGGAAGTTGGGGATATAGAACTCCAATATACATGTTGAACAGGATAATTAGGCTTCAGGCAGTTGTAGAGGTTATCACCAATCAGACAGCTGAGGCACTACATCTTTTGGCTGATGAAGCTTCTCAAACCAGAGAGGCTGTTTTACAACATAGACTTGTGCTGGATTATTTGTTGGCTGAGGAAGGGAGAGTTTGTGCTAGACTAAATTTATCCACGTGTTGTATAAAGATTGATAACAATGGTAATCTAGTGAAGGAAATCACTAAGAACATTAGGAAACTTGCTCATGTTCCTGTACAGACTTGGACCTCACTGTTCAATACTTCTAGATGGTCCTGGTTTGGGAAGCTGGTGGAAGCTATAAGAGCCTTATAGCTCTTAGTGGTGTTAAATTATTCCCTATCTACATCCCTTGTTTGATCAGATTAATAACCAGAATTGTCCAAAACTCATCATCTGGAATGATCAGGTTGGAAGAGAAAGCTGAAGGGTCTGTTAAATAGATGCTGTTAAAGGGTAAGGGTGGAGCCGGTGGCCCAAGGCCAACAGAAACCAGAAGGAAGTGAGGAATTCATAGGGAATGTGAGGTTATGTTACAAAAATTTGAAGAGATCTCAGTGTACAAAATAAGAGGAGGGACTGAATGAGATGAGGTGAGATCTTTCAAGACAGTTGTGAAAATCGAGTAAGGCTTCATCTACTTCAGAGTTCGAGTAGGCCTGAAGGACTCTGAAGTTCGAGCAAAGGGCATTGCCTTCCCCTCCTATGACATCTCCCTATTTCATCCAAATATGGGCAACTATGTACTTATTGGTCAAGTTCAATTTCATGGGTAGATCTGGCATTTAGAATGTAAGACTCTCAGCCAATGAGGATGAGGGTCAGTGGCGGGAGGGGGCGTTTTGTGTTAGGGATTAAAGGTGCTGTCCTGCCCACAGGAGGCGCTTCCTCTCTTCGATAGTCCACTCGAAGAGTGGGACGCCCTTCTCGCGAGAATGTACAATAAACTTTGCTTTTCTCTAGAGCTCTCTCCAGCTTTTTTTATTAAATGGTGACCCCTCACCATTTCCGTACCACACCATGAAGTATAGGGAATAGCAAGCAAACTAGTTTGACTGGAAGTGGCAGAAAGGCTGAATCCAAATATTATCAAAGGACTTGCTTTTTATACAAGGCAAGAGGGAGCCATTGAGTTTCTTGAGCTGGTCCGTGACAGTCAGAGCCACACTTTGGGAAATTAATTTGCAATTAAATTTAAACTATGCTCTCTTCAAAAATATCCAAACAAAATTTCAAGCAATAAAGGTAGGAAAATGAAGAAGAGAAAATTGATACTGTGGTCTGTGCATATGATCTTTCCTTCTTTTTGGCTCTAGATATTTTATTTTTCTTTCTGGCTGAGAGTTTATTATCTTTTTGGGGGGTAACAAACAAAAAATGAGCAAAAACAAAAAAATAGCAATTCTCGGCTTTAAAATTTGCAAAACATTTCCCTCCAGCAACGCTTCAAGATAATTCCTGAAATTTTTACTACCTTTCCTTTTGTTTTGGAGACGGAGCGATAAGATTGGTAGTAAAGCTTACTCTGGGGCAATCTTTCTATCTGCAGTACTTCAGCATTACAAGTTACATAATTTTCTAATCTAAGGGCTATCAAGGCAGTCCTGCCCTCAGGGAGCTCACCCTTTAATGAAAACAACCTGCAAACGACTAGTACAACCGGATTTTTACTGAGCGGAAGAACTAAGATTTCCGGGGGGAGGCACTACCTTTGGGGATTTGACCAGAAAAGGCGTCCAGTTGGAGGTGAATTTTCGAGGTATCCCAGAGGGCTAAGGGATGGAGAAGGGAATGGTGATCTTTTTTAGACTTGGGAGAGCGGATAGGGGAACAAAAACCCGATGAAGTGACGGGTGGAAGAGCCCGAAGGCAGGTATTGTTGGATTTTAAATTCGTCGGTAGGAGTAGGGTATGAGAAGGCTGAAAAGGGGTAGAGGAAGGGATTGGTTGTACAGGACTTTGATGGCTGAGGGTTTTATATCCCGGAGGTAATAGCCGGTGCGATGACTTGGTCAGATCTGTGGGGGGTGGATTGAAAAGGGGTGAAATAGAGCATTGGGGCAGACCCGACATGAGGGGACCAGGGCTTTACCCGAGCTGCGCTGAACAAGAATAGGTGAGATAGTGCAAAGGTAGATAAAACTTGGCAACAGATTTGATGTATGGGTTGAATTCGAGAGAGTAGAAGAGGATGATACTGATGTTGTTAGCCCAGGTGCTTGGGAGGATGGTGGGACCCTCCACCCTAATACAAAAGTTCAGAATGGGAGGGAGGGCGTGAGGAAAAAGATCAACTCTTTTTTGAACATGTCAAGTTTGAGACCCAGCTCTTGTTCAAGTCGATACTAATATAGCTACCGGAAAATGTGGATCATCCTGAGGCTCCATTCACAAGCTGTGACTCCCCACAGCCAAATTCCTTTTCCTAACTCCATGTTGAATCTTCTTACTTGAGGGCAGACCCTAACTTTTGTTTTGGAAGCGGCTGGCACACGAGTTGTTTAGTAAATACATGTTCGCATGTTTATTCGTTCTAGTATTCATTTATTTACTCTTTTCCTGGGCTCTACCGTAACTGCCGAGCTAGGTCTCCAGATTGCAAACCCCTTATTTCCCTAAGAAGTTCCGTGAGCCGGGGCGATATGCCCGAAGGCACACAATGGGAGCTGCGTGGGATTATTAGGTTTGCGGCTTCCAGAGCTCTAGGCTTCTAAGGAAAGTAATATGATTTATATGGTTTTACCACCGATGGGGAAAAGCGAGCAATTCATAAATATGTATTGGGAAATACTTAACAAATGAGTCGAAATAATAAAAATATGTCAGAGTAAACAACAGCTATAAATATGTCACTCGGTGGAGGAATTAGTGTTTTATGACCACAAAATACCCATTGCCTTACCAGGATAGAATTACGGATTACTTGCACAATGGGTGCATTATGGAGTTTCTCTAACCAATAAAAAAGAAAAACTGCGATGACTGTTTCTACTAACTTGGGGAAAGGCAAGTCCCTGGGGAAATGCACTTTTGAGACCTCTCAGCCTAGATAATATGCAAATCATTAAGCAGCCTCCCAGAGATTTAGCTGCTTACTATTTATAGAAAGAGGATGCGGAGTTAATGATTTCCCCCAAACTGCACTATTAGGGGGGAAAAAAGCATAATTATTGGGTCCAATGGGTGAGTTAAGCACACCCTTTCTTGGAAAGAAGTCAGGTGCTCAGTTCTTAGGTAAGCGATTTCTTCCAGGAAGACCATCTGACGATTTGGTCTTTGCCCCCGCCGGATAGTGGACTTGTGATTTTCTGAAATTTTAGGTAACGCTCAGGGGAAGGAAGATGTGGCAAGACACAGGTTGTTCTTTTTCTAGGACTGGGAAGGTATAAAGGAAAATTCATCTGGATGAGAAAATGACAGTTTTGAATTTTAAGAGACATATGGCCAGAGATGGTGGTGGGGAAGAGAGAAAGTAAGGAATTAAACCCTGACTACCGGCCATCTAGGGAAGGGGGGAGGGGAAGGAGGGGAAAAGTTGAAATAGAAGTTTTTGCAAGGGTCAATGTTGAAAAATTACCCATGCAGAGATTTTGAATATAAAAAGTTATTTAAAAAAGGAATTAAACCCTGGGAGAAGGAAACTTACTGGGAATAAGAAGTGCCCCAAAGGTGGGACACAAACTGCCTGACTTGAGAAAGTGGGACATATTGAATTCAGGTAAGGTGCTCGTTTGAAGATCATTATGTATTGCTTTGTTAATGATTTAATAATAACACAGAATTACTTTGAGAGGTGTAGATGAGTAAACTGAGGCATGAAAATTACATTAACTAGAAGGAATGGTTCAGTTTTACAACTATCTGTATGTATGGTCAGGGTTCTGTTTAGTTCAGGAAATCTCCCATTTCTTTGGAATGTCTTCCCAGTTATGTCTTTTGAAATATAACCCATTTTTCATGGTCCAATATTGTGGTCCAATGGTTACCTCTCCAGAAAGCTCTCTCTGCTCCAAAGAAGCTTGGGGTGATGGATGTCTCCTTCTCTTGAAATGCATAGCATTTTGTAAGTCCCACCCATGACACATCTACTGCCCAAATCACAATCTACTTGGTGTTTATATTTGTTTACCTGACATCTCCTGACTGCTCCCTGAAGACAGGGTCTGGGGCTTAATTCTTTTTGTGTACTCTACAATTTGTTGAATCAGTGAATATTAATCTGAATGATTGTTTTTCATGGATAGGAGAAAAGGGAATGTGGAAGCATGGGTTAATGCAATGATGATGATGTTCAGTCATGAACTTTTCTGGGGTTTTCTTCACAAAGATACTAAAATGATTACAGATGAGGAGACTGAGGCAAACAGGATTAAGTGACTTGGCCAAGGTCACACAGCTTGTAAAACTCTGAGGTTAAATTTGAACTCAGATAGTTGAGCTTTTTGGACATCAGTCCCAGTACTCTATCCACTGTGTCACCTAGCTGCCTGAAGGGTTAATGCAAACCTATTCCTATTAGAAAAAAGGCATTTTTCTTTTTTTTCTAAGTGAACAGTAGTGGTTGGAAGATCAGTAGTACCAGCTTTGGAATGAATATCAAAACATGGGCATTTTCAATTAAATACTTGTTAACTTTATTTCTGATAAGCAACTACAAAAAGAGACATATATAGTTAGAGTCCCTAGGAACTTATCAATCAATCAACAAGCCATTAAGTCCCTACTATGTGCCAAGCATTATGATAACTTCTGAGGATATAAATAAGAATAAGAAAATCCCTGCCTTCCTTGAGTTATCAGGGGAGTTAACTTGCACATATATAAATATTAAGTCATTTTGTTGAGGGGAAAGCACTAAAACTAGTTCATTAGACTATGAGTTCCTTGAGAGTAGGAACTGTTTTTTGTCTTTCTTTGGTCCTCCAGTGCTTAGCAAGGTCCCTAGCAAATACTAGGTGTTTAATAAATGCTTAATGTTGATGGCTGACTAGCTGCTGGTGGGTGTGTTACCCAGACTGTGAATGAAGTTAGGACACCAGACCTGGCACTCTGTCCATTCAGATTACCTATTTTACCTAACCAGGCATGTTAGTTGGCACAGAATAGGTAAGAATCAAGAAAAAGATGCAAATGCAACATTACTTCTGAGTAAGTTACTTCTCTTTGCCTCAGTTTTGTCATTTATAAATTACAACTCTTACCTCACATAGTTATTGTGGAGATCAAATGAGTTAACATGTAAAACACTTTGTAAATCTTATATAAATCATTGCTATTATTTATTAATGTAAGACATTTTAAAAGAAACACTTATGGAAATCTTGAACAAGGAAAACTTATGAAATAGTTACAACACTCAGGGTAAGGTACCATTTAACAGTTTGCCTCATTAAATAATATAATTGTCCCTTAATCTTTCCTATACACCCTTATGGAGGCATTTTCCTAAAACCATTCATTTCTTCTATGACCACTTCCCTTGACTTTCCACTCCAAACTAGTCAAGGGTGAAGTTAATAAAAAAAGACCTCCTTCCTCTGATTCATAGCCTTATACCTTCAGAAATGGTGAAAGGAAAGGACTGCTTTTAGGTAGGTGATTATGCTAATCCCTTCTGTTGATCGAAAAGGCATTGACTGGAACTACAGAAATATCCATATTTCCTTTTCAAAGAGGGGTTACCACCTTTGATCCTTTGGGGAAGGGGAAGTAGAGCCTTACCTTTGATTATTGATGTTTTACTCATGTACTTAAATCAAAGAGAATGTGCTTAAGAGAAAGAGGAGTGGATTTTTGTGGAGGGCATGGTTTCCTGAGAAGTTTGATTAAGTACTGATAAAGTTTTCTTCAGGTAAGTTTGGAAAGGGCTTTGGCTTGAGGAATATTTATTTCTTAACATTTTTCAGCTGAAACTTAAAAAAAAAGAGAGAGATTTTAATAAGCTTACAAAGAAGGGTGAGGAATTAAGATTGAGAATCTGGGTGCTTAAGAGAACAATAGTGCCCTGAATAGAAATAAGAATGTTCAGAAAACGGGTGGGGTTGCAAAGGTCACTTTTGGATACTGTGAGCTCTCTAATTGAGATCCAAAGTAGACAGCTAGGTGGCGCAGTGGATAGAGCATCAGCCCTGAAGTCGGGAGGACCTGAGTCAAATCTGGTCTCAGACACTTTACACTTCTTCACTGTGTGATCCTGGGCAAGTCACTTAACTCCAATTGCCTCAGCAAAAAAATAAGTAAAAAATAAAAAAAAGAAGTGTCCAAAAGCAGCTGTGGCATTGGGATTAGGGATCAGGAGAGAGAAGAAGGCTGGCCATACATATTTAGTGAATCAGCAAGCATTTATAAAGTACTTTTATGTGTCAGTACAGTGCTAAATGCTGTAGTACAAAGAAGGGCTAATGATAGTCCCTTTTTTGGAGGAATTTATAATCTGACTGAAAAAAAAACCGACTATGTACAAACAAAATGTAGAGAGATAAACCTGTAGAATGAAGGCACTAGAATTAAGGGGACCAAAAAAAAGTCTTCTTGTACAGATGGGATTTTAGTTGAGACTTGGGGAGGAGGTAGAGACTAAAAAAATCTGGAGTTGGAGTGTCTTACTTGGGAAATAGCAAGGATAGTGTCACTGGATTGCTCTCTGCCATGGGGGAAGACTAGAAAGGTAAAAGGGGGACAGGTTATGAAGGGCTTTGAATTCCAAAGAGAGGATTTGATATTTGATTTGGAAGAGGGTACGAGGCACTGCAGTGTATTGGGGTGAGGCTGGCATGGTAACACTTGAGGAAGATCAATCTGACCACTGAGTGGAGGAGGATCTGGAATGGAGAGACTTGAGACAGGCAAACTTACCTGAGACTGTTGGAATAGTCCAGATATGAGGTGGATAAGGGGGCCTACATCAGTGTAAGAGCCTGAATTAGGGAGAAGAGGGTGCATTTAAGAGATGTAAAAGTAAGCAAAATTGTAAAATTTGATGTAAAATTGATGGGACTAAGCAATACTGGTGGTGTTGGGGGGAGAGAAGGAAAATGGAGAATTGAGGATGACCCTTAGATTTTGAGCTTGGGGATGGTGATGCCCTGGACAGTGAGGGGGAAGTTAGGAAGAGGATACAGTTTTTAGGGAAAGATAACGAGTTTTATTTTAAATAGGTTGAGTTTGAGATGTCTATGTTGCATGCAGTTCAAAATGTCCATTAGAATTCTCTCTTAACTCCAATATCAAATAGGTGAAAAAGAGGTTAGGGCGACATAATTATTCCTGAGAATCAGCAGAATAGGGATGATAATTGAGTCAATGGGAGATGAGAAAATTAATAAATGAAATGGCATACAGGGAGAACAAGAGGGCCCCTGTCAGAGCAGCGTGTCTCAGATCCAGCAGAGGGCACTAAGAAGAACCAGTTTGACAGCTAGGAGGAACTAGGATGGAATAGTGTCATAGAACCTTAGAGAACCGAGACTCAGAAGAACCAGTCCCTGCCCTCAAGGATTTAGTGTAATCTGGGAGAAAATATGAAAGAACCGTGGACAAACTGGATAAGATGGAATAAAATGGAAAAAGAGCAAGATTCATTAAGATTAAGAACTGGGAAAGGCATTTTACAGAGTGTGACTTTAGACTAGAAGGAAACCCGGAAGTGGAGTGAGGCGTGAGGAATCTGCAGGCACAATGGATGAAAAGGCCCAAAGTTGGGAGAGGATGAGGAAAGTAAGTAGCGGCAATGAGAGTAAACTTATCTAGCTTTGCAAATATGGATTCCCTGCTTTCAGTGCAGTTGTTGTAGCTATGAATTTGTACTTTATAATCTTACCTGTAATTATATTTATAATAATTATGCCAGATAGATCTTTATTCGCTGATGTGCCAGGCAAAGTTGGGGGTACTTGGTTCCAGGATTTTACAGTCTGTCGGAGGAGACGCCACATAAAGAGAAGCTGGGAAGGCCTCATTCTGGGAGTCATGGACTGAGCTATGCTTTTAATTAATTATTTTCTTTTGCCGAGGCACTTGGGGTTAGTGACTTGCCCAGGGTCACCCAGCCAGGAGTGTTAAGTGTCTGAGACCAGATTTGAACTCGGGTCCTCCTGACTTCAAGGCTGGTGCTCTGTCCACTGAGTGACTACACACCTGGCTGCCCCTGGGCTATGCTTTAAGGGAGCTTGGTGCTTCCTCAAATGGAAGTTTGGGGAAGGAGCTCAGTTACTGGAGGAAGGGGAGGCTGCAGGGTTGAAAGCGTGGTCCGAATGGGGAGGTGGAACTGTCTGCGGAAAGTGCTGACCTCTTCCTTTCGGAGAGGAAACCCAAGATTACTCGGTTAACCTAAGCCTGGGTAAGGAGGATAGAAAACCTCAGAGCTAGACCTGACCCTGCAGGGTAAGTAGTCTAGGTCCTCGATACAGGAATCCTCCCTGTAACAGCCCTGACATTCACCCCCTTCAAACCAGACCAAGAGTTGTGCTCTCTGTCCCAACTCTCCCCACAAACCCGCATCCCACAGGCTTCTAATCCCCCCTGTATGTCTGCCTCCCTCCTTCGGGTTGGCGCCCCGGAGCCTTCTTGTTGAGCTTGGCTGCCCCACAGACCATCCCTGCCACCGGGGGCCGCTTTCGGCCTGGGCCTTATCAAAGTGGGAACTCTCCTCCTCGGGTGAGCGCTTCAGCTTAATACCTCTGCTCTAAGACTCCCTCCTCTTTATTCAGAAACCCTGAGGAGCTTCTCCTTCCAGACGGATCCTTCTTTCCTTCCTTCTTTTCTTCTCTCCCTTCCTCCTCCCTCCCTTCCTCCTCCCTCCTTCCCTCCCTCTCTCCCCCTTTTTCCTTCCCAGCCCCCCCCACTTCGACCCAACTCTCCTGCATGTTACAGCATCCCCTCCCTGACGTCATGGCCCTCTTGGAGAAGGAAGGCCAAACAACCGCCTTCCAAATGTATCTCCTCCTCTTGTTGTAGGCGCTCATTAGACTGTAATCTCCTAGAAGGCGGGAAAGACCAGCTTCGCCCCCGGCCCGCCCCTCTCCTAGGGTTTTGCCTCTGCTCCCTCTGACCCAGATCGCGCACCCAATGCCCTTTTCCTGCCGCCAGGGGGCGGGCGCACTCCGCGACGCCTCTCTAGCTGCCGGCCTCCCTCGGGGCTCTATGGTGCCACCCTGGAGAACGGCGGCGGCGGCAGACGGCGCAGGCGCGAGAAGCGCTTGAGGAGGGGCGGGGCGATGCGGCGGCCGGGGCGGGGCGGTGCTGCACGATGGGGCGTGCACGGCTGGAGAGGCGGGCCCGTGCCGGGCCGGGGAGGAGACTTCCTGGGGCCGCCGGGGAGGATGTCGCCCCCCTCGGCCCCTCTGCCCCGGAGACGCCGCCGCCGCGGCGCTTAAAGCGACCCCTCCCCGACCGGTTCGCGGAAGCTGGGACCCCCGCCCCCGCGCGGGTGGGGCGGGGGACGGTGGCAGGTGAGGCGGGGTCCCGGGGGAGGGGGTCCTCCGCCGCCCTACCCGGCCCCGCGCCCCTCCCCCACCGCCCCCCGGGACCTCCCCCCCATCCCGGGCGCCGAGGGTCCGCCCGGACCTTCCGCGCGGCCGCGGGCTCTGGAGTCCCCAGACCCGGCTGCGAGTCCCGCCTCTGCCGCTCGCCTCCCGTGTGACCCTGGGCAAGTCATTTGCGTGTGCCCGGCCTCAGTTTGTCCTCCCTGCGGTAATTGGTTTCCAACTGAGACCTGACAAAGTGCCCTCCTGAGCGCAAACTTCAGCAAACTGTGTAAAAAGAGCTTTCCCGTAACCATCCAGTGGGCGTGGGAAGTAACGCCAGCTAACGCGTCTGTAGTGCCCCTCTGTGCCAGGCTGATCCCCGTAACTAATGGTGGCCGACCTTTCCACGGCGCCTGTGCCATCGTGTGCCCGCTGTGTGCCGGGCACTGGGCTCGCCCTTTCAGAGCGCCCGTTCCTACGTGTGTCCGGCGTGGTACTAGCTAACGTTCCTACAGTGCCTACTGTGTGCCGGCCACTGCTCTAAAGCCTTCAAACGATAGCTAGAGTCTTCATGTAGCATCTTCATGCCGCGCCTACTGTGTGCCAGGTCGTGTGCTAAAAGCTTTACGAGACTTTTCTTAATCCCTCGCACTTGAGCCCCGCTTTTAGGCGGCGATTGGCCCGGGGATGCCCGAATGGGAAGCGGCCGAGGCCGCTGCTGTGTGTCTTCCCGCCCCTGCTTCTCCCTCTCTGTGCGGCCGCCCTGGGGGGTGGAGCGGCTCTGAGACCTCAGATTTACTCGGCGCCTGGGCTGGGCCGGGTCTGTCCTTGCTGGGTTTCTTGGAGTCTGGAAAGGAAGGGGATCGCCTTTGCCTCCCAAGGCCCCCCCATTCCTAAGGGACGCCTCTTGTTAAGTCGCAGCCAGCTCTTCCGGGCCCCTTTGGGGGTTCCTTGGCAGGGACCCCGGGTGCTTTGCCATTTCACAGATGAGGAAGGTGAGCAACGAACAGCAGTGAAATGACTTATTCAGGGCCACACGGAGGCTGGTTTGACTGCAGGCCCTGGACTCCGTCCATTGCACCCTGTAGCTGCCAGACCGTGGGCCCAGGGACCCGGGATTTGAAAAGCTTTTCCCCCTTAGAGCCTGCCCCCGGAGTACCCCCTGTGGGTCCTGCCTGCCGCCGGTTTGTATTAGCTAATTCACTTGTGATCTCTCTTTTGTGGAGGTCCTGAGTTTGTTTGTTGCCTTTGCATTATCCCAGTTCTTAAGCTCTGCGCCTGGCCTGGAGCAAGAGTTGTCTGAATCCTGGCAGCCAGAGGCAGCGAGTGAAGGCTAGCCATTATCATTCAGGAAGCATTCGAGGAAGCACTTGTGGCTGCCGAGACACTTCCTGCCCCCTGGGACCTTTCTTTCTAATGAGGGGGAAGAACGCTCTCCACTTCCCCCCTTCCCTCCCACCCGAAGAGTTTACTTTTGGTGCATAATCTGCATAATCCCGTCTCCACTTAGTAGCTTCTCTCCTTTGCTGGGCTGGAGATGGAGATGGGGATGGAGGTGCAAGTGAAGCAGTGTGGAGTGAGAAGCCCAGGTGCTATTTTCTCTGGGTTCCCTGACTTCTGTTGTCTTTGCCCTATTCCAATCACTTTGAGTTGGATTGTTAGGGAAGGTGCCTTGTTTATGGCTGGAGCTAGAGGTAATGGGACTTTTTTTCCCTTGAGAAAGACCCTGTCTTTTTTTTTTTTTTTTTTTTTTATAAAGAATAATCCCCCCTTTGGAAATATTAATGCCTGAGATTTGATCTGGATCGTTTTGGAGAATGGAGGTTTCTCCGCCAGCGTCCACTGGCCTTCTGGACAGCTCTTCTCCTCCTGCCTTTGCTCCTTGCAGTGGTGTGTGTGGGTTGCTGCCCTGGGAGCAGGGTCGGGGGTGACAGCCCCTTCAGAGCTGGGAAGTAGGGAATGAAGCAGGGCTGTTCTTACTGCCTGGCTTCCTGGACTAAATGGTACAGACCCCAGCAAGCTTATTCCTTTTTCCATTTCATCAGTCACTTGAACAGAGCATTCTGCTCTGAGCAAAAACTATGTGCCATTGAGAAAGAATGAGGTGTCAATATTACTGGTACAGCCTTCTCAGCGGGGAATGTAATTGGTGCATCACACGTGTTTTTTTCCCCCACTTCCTTTGCTTTGGATTCGATTTAACATCTAGTGTAATGAGGTGATGTATAAACATGCATTGTGTCTGCAGCTTGCCAAGCAGAAGTTGGGCATTGCATGGTTCTTAGAGGTTGAGACCAGTCCAGAGGGCACCTGCCCATGCTGCTGCCTCAAATGCCCTCCATCAGCTCAGGGAATGGGCTGCTCACTGCCATGGCAGGGTCTCCCAGGGGAAAAAATGAGCCGGTGCCTGCTCTTTAACGGCTGCCTTATTGTAAATTCAGCCAGCCCACTTGCTTGTGACTTTTAAAGAGAATTTGTTTGATAGTGTAGATTTTTCTTCTCAACTCCATAGGCATAAGGAAATAGGAAGCTCGTGTATAATTTTGCTGTGAATCCTCAACGGTGGACTAGAGAATGTTATTTTCACAAGATGGAGTTGGGCAAAGAAGGAAAGCTCAATGCTTTGTGGATTGGAGGATGCTATTTTCACAAGTTGTAATTGGGCAGGGAAAGCAAGCTCAATGCATTGTAAGGACTGTAAGAGAGTCCAGCAGATTAAGCTGGATTTTGCCCAAAGAAGGAGTTCTGGGTGTGGAATTTGGGGCTGGCTTGTCAGATGGAACTCATGTGGGCCACTGGTGGGGGGCTATTGGCCTTTTTTTGTCTTCAAAACCTTTGTTCCTGGGGGATAGCTGGATAGGAGAGAAGGAAAGACTTGTATTGGGAAATAAAAGGAGGTGAAGTAACAAAAGGTGAAGTCAGTCAGAGATTTTAGCATTGGAATGGAAACCTAACTGGCTGGGCTGTTTTGTAGCCTCAGGAACAGACATAGGGCCTTGTTTCTTGTTACCTCAAGATTCTACTGAGACTTGAAATGAACTGGAATTGCTGGATTCAATTCAGAGTATTAACCATTTGGTTAGTAGATACTTGATGTATTTTGTATTTCCGGAGTGGCAAATGGAGTGGGTTTTGCCTTCATAAAGTTCCAAATTACGATTGTGTGGTTAATAGCAAAAAGCTTGCTTTGTACTTGAAGAAAAATGTGACTATACTGCAAGACACATTTGAATGTCTATATTTAATTACAGAGACCAGACCCCTCAAAACCTCTGAATCGATCTGCCCAAAAGCTATTATCTTGATCGTTTACATCGGAATGCTAGGTAGTAAATTCTCTAAATTGATTAGTTAATTTAAGCAACTGCTAAAAGAGTAGAATATTCTGAAAAAGAGAGCATGCCTTAGAAAACTTGGAAATGAATGCAGTTCAAAACTTTCTAATGCAAAGCAAGTTTGTGTAACTCTGACTTAGCTCCCTAAAATGCAAATGGTTAGTTGAATGGCAAAAGGAATAAACATTTATGTGACACCTATGGGAGCTAAGCATTTTACAAATTTTATCTCTTTTGATTCTCACAAGTAGCCCGTGAGGTAGATGTTGGTAATTATCCCCACTACAGTTGAGGAAATTGAGGCAAACAGTAAAGTGACTTACCCAAGGTCACACCTACTAGTTGTGTAGGTGTCTGAGACCAGATTTGGACCCAAGTATTTCTGGTACCTGGCTGACTACATGGTAGCTGCTGTGGATATTTCTTGGTAGTGATGTGCTTTTAAAGAACATTTATCTGAAAACTTAACTTTCTCAAAGTTTATTTTTAATAAATGATCGAGATTCCTACATGCCAACTGGGTTCCAAGGATTAAAAAAAATAAAAAGCATTGAAATTGTCCTTTTCCCCTCAAGGGATTTATATTCTTGGGAGGGAAGGGAGGCCATTTGTAAATCTGGCAAGTATATACCTAAAACTATGGAGTCATTTTTTGAGGGGGGTAGAAAACACAGTAGCTGATGGAGAATTGAGAAACTAGTGGAGATGGTTGCTTTGGTGGAAACTTGAGGTTCTTAAAGGGTATGCGTTAGGAAGGGCTACATTTCAGGGCTGGGGGCCAACAGCTGGAAATGGAAGGTCTTATATGGGGAGCTGCAAATAGGTCAATTGGACAGCATGGATTTTGCATAGAAAGGAGTAATGTATAGCCTCCAAAGGGAGGTGGAGGCCAGGCTGATTTTGAGGTTTGTGTGACAGGACTGAGGACAAGTTTATCTACCTGGGCTTCAGTATTCTCATCTGTAAAATGGGACACTTGGACTAAATCAATGAGGATTTCTTGCAGCTCTATATCTTATGATTTCTTCAGAAGAAAAGTGTAAAATCTAGAGCAGTATTGGTTGGCAATTAATTAATCGCTATATATTCATTTTATATTTTTTCTCTTCTCTTATGATTGTTACTTAAAGTGGAATCCTTGATATTTTAGGGAGCAAATGGGAGGATATATATAAAGTGTTTTTTGAACCCTAAAGATATGATCATGAGGTCAGGGTTGCTAGCTAGCATTTGTAGAGGGCTCGAAAGTTTGCAAACTTCTCTGCTCTTGTCATTATCTCATTCCATCATAGCATAGAAGTCACACATGCTTCTTCCTCATTTTATAGATGTGGAAATGGAGACAACTGGTGACTTGACCCAGGTCACCAAGTAAGTGGCTGATCCAGGGTTCTGGATTAGTTCTGTGCAACTAAGGGCTGTCCCCAAGTGGAGCTGAGGTGAACAGAATTTACAAACTGAGGATACTCTAGAAGTGACTACTGCCATTTTCTTGTGCGGCAAAGGGACCAAATTGTGGTCTGCTTTTGTAGCCAGTTAAGCTAAGAATGGTTTTTCTATTTTTAAATACAACAAAACTGTTTAAAAGTGTGAAAACGTTCTTAGCCAGGGCCCTGTGAAAACAGACCTTCCACAGCTTGCAGACCCCTATTTTGGACTAATTATGTTGGTCTTTTATAATAATGATAATTCTTTCTTTAGTATTTAAAGGTTTGCAAAGTACTTTGCATAATACCACCTATCTTCAAGGTTTTTGTGACAGTCAAGTGAGATATTTGCTTAAAGGTTTATATAAATATTAGCTAAACAAATATCTCTTTTGGACCACAGAGCATTCTGGGAGATAAGTCTGTCTTAATCTGCAATTTATAGATGAGGAAAATGAGAGAAAAGTTAGGAGAATTGCTGGGAAGTATCTGAGTCGGAATTTGAACTCGGGTCCTTTTGACTTTTACTTCCAGTACTGTATCAACTACTTGATTATTTATGTGCATTCAATTTGTGCCAAACATTGAGGAGAAGTATAAAGATAAATAAGAAATGGGTCCTGGTATAGAGCTTGCAGTTTGGTATCTGACCAGACTTGCCTCCCCCAAGGCATATATATCCAAATCCATATAAAAATGATTGATGTTATGTTGTAATTGAATTATATCGGATTATATTTCTATTACATTTCTAAAAAGATGCATTAAAAACAAAGTAGAGAATTATAAAATTGTGAATAGGAGAACTATTATTTTAACACAACTAAAAAGAATGGCTACTTTTTTTTACAGTTGTAATTTGTTGTAAGGGGAGCATTTGAAATGTATCTGGTTAGAAGTTCTTTTGTAATAGGAAATTTTATTCTAAAAACACATGTGGTGAAATTTTACTTCTGCCTAGTAGTGTCCTTCCCTACTCTCCCAGGGGAAAAAGACCAGTCACTAAATGACTTTTTGATAGACAGCTCTGATGGTCTTGAACTTGGTTATATCTCATCCAGAGACAGGTCAGGATTCCTTTAAACTGGCTTCCTTAGTGGATGATGATTATAGGTGTACACTATATTTGACATGCTTGAATTCGCTTACTAAATCATTCCATTATTTGTTTTTTAATCTTAAGAGCATATAATCCCCATTGCTGATTTACTAAATTAAATCATTTCTCACTAAATTTATTTAGTATTCCATTTCAGTGGTTTTATATTTTCCCTTTTGTTAATTATTTTAAAGCCAAACATGAACTTTAAGTTTCCTATGGGAAAAACTTTTTGAGTTTTCTTAATATAGACTTTGCATTAGATGAAGTCTCATTGCACAAATTCTGCTTTACAGAGTTCTGGAAGAAATCTATGTTGCCAAAACCCCCACCTATGTTAATTTTACTGTATCTGCTCCTGGGCTCAGTGATCTACTAAGTTCCCCCCCAAAAACAAAACAAAACAAAAAAAAACCAAGCAAATAAACAAAAACCAAAAAGCAAAACCCTCTACATGAAAGCAGAACATGTGTAGAGACCAAGATATCTATCCCTTATCTGTCTGGTCCTGAGTGCCTTGTCTTCTCTTCCTGTCAGGTACTGTGTATCCCCTGCCCTTGTGCCTTTCTCCTCCTGCTCTGACTTCTCTATCCCTGGCCTTCAGGTGTCCTTGGATGGAGAATGGCCCTTTCCCTCCATGGCACATGACTTCCTTCATGCCTCTCTCCCTTCCCCCCATCCTTCCATTCTCCCCCTTCCTCCTCCCCTCCCCTCCTACATAAATCAAAAACTGTACCTTAAAAAAGCTGGGTAAGCTCTGGGTAAGCTAGCATTCTGTCACTTAGAAATGTTTAACTAGCACTTCTGGCCTTTGCTGGCATTAATAACTAAAATTCATCATGATGGCTGAGGTGCTGAAAGATTCTGACGGGTGGCTTGAAGATATGTTCTGTATGGATCTTCTCCAGCTTATTTTTATTCGATATTTTTGGGAATTGGAGTACTTGATTATTTCACAAAAGACTACATTCTCTAACCTCTCCAGGTAACTAAAGCTTGGGATATGACACATACAAATGAAGGCCCTTATCAGCTGCATCTTCTCTCTCTTTAGCCATGAGGGAGAGATGGGCTGGGGATTCCACTGGACTCCTGAATGACCAGTGAGTGATGCTGCTGAACCAGCCTGCAGCTTGGCCGGGCCATCTGCTCTGTCTCTGGCAGTTAGGTTGGGACTTCTCACACTGGGAGAATTTTGAAAGGAGCCAAGGCAGCTTTCCAAATTCTTCATTTTTGGATGCCCTTGTAAGTAATTCTTAAGTAGATTTGTGGCTTTCCCTGGAGATTGAGTCTCTGCAGGGGAAGGCCAGTTCATCTCTACCTGTCCCTGGCCTTCTCTTTTGGTTTTTGTCTATGCCCTTCCACCAATTTGCCATTGACACACTATCCCTGGACAGAGACCTTTTCCCATTTTGTAGAGACCAGGATATTACATGGGCTGCCGTGCTTTTATTATTATCTTCTATAAGACAACTGTGTTTCCTGACTAACTTACCTTTTCTGAATGTACATTTCCTGGATGATATCCATCATGAAGCTTCTTGCATATAAATCATTGTGGGAAATATCCTGTAACCTACCTAAGCCCAACAGGTGGCTCTCCATTGCCCTTAACTATTTTTGGTCTACATTTGGGATTTCATTGACCTCTCTCTACCAATGCGAATCACTAAGTACTGGTTAAGTTCCTGCTCTATATCAGACAGTCCTCTTGAGACAAAATTAACATGTTTATCTTGCTTTCCACAAGCCTGCATTCTTAGGCTGGGAAGGGGAGATGTGTGTATGTGTATGTGCCTGCTCAAGAAATAACTACCAGAAAGGCTGGGGAGGGAGAGGAAGATCAGGAAAGGCTGGTACCACATAGAGAAGAGGAGGGGAAGAGGGAAGTTGATAAGTGTGATCCTCAAATGGGATCTGCTTGGGCAAGGAAAGGCACAGAAGTGAGACTTGGAGCAATGAGAGAGAGAATGGGGCTGAACTCTTACTTATTCCTGGGACAATGATACATAACAAGTTTGGCCCAGCTTCTGGGAGGCTTTAGATACCAGAGTTTAGGATTTTGATTTTGAGTTGGTGAAGAGGTTAGCCCCTGCTGCCAGTCACTGGGCTATAAAACCAAGGACCAGGGTCACACAGCTAGTGTCTCAGATCAGATTAGATAGATGTAGTAGTAATTGTCTACATAGAAGTAATTGGATTCTTGGGAATCCATGAAAATGGGAGATAGAAGAGGACCTGGGACAAAAGCTTTGGGGAATGAAAAAATAATCCTGTAGAAGATAGCATTTTAGAAATGTGTGATGAGATTTGGTCATCTGGTTAAATAGGAGAAATCATAGCCTGCAAACCAAAATGGAATGCCCTTTATCAAGGGAAATAGCAAGTCCAGATATAAGAAGCTACAAAGCAAATACCATTTTATTTTGGCAGATTGGAGAGGGAGAGGGGTAGTGGATCTGGAAAGTCAAGGAGGCGAGGCTTGGCTTGAGTTTTGAGAAAGGTAGATATGGGGAGAATGTGTATTTGAGGCGTGGAGGTGAAGGATGATTGTCTTTAAAGGCACTGACACTGGGAATGGAAGTGTGTGAAGGATGTTAGGTGAGCTGAAATGACTAAAATGTAGTAAGTGTGAAAAACTTGGCTAGAGGGGGTTGAGAGATGGCCGTCTGAACAGGGAGTGTGTCACTAGTTCCCACACACCTGGGCCAGCAAAACTCTAAAGTTTGCACCGGACTGAAAAATGATCAAGAAAGCCAGTGAGGAGGCAGAGAAACCAATTTTTTCTACTTCAGAGAATAGCAGCCCCCAGACTTAGTCCATCAAAGCTTAGGGTCCCTGAGCCAAGTCAAGACAACTAGAGTTAAGAGAGGCATTGACTATAGACTACCTCTTGAAGGAGTTGAACCAGGAAAGGGAGGAAAGCTAAAGAATAAGACAACCCAAAGATACTAGGGAGAGCCCTAAAAATCTAGTGTTCCAGGTCTCAAAGGTTCACAGGACCAAAAAACTCTGGGTAGAGATTAGTACAAAAATCTAGAGCTGACTATGGCGATTCCAGTTAGAGCTAACTAACCCACCCAGAAGAGGACCAGGAGGAACAGCCTGATCCTGGCACAAAGCCCTAACTTAGGAACTAAACCTAGAGAGATGGAAAAAGCAAAACAACACTGCATGGTAGCAAAAATGATTGCATAGCTAACTATAGCAACTAAAAGCAGAGATGTAAGAAAAAGATGGGTTTCCCATAAGGTCTGTGCAAATACCTAGAAGAAAGAAAGCAAGAACTTAAGAAAATAAAATTTCTCAAGGAAAGAATGGGAAAGAGAAAAATTAGCCTAGAAGAGAAAAATGGCAAATGACTCAATAATTGGAATTCCTACAAAATAGATTAAATATAGAGGCAGCCAGGTGGCAACAGTGGATAGAATGCTGGGCTTCAAGTCAGAAGTTTCATCTTTTTGAGTTCAAATCCAAACTCAAACATTTCCTAGCTGTGTAACCCTGGACAAGTCACTTAACCCTGATTGCTTCTTCATGTGTAAAATGAGCTATTGAAGTAAATGGCACACCAATCCAGTGTCTCTGCCAAGAAAATCCCAAATGGAGTCATGAAGAATTGTGCATGACTAAACAGTAACAACAAAGACTAGAAATATTTATCAGTGACTCTATGAGGCATCAAGAAATTTTAAAATAATATTAAAACATTGGAAAAAAAAAAAAGGAAATTAAAGCATCTGATATCAAAACAACTGACCTGGATGGAAAACCGTTCAAAGAGAATTTAATAATCACTGGATTTCTTTAAAACCATGGTTTAAAAAAAATAAGAGCTTGACACTATATTTTATTGTTACATTTTTTTAAATTAACGAAAAGTGGTTCTTCCCCTATTCCTGTTTCTGTTGGGGGAAAAAAAAAACTCCCATAAGGTAGCAAATCCCTCAACATAACAAATAATCAAAATGAAGTCCTACATTGGCCATGTACAAAAAAAGATACACAGCCTCTTAAGAACAATTTATTCTGCAAAGTTGAATATAATCCGTGGTGGTGGGAGATGGATTTTTATTTATTTATTTATACTTTATTTTTTTTAAATTAATTTTATAATTTAACTTTTTTTTGACAGTACATATGCATGGGTAATTTTTTACAACATTGGCCCTTGCACTCACTTCTATTCCAAATTTTCCCCTCCTTCCTTCCACTCACTCCCCTAGAGGGCAGGCAGTCTTATACATGTTAAATATGTTATAGTATATCCTAGATACAATATATGTGTGCAGAACCAAATTTCTTGTTGCACAGGAAGAATTGGATTCAGACGGAAAAAATAACCTGGGAAGAAAAACAAAAATGCAAACAGTTTACACTCATTTCCCACTATTCCTTTTCTGGGTGTAGCTGATTCTGTCCATCATTGATCAATTGGAACTGAATTAGATCTCTTTGTTGAAGATAATCCACTTCCATCAGAATACATCCTCATACAGTATCGTTGTAGAAATGTATAATGATCTTCTGGTTCTGCTCATTTCACTCAGCATCAGTTCGTGTTAAGTCTCTCCAAGCCTTTCTGTAGGGGATGGATTTTTAATGGAATAAAGAATTTTTGAGCATTTCTGATGAAAAGATTTGGAACTTGGAAATATAAACACAAGAATCCTTCCTAGAAAGGTAAATGTGCTTGAGCAATTGCAAGAAGCTGTATGATGATGTAGTGCTAACATTTTAAAGTCCAATCTTTTGATTGTGTTTTGAGGGTTTTGAGATGCAGTCTGTATGTGTGTATATATATGTATTTGTATATAGGTTTAGATATGTACATAGACATGGATATCTATAGATCTATAAGATATAGGCTCAAGATTAAAGAGAAGCAGGGGCCAGTCTGCTGCAGGAGACTAGATAGCATGGGATCAAAATGCAGGGAGGGGAGTTGGCTTTGTCAAGAAAAGCCAGCCACCTTTTCACCAGAGACTATGGAAAATGAATGGAGATTTAATATTCAAATTAAGAGGAAGAAGGAAATGGCTTCTAATTTCTCAGTGTGAAGGAAGGTCCTTAACTGAAAGTATTGGAAGTCTTGAGAAGAGAAAATTGAGAGAATCTTTTCCATCCCCAGGCTGAGTTAAAATCAATTAGGGAAGAATGGGAAGGTGACCTTACAATGGGGAGGGCCTAATAGAGCTTAGAGAACAAATTTGTGGTGCACTCTGACCAGTTTCCTGAGTTTCTGCTTCACCCTTTAGAAGTAGTTGTTAATAGAGGTGGAGGAGGCAGATACTGAGATGCTAATCTAGAGTTGGAGTTTAACAATGTATCTGGCTGCAAGGGGACCAGGGACTTGAGAGTAAAACAGTGTAACATTTAACTAACTATAAAATAAAGATTGGCAATGGAAAAAAGTGAAAGCTGTGGGCGGGGGATTGGGGAGACTGAGGGTTGGGGTTTTTTGGGTAACAGAGAGGGTCAAGAATAGCTTTAGGAGGAATTTTTTTTTTTTTTTTTTTTTTTTTTTTATCATGGCTGGAACATTATGGTGAGGTCAAGGTCAGAAAAGGCCTGTGTATAAAAAACATAGTTAAGGAAAGCACTTGGAAGTCATTTAATTCAATGCCATATTTTTCATGAAATCTCTTTTGAATATGCAGGTCCTTTAGAAAATTCTAAATGTGAAGAATAACATTGTAATAAACTAGGAGAAAAGAAAAAGAGGGACTAAAAGAATCTTAACATAGATAATATATATTTTCTAAAATAGATATGTAATTCTTATACATATATGTATACAATTATATATAATTTCTTATAATTAGAACCAAAAATTATTTCATTCTTTATGCATTTATTAATCTCACAGTCACTAACTTATAGTTTTGGTTAAGTTCTAATACTTTAGAGAGGCAGATGGGACAATTAATTGATAACCTTGCCCATCACAGTTTTCTTTTTCTTTAAAAAAAAAAATAGCAATGAATCAGATTGTTTAAACCTAGAGAAAATAGATTTTTGTCTTAAAATGCTTATATTTTTTTTCTTTTCTTTCTTTTTCTTTCTTCCCCTATTGCTTCCCCTCCCCCTCTTTTGCATCTGATACTTCCAAGTATTGCTTAGCCACTTCTTGCAAGATTCAAAGAGATTGGCTTGTTCCATACTGATACCTGTCTTCCATCTAAGTGGGTTGAAGCTTTCTAGCCAGGATTTGTTTTTAAAAGCCCATTGGTAGAGTATAATTTTAAAAGAATTATCAGTGATGCCCAGTGTAATATGTAAATTATAAAATAGTATAAATCCAATTTTAGATGTAAGCTACTTTCATAGAATATTAATATTTTACGTGGAACTCTGTGAGCTTTTTCTCCTTATGACCAAGATGTTTCATTTCCATCATTGATTGCAGTAATCAGTATTCTGAATAAGTTAGAGACCTTAAAGGGCTTTCTAAGTGCTGATTTGTAATACAATTAAAAGTTTTGTTCACCAGGACTGCTGACATAATTAGTTTAATTTCTTCTCCTTATATATTTCTTTTGGCAGTTGGGAAATTAAAATACTACATGTTGCATGAAACTGCCTTTTTGGGGTGGTATTACTATCAGAAAAATAGGCTGCTGCAGCCCCCAGGAGACATTCTTCAGGATGTCTTATTCAACTTTTTGTAATAGGCTCTTTCTCTTTTGGCATTAATGCTTTAGGCATATAATTGGCTATTTAAGCATTCAGAAAGAACAATGTTTGCCCTTTACTCCATGATTATATATTTTCTTTTGAAGAAATATGTAATTTTTGGAAACTCCAGGCTATTACTGTTCATACAAGTAAATGAATTTTTTCAGTAGTTTTCCTGAGCGGTATGGTATTCTCTGAAAAGCTGCGTTATTTTATTTTTTTCCAAATCTGCATTTTGTTCTTTTTTTAGATAAAGCTTCAGCTGACTGAAGGTTGAAGGTGGAAGGTCTATAATTCCTAGTAATTCTTTTCACATTTTTCTAAGATATGTTTCACTGTAATAACCTTACTCCCTAAGAACAGTGATTGCTCACAAGGAGATTGTACATTTAATTACTCTAATCCACACTTAATTTCCTACAGAATTCTTAGGTAGATTCTGCAGTCTGGTGATCTAATGGCTTTTGAGGTGTTACATAGTGACTGACCTACTTAGGCTTCTATCTTTGAAGGTTTCATGCTTCTTTTCAAGTAAGAGTAACCTTGACACAGAAATTTTTCCATCATTTTTTCCAGTAAAACCGATACAAAATCTCTTTTTTGTTCTTTCTGCATCCTTTTTTCCCCCCTATTGATATCCTCTATTGAAGGGGTCGTTTTTTGGGGAGGGGGAAAGGCTTTGTTGTGTGTTGGTTTGAGTATTAACTTATGTTTTCCCTCAGTTTTTTTAAAGGTTTTAAGGAGCTATGTCTTCTAAGTGAATAACATAAATATTACACTTATGTTTTAAGAGAAATGCAGTTTTAGTCTTGGACTTAAGAAAGCCCAACTTGCTTTAATGTATAAATTAAGTGCATATTTGTAAACAGTAGCAGTATTTCTGTTCAACCAAATTCTCTTATTTGAGAGCAATCTCTTTAAGGTCAAGGATAAGTCTCATTTGTCATTGTGTTTCTATCAATCTAACAAAGGAAAATTGTTCTCCGTTTTAAAGGTTTGTCTAATAAGTGACTATAAAAAGTTATTGGACAAGTTGGGTCTCTTAAGTATGTAGTTGAACAGCTCTTCTCTTATCCTCAGTCTTGATTATATTGTTCATTTGCTTAGATAAGCTGCACAAAGGTCGCTGGGGACTATTCACATTGTCACAGATGGGATAGTGGCAGAGAAGTCTTTAGAAACTAAACATATGATATAGAATTCTTTTTGCAGAGGAGGAAACTGAGGTCCAGAGAGACGAGCAAGCCAAAGTTTCATATTTAGTTGCCAAGTCTCCCCTGGAACTTCCAGTCCAGTGTTGGTAAGTGCTTTGAGGGCTTATGTATTAAGGTTTCACTCTATAGATAAAAAAAAAGTATTTATTTCCTACCCAGCATCTTCAGCATTCTTGTGTCTATTGCTTTTCTAGTGATACAGATCTACTCCTTTTATAATCTTAGAGTGTCTTAATAATATCTTTTCACCAGACCTCATTATGCTTATAGAAAACCTTGGGATAATTTTCTTCTAATTTGATTTCTTGAATTGAAAGTTGCAATATTATTCCTATGGAAACTGCTTATTATGCCTTTTTTTTTTCCCTGCAGCTAGTGAGGAACAATTGTTCCTTAAAGTTGGGTTACCCTTGGAATGTTTGAAATGAAGTTGACTTAAGAGAAGTAGAAGTACTAGATTTGGAGTCCCAGGACTTTCTGGCCCTGCTACTAATTACTTAATGTTTATGTCATCACAAGCAAGAAAACCCTATCACTTTCTAGTATTGTTTTTCTTATCAAAAAAATGGAAAGGTTGGCCTAGATCAAGGATTCTTTTTTTTTTTTTAATTATAACTTTTTATTGACAGTACATATGCATGAGTAATGTTTTACAATATTATCCCTTGCATTCACTTCTGTTCTGACTTTTCCCTTCCCTCCCTCTACCCCCTCCCCTAAATGGCAGGCAGTCTTATACATGTTAAATGTGTTATAGTATATCTTAGATACAATATATGTGTGCAGAACATACAGTTCTCTTGTTGTACAAGAAGAATTGGATTCAGAAGGTAAAAGTAACCTAGGAAGAAAAACAAAAATGCAAGTAGTCCACATTCGTTTCCCATTGTTCCTTCACTGGGTGTAGCTGATTCTGTCCATCATTGATCAATTGGAACTGAATTAGATCTTCTTTGTCGAAGATATCCACTTCCATCAGAATACATCCTCATACAGTATCATTGTTGAAGTGTATAATAGATCAAGGATTCTTAATCTGGGGACCACAGGCACCACATTTCAAGGGGTTTTTGAACTTGGATAGGAACTTTATTTTCCTTAACTTTTGGTTTTCTTTTATTCTCTGATGAGATTATATAATATATGGTTCCATAGACTTCTCAGTTGGAATTATCAAGAATCCTGATAACCATTTTTCTTAAAATATCTGAAGTACAGCAGTGTGAACAGGCTGAGAGGAGGAGAATTTTAGGGTAGATCATTTTATATTCTACTGAAACCATCAGATTCTCCTCTTTGACTTGACTGATTTACCCTGGAGTCAGTGACTGAGCTTTTCTTCCAAGTCTTCTAAAATATAAACAAAGTCTTTGGTGGCCCTATTTGATCTAGCATCTGTACTTGAACAGACTGCATGCATGTTCATCTATTTGGATCTGTATTTTGCTCTGTATTTTTACACTCTGGCCTTACCTAGCCACCAATTGAGGGGGAGTAGAATTCTTAAAAGTGAAATTTCCGAGTACAGCTTATGTTGAGGAAAGTTTGTCTCTGAAGCTTCCTTTGAAGAAGGATTATGAAGAACAACAAAGGGGCTAAGAAGGTGCCTTATTAGTTAGTGGTTATGTTTTTTATAATGTCAGACGTAGTTTGCTGATTTGGAGCAGAGAAAACTTTCCTTTTGCACGCTTGGCATCTTGGGTTAATTGTAGAGCTAGATGAAATGTCAAACTTGATAGATTATTGGAGTTGTTATTTTTGTGGTTAAACAATAATGAAACTGTTTGGATGTTTGCAGAGAAACACTGCTGCCTGTGTCTGGACTTTGGACTAGAGAAAGTTTCGATTGTTGGGAAGCACTACTCGTGGAAAAGGCCGCTTGTGTGGCTCGGTGCACAGCTGTCTAAATGACTCTCTCTCTCTCTTGAGGCCATTTGCACAAGCATGACCTAACACTTGGGAAAATAGTTTATATTTCTGATTCCAAGAAAGGCCCAGGGTTGGCTTCTATGGTAAGTTGGACAGTGTAGCTACCGGAGAAAACAATATTCTACATGAGTTGATTGAATGGATCAAACAAATCTGATGTTTTTCTTTATATTTTTGAATCTCTAGCTCCTAGGGCTTCTTGAATTGGCTTGTCAGGAATAAGCATCTCTAAGACAAAATCTTTCAAAAAGTTAAGCACTTAAAAAAATGAACAACAAAAAAAAATTAAGTACTTACTTCCTATATACCCCGATACTTTTCCCTTATTAAATATGTTAGTTAAGTATCTGCTGAGTTTATTAGGTTATACTTTGTAGTTTTTATGTGGTCATTGTGAACTATCCTATCAAAGAAGCGTGTAAATGGAGGGCACAGGAATTTTTTTTTTTTTTTTTTTTTTGAGGGTTTAATTGAAAAATTTTAATTATCTTGGCTCCAGGTGGATTGAAAGTTGCTGTTTGACATTAGTATTTTGTATGTTCAAAGAAGTCTTAAAATTTTTTATTATGATTTGAAAAATTTTTTCCTCATTGTAAAGTATTTTGAAATAGAAAATACATAAAGCATTAGATTTATTTTTGCACAGTTTATTTTATTCCAATTCATTTTTCTTGGTGATATTTCTTTTGGGTAAAATTGCATTTTTTGGTTTGAATTGATGGAAAGATTGGTTTTATAAAAAAAAAAATCAAGCAAATTTTGCAGAGGTTGTTAACTAAAAAGTATCTTATATTTGATTAGCACTTTAACATGCTTCGGAGTTTTAATAGTGATATGTGAGAGTTATTTTTCAGGGTGGCCTGAAGTTTATTCCATTTCATTACATTAAATATGCTGTTCTAGGTAGGCCAATTTGTATACAAATATTTTTAAAAGTACTCTAGTCATTATGATTTTAATTGTACTATTATTGAAGTATCATATTTCAGGGTAGTTTCTTAATTCCAAATTTTCTTGAGTGAATTTGTCATATGAACCTTTATTATCTCAACATACCAAAATCTAGAAAAAGCTTCCAAACGATGTGATTTATCATCAGAATCCATTGCTAATATTAAAATAGTTTCCCAGAGGAATTAGATGAATGAGTTTTATGCTGAAAACAACAGGCTCCTTTGTCATATTTATGAGAAGGCCCAAAAGGGACATCCAAGGGATTTGATTGGAGACCCTCAAGGGAGTAAGAGATAGAGACAAGGAAAGGATACTAGGACAGCCTAATGATCCCCCCAGTGGGGTCAGGACTGACACCTCCAATCTAGGGCAGCCCTTTAACCCCCTCACAATGGGTATGGTACTGACACCTCCAAACTTGGGTTAGCCCACCAAACCCCCCCCTGACACTGGGGTGGCTAACACTTCAAAAGTGGGATTGGGAAGGGATACCACCAGGGATGTCACCAGAGAGCCTCAGGCAGGATGGTATTCAAGTCATAGCTGAAAGAAGAAATCCACAATGGACCCTTGAGTCCATTCTTCGAGGCAACTCAGGCAGCCCTTGGATCAGGGCAGCTCCTGAATCAGCTACAGTGTCATGGCCAACCCGGGATCAGAGTGGCTCAGGTGTTTTTATAGGGTGGGGAGGAGTCCTAGCCAGGAAGGGCTGATTGGTTTCCCACTCCTGAGGTCACAGGCAGGGAAGTGCCAGTCACCTAGGAAACAGGAAGTTTCTAGCCTAGAGTGTTCCAAATATACAGGTTTCCAGACTTGGTGGGGTTGGGAAATTTCTTAGAGAAGGGGGCAGGGTAGGACTGTGGAAGAAATATGAATATGCAATAAACAGTCTATTGTACAAAGAAGGACTAGAGCAGGAAAGTCAGAGCTTTCTTCCAGGTTTCAACACTTATGCTCAGGGGGAATTAAGTTAACATGGTCATACATTGTGCTGGATGTTGGACATTCTACAATGGATGCTCCTCTTTGGAGATTCCGTGTTTGCTTATAATTTTTATACTTTGATCTCATGTGGATATTCTCTGTAGTACTGAATTGGGCAAGCCTATCTATATCTTCTTTAGGGTTAACTGTGTTTCTTGCAGATCCTACACAGAATAAATTCTTAGTCCATTTGGGGGCTTTTGTGTAGTTCTGATGTGTGCATATGCAGGCTGTCCATCAGTTTTGTCTGGTTCTTGGGTGTGATTGTCCTGTCTTATTTTAGTTGTACATCTTCCTGGTGAGATCATCTATGCTTCTATTATACAGAGTTCTTAGTGATGTATTGCAGCTTATTCACATGCAGCATTTGCTTTTATATTGTTCATTGGGGATCTCCATTTTAATTTTTTGACGCCAGTATCCATGTCTTGGGGCATGGATAGGATCATCACTAGCAGATTGGTTCCTCTACCATCCCCTCTCACTAGTCATCAATCTAATCTGTCCTTGTCTATTGGCTGCTTTCTAATTTCTGACAAACATACCTATGTCTCCCCAGCCAGTCTCTTTTTAACTCTCTGTAATTTGGCTTCTGACCTTATCATTCAACTGAAACTGCTCTCTATGAAGTTACTAAAGGATCTTATAATCACCAAATCTAATGAGCTTTTCTCAGCCTTTGTCCCTTTTGACACTGCTGATCACTTTTTTCTCCTTGATATGATATTCCCTTCTTATTAGGTATTTGTGACATTGGTCTCCCTAGCTTTCCTCCTGCCTTCCTGACCTCTCATATCTTCATATCTATATCACATTATTTTGACTATAGATTTCCTTTTTTTTCCCTTGAGGCTGTGGTTAAGTGACTTGCCCAGGGTCACACAGCTAGGAAGTGTTAAATGTCTGAGACCAGATTTGAACTCGGGTCCTCCTGAATTCAGGGCTGGTGTTCTATCCACTGCGCCACCTAGCTGCCCCCAACTACAGATTTCCTTGACTCTTTTCTCTCTCCATACCCTTTTCCTTGGTGATATCAAATCCCATGTATTCAGCTATTGTCTCAGTGTAGATGATTCTGACTTCTAGTCCTGAATATCTTAACTGATTCTTGGACACTTCACACTGGGATGGCTTGTAGACATCTTAGAGTCAACATGTCCAAAACTAAACTCATAATTTTTACCATCCCTAGCTTTCATCTCTTCTTAACTTGTCTGTTATTATCATGGATACCTCCAACTTCTCAGATATCATGTCTTACAGTTTAGCTGTGTCAACCTTGATTTCTCACTCTCTCATCCCTTTTATTCAATTGGTTGCCGACACTTGTCATTTTTGCCTTTTTAACATCTCATCTATACATACTCCCTTCACTCCTGACATTGCCACTGTCCGGTTGTAGGCCCTTAGTGCCTCAAACCTAGACTTTTGCAGAAGCCTTCTGAAGTTCATAAGGTCTCTTGACCTTGTCTCTCCACAAATCTCATTCTCCAGTCAACTGTCCAAAAGTATAATGTCCCTGTTTAACCAATTGCTTCCAAGATCAAATATGAAATCCTTTATTTGGCTTCTAAACTTTTGCACAAATGTTGCCCCTTTCTGCCTTTTCAGTCCTTTCACATTTCCCCTTTCTACCCTAACAACCTACCACTTATCAGATACAGTAACTCCTCTGGCATCTTGCTCTTCCACAAACATGATACCTGTCTCCCTATTGTGGACATTTTTAGTGGCGGTTTTGTATGTTTGCAATTATACATCCTCATGATGTCATTGGTCTTTTTTGAGAATGAAGGATGAATAAAAAATTCCCTCCTCATCTTTGACTCCTAGAATCTCTGGCTTCCTTCAAGTCTAAAATTCCACTATATAACTTTTTCCAGTCCTTCCTAATTTTAGTAGTACCCTCTGAGATTATCTCCATTTAGCAAATAATATATTTTTGTTGTAGATCTTCACCAAGATCCTTGAAAACAAGGGAAGATTTTTTGCCTCCTTCTGTATTTTTTATGCTTAGTATAGCACATAGTAGGTGCTGTATAAATGACACCAGAATAATATCGGTGTTGAAAAGCTCAGCTTTTTTTCAGGGAGAAGCTTGGGGGTCCTTAAAGAACTGCACAATTCTCCAAAAGTGTTGTAGATTGTTGCAGAGCCATAATCATTCAAAAGAGTTGGACTCGGCCATATACACAGGGAAAACCAAGTGGATACTGACTGCTTATCAAAATTATATGAAAGGCAGATGAATGAACAGATAGATGATGCTGGTCCATCAGTCAGTATATTTTGACTAATGCTGTGGACAGTGAGCTTGGATTCAGAAGTGATCAGGAGTTGGAGATGGGACTGATTGCCTCTGGAAGGTTGTGCAGTGTTTTTAATCACATCAGGCTTCTCCCAGAAACAGAGACCCATTCTATTCTCTAATATCACTGTTATTGTGGTGCTTTTGTGTAGTGAGATAAAGATGGGAGATCACTTTCAGGTCTGCATTCTGTTGAAATAAAGAGCCAGGTCAAAATGAGAAGTAAAACCCAAACTTGATTTATTTTGTGATCTTGATTCTGCTTCGGAATATGTCTTGCTGTCTTTACAGCTGTACCTTAAGAAAGCATTGAGAGGGGAAGCATATGGGAACCATTGGCGATGTTACTGTTCCCAGATTTCTTCTCTCTCATTGTTAAAATTGTTACTGTGACAGTAGTTATAACTTTTGTAAGAAAACTGTTTGCATAAGCCTGTCAAATGTGTGGTACCGCACCTGGTGAGTACATCTTCCATGTATTTCACTGTGTTAATTTGTCTAATTAATGCTAAGGTAATATTTGATTCTAGGAAGATACTAGTTAGATCCTGAATTAATTGAACTACTTAATTCTGGGTGGGCTCTGCCAGTTCCATTCTGGCCTAATTGGCACCAGGATAGCTTGGATAAAAATACATACTAACAAGGGCAGGATTTTCAGGTAGTGCTTGCAATTGAATTTAGGTATCTGGGCTAGAAAAGTAATCTTGAATTTTTTTTTTTTTTTCCTGGCCCATTCAGGTGTACAAAGTGCAGGTTGATTAGATTACTTCATAAAACTGGTAAAAATTTAAGCTTTTTTTCTTGAGTTTTATCATGAAATGTTTAGCCCTTTATATAATTGTATACTTTTCTCAATAATTCCTTAACCAATTTCTATGAATGCATCCCCACTTCCGAATGGATCCAAAAAAACCTTTTGCTCAGCTTTAAAACTTAAATGGACTTCACCAATTGAACTTTTCTTATGAGCACTTGAGTTTTCTTTTGATGAAAGGACAATGAATACTTTTGAAAAAGCTAAGAAACAGTTTTTGAATTCACAGTTGCATTTGGGTTTAAATAAACCTGAAGTTATTTCCAAATAAACTGGAAGGCATTTATTCCTGTATGTTAGTGTATTTTTCTATTTTATTATAAATAATGTAAGCCAGATTTTATGATGAGAACTCTTGCAGAACCTCAGGGAGAGAGAGAGCAGTGTGCACAGTAATCTTTAGAGAATATACAGTCTTTTGAGAATTCATCTTCTCATCAGCCATGTAGGTAGATGGAGTGTTTTCTTAAGCACTACTGAAATGTGCAGTTCAGTTCTGATTCTGGAATCTCCTGCCTTCTCTGCCTCTCCCATCACTTTGCTTGGAATGGACCATTTATGCTGTTCAGGCTTATTCTTTTATTTTCCTATCCTGCAGAAACCAGTTTGAAGATTAACTGTGAGTGAACAGGTAATCTAATCTACTTGGCTGAAACTGTCTGTCAAAATGAAACAGTATGGGCAACTGTCAATGAAGGTTCTATTAGGCTGAGGGATAAGGTAGAAGTAGCTCAGTCTTTGCCATTTTTAGTGGAAATCATGGTGAAATTTCATCTGGAAAGGAAGGTTTGGCTAATAAGATAAAGATGAAGCAGGAAAGATATCCAATAATCAGGAGTTTTAGCAAATTTCTAGTCCTTCAAGAACTCTCCATCTAAATTGCAGAATGTCAGTCTATTGTCATTCCACTGAGAGTTGTCATGGAGGTAAGGGAGAACGATGAACCATTTGTCACTTTATTTTCCTGCCTTTAAATTTATTCAGTAATATTAGGGGCTTCATCTCTCATCATTCCTTCTCTCCTTTCTCCTCGCACTCCTCCAATATCTCCTTTGAATTAGCATCTCAGCAGTAGCTTTGTGTAGGAAATTACTCATGCTGAAGGTTTCCAAGAATTCAGATGATAGTTTTCTGAGATAGCCACTCAGGAAAATAATTTAGTCAACTCACTGGCTTCCATGTACTAATGCATAGCTTTCACTTTCTTTTTTTTTAAATAATGAGTGCTATGGGCGCTTGAAACCCTGGGCTGCCTGAGGTCCTGTGTCTGAAAGTGAAAGTGGCTCCTTAAAGATTAAAGGGACTGGCAGTCTTTCTGGCCCCAGGATGGAATGATCCCTGTTATGGCGACAGGTTTTGTATCCCAGGAGAGGCTACTTTATACAGCAGATCTTTGCTTCCAGGGTTACAGTGAGCCTGTATTTGCTGATGTTGCAGTGATAAGTTGGCATTGGGGTACTCTTAAGATACTTGAGCTGAAGTATACTGAGGTTTGAATTTCTAGGTAAAACTTGCATATCAGTAAGTCAAAAGCTTTTTTTTTTTCCCTTTTGTTTTATTTGACTTAAAGTTAAGTGAGCTTTAATTTGCACAGTGGTAAAAATAACATTATTGTGACATCTCAGGTGCAAAAATGTCTCTGAGTAACAAGGCTTCATTTGACAGTTGAAATATTTAATAGAAATTAGGATCATTGCTCCTGGAACCTCTAAAAAAAGAATGGTTTAATCCACAAAATTAATAAAATTCAACTTGTTTATTCCATGGCTGTTATTAAGGACAAGAGACAATTTATTTGGGGGCTTTTGCTCTAGTAAGTAAAATCTAGCTTGTATAGTCATTGTAAAAACAATTGAATTTTTCTACAGTGAAAGCAGAGAGGGTTTGGTGACTTAGGAGAACTGAGTTGCTGGAAACATCTGCCACTGGGGACTAAGCTAGATGTGGATTCTGCCTCTTTTCCACCCCTGTCCTACTTCATATTAAAATTGTTTTTATATTCAATCCCATGTTATCTTTCTAGGGAGGAAAGAATGTTAGGGGAGAGTAAGGCAGCTTAGAAACTTCAAGTTTTATATATATATATATATAAAATGTTGTATAGGTTTTTTCTTATGAGCATACAAAAATTGCCAGATAGATTAAACTCACTGTATTCTTTGGTTGTGGAGTATTTCATAGCACTGAGAACTGATGTATTTTGCTTCTGTTCTGACAACTACTTATTGTTTATAATCTAAAATACATGGGGAGAAAAGGGAACGTGGGCTGTGAAGAGCATTACATATTTCCTCTGGAGCAAAATAACACGGGTGTGTGTATATATAAACTTTAAACATCTGTTGTGACCACCCATGAAAAATAAAACAACCTATTTTAAATTGCTGTTGGGTGGTAAATTACCTGTCTAAATTCTGAAATACTGTACTGAAAGAGCTTTGAATCTAAAGCTCAGTTTTATTTTCTCCTACTTACCAACTTTCTGTATTTTCATGAAGTCTCTGGTGTCTGAAGTAATGGAATGTCTGGAATGTGGGAATAGTATGTATTGAATGAAATTCAGTTTTTTGTTTTTTTTTTTTTTTAAATAGGGCAAAAATGAAATCTCCCTCCCTTACTCAAAGAAGATTATGTGTTGAACAAATTCTTGTTGTGTAGTCATTTCAAATTGTGTGACTCTTTGTGATCTCAATTGGAGTTTTCTTGGCCATTGCCTTCTTTAGCTTATTTGACAGATGGGGAACTGAGGCAGGCAAGGTGAAGTGACTTACCTAGAATCATACAGCTAGGAAGTGTCTGAGGCCAGATGTGAATTCAGGAAGATGAATCTTCCTATTTTGGGGGCACCCTACCTGCCTGCTTCCGAGTACAAATAACAGCACTCTTTTGTCATTCTGGTGTCTTAAAGGAGAAGATTAATGCAGGTGCTAAAGGCCATTTTCCTGTTAGGCTCCTATAACACATAGTTTTCTTCTGGAAACAACATTTTTAATACCAAAGTGGCTCTAGTAGTAAAAAAACAACTGGGATAGATGTTCATTTTTATCTTTCCAGTTCTAAAATTCCTGTTTGTTTTGGTGTGGCACCACAGCTGGCATCTTACCCTTGTGTTTCCAAACCAATGAAGGAGCCATTTTGCTTTCTTAAGTGTGTCGATAAAAAGAAGCCAGGCATCATTCTTTGTGCTGAGTCTTTTTCCCTGAAGTTGCTACAGTAGTAGTCTTAACTTTGAGAGCTGTTTTACCTAAGTTTCTTACCTTTATCTTTAGCTACCAAACTATTTTAGCTGCATGGCATGTGAGATAACAGTTTCCACCAAATGCAGCTAAAGTAGACAACAATACTCATCATTTAAAAACTGTTGATTAATAAATAAAGTTTAGGGAGTCTTTTAAAGCTAAATATAACCTTTTCTGTAAAGGAAGATATTCTAAAAAGAAACTTTTATGTAATATTATATAACCTTAATCATTTTAGCAAACACCCTACTTAAATAATGGTATTAAAGAAGTCCAAGAAGTTTGGGGATAAAGAATTAAGTTGAATACAACCCCTCCTTCTCTGCTTTCTCCTTTCCCTCCTTCCCTCCCTTTCTCCCACTCTCCCTCCTCCTTCCTCTCCCCATCCTTCTTTCCCTTTCAGCTTCTGACTAGATGTATATATTTTGGGTTGTTTTTTTTCCAGATGTGCTCTTGTACAAAGTAGGGATTACATCTCTGTATGGCACCACTAGAGTTGCCACCGTGGTTGGAGAATTTTATAAATATTAACAGATGATGAGCAACTAGTAAAAAATGTTTTAAATAAGCAAAACAAGAAATGAAAATTCACCAGCTCTCAAGGAACTTGGAAAGTGGGTATTAATAGATGCTTCTGTTTGAATTTCATGGCTATTTTTTAATATTCTGGTTTTTCTTATTTATCATTGTGGCAGGGTAATTTAGGTTTTTTTTGCCTCACTGGAAACCTTTAAAGAAAATTGTAACTGATAGAATGGCTGAAGTACTTCTGTAATAATAAGCCAGGCTTTGTGTAGTTAAAAGAAAATGGAGAGGAGAGTCCTGAGGGAAAAAAGAAATGAGCCAGGTTTGAATTGACAAATTCACCCGAATGATCCGACTTGCCTGGGCTGAATGGACAAGTAAGTTCCCAGGGGCCAGTGACCCAGATGCAAAGTAACTTTCTTTATCCCCTTCCTTGGGAAATCATCAGAATTTACCAATGGAGCAGAGGCCGGTAACCTAGCACCGCTGAACTCCCCTGCAGTTTTCAGATGGAATTTCAGAAACTGCCCACAGGGGCTCTCAGGAAAAGTGTCCCCAGACAGTAGGAGCCCTGGTGCAAGCAATACTGCCAGTGTACCGTGAGTGCTTTACTTCTTCTGAGTCATTGGTTCGAAATTTTTAAAAGTCAGACTCAACTTGATCATCTTCTCTTGCTCATAGAGGGCATCCAGAGGCTTTGGGTAAATTCCAGTTTTGCACAGCGTGAGTCAGCACTTCTCAGAGTAAAGTTTGCACTGTGGCAGTATTGCTTGCCAAAGACACATCCCCAGGAGGCACCATTCACTTTTCCTGAAAGCTGCTGCTGTTGGTTCCTGAGATGATCTCATCTGGAAATGGCTCTGATGTCTCCAGCTGCAGGAACTGGAAGGAGCTTGCTTTCTGCTTGGGCGATGTTCTGAAACAGGCAAAACGAGGTAAATATGACATATTTCTTTGTAGTTCCTAGATTCTGGATCAGGGAAAGTTACTAGGTCATTAGACCTAGTACCTTAGACCTTTTTATTTTGAAGTTAATAAGAGGACTCTCTGAAAAAGTCATGGAGAGAGGAAAAGTTTAATTTCAGCTTTCAGTTGACTTAATTTTAGCCTATTTTGACTAGTTAGGCTTAAGTTAAATTCAACACCTGATAGAACAAAATTTTAGTATGGTTATTCTCTGCTTCTCTTGGGTCAATCTTCTGAGATATTTTTGTCAGAGCTGTTGCAAAAGGTAGGAAGACCTGAGTCATTGTTAATTAACCCATATGATAATGAGGTAGTGGTATCTTTTATGGTCAGAACCCTGCATGAACTTCCCTCAATGCTGATGAAACATTGCCTTTTACACTAGGGATGTTTACCTTTGGGATGTTGCCAGTGCCTTTGCTCTGATAATCCCATATTATTTTTTTGGGAGATACTAGGAAGGATTTGTGGTAGAGTCAGGATCGGAACTCTTCTGTTTTGACTACTATGTTACCCTTGATGGGAAAGATGAGGGGGGAAGGAAAGAGAAAACCCCTGATTTGATGAATTTGAGCTTTTGGTTGTCAGCTTCCAGAGAATGTTGAAGTCAATTTCTGAAGCATTTCTCTGATCAGTCAGCATTATTTTGAGGATTTTGAAGGACTTTCTACAGGCAAGTTTTACTTAACATATATATAGGAAATTGAAGACAACATTCAGAATGCCTTTTTGACTGTGAAGTTTAGATTTAATTTTTTGTTTTAAGTTAAACACATTGAATAAAAACACATAGTGCTTTGCTAGCTCTAACAACATGACGGTAACTATTAGTAGCTGCTGAAGACTGTTTATCATGGATTAATTTGGGATCATTTCACCATTTGGGCAAAAAGAGCAGTTAGGACTTACTTGTTCACCAAGGAGCCTAAATAGACAAAATTTCTAGGAGGCCTAGAAATAGACAAATATTTTGAGTTGTTCATTTTTTCTTTTCTTAAGCATCTTCATCTTGCCCCAGCACAGGTCCATTTAATTTAACAAAAAATAGGTAGTATGCATTACATGCAAGATGCATTCTTGATGGAACCACAGAGAGTTGACATAGATCTGCTTTTTAAGCTTATAGGTCTAATGGGGAGAGAATACATACACCAGTCCCATTCACATTGCAGTCCTTGTACTTTGGCTTCTGTCAAATTGCCTTCTACAAAGTCAATATTGCTCTTTTTTTTTTTTTTTCCTTTCCTTTTTCAGTTTTCAATCTTCTTGACCTCTTTTCTCATTTGACATTGTTGATCACTCCTCATTCAGTGTGCTCTTTCCTCTCTAGGTTTTGATCTTTGTTCTCTTTCTAGCTCTTGATTGAGTTTAACTTCCCTAGGTCCTTGTTCATCATCTCTGTCCTGACACTTATGTTTAGGTGTGCCCCAGGATAGTGTTATGGGTCCCTCTTTTCTCCCTAGAAGACAATCTTGGTGATCTCACCAGCACTTATGGATTTGATCATCAGCTCTCTGCAGGTGATTTCCAAATCTCTATTTGCAGCCCTCATTACTGTCCTGAACTCTAATTTCAACTCTTACTGTCTGCTTGACACTTCTATTTAGATATTCCATAGGTGTCTTCCATCATTCTCTCTTTACTCATATCACACCTATCTGAGGCCAGGTTCTGATTATTTTCTTCCTGAACTCTTGGGAAAATCTATTCATGGCAACTTCTTTACATTATCACTTGCTTCATGCATTTAATTATAATTTCTTTGGAAGTGAATTCCCAAATCTGTGCATCCATTTCTCTTCTGTGTTCCAGTGCTTAATCACAAATTTCCTACTAGACATTTTCTGTTGGATGTCCTAAAGACATCTCTATCTCAGCATGTCTAAATAGAACTCATTAAATTTCCCCTCAATTCATCTCTGTGCCAAACTGATGAGGTCATCACCATGCTTCTAGTCATCCAACTTCTTGAAAACTGGTGTCAGCCTTCCCTCCTCCTTCCTTTCATTCCACATATCTAGTTAGTTGGCAGATCTTACCATTTCTACCTTCACAACATCTTTGGGGGTGACTGGATCCTTTACAAGTCCATACATGGAATTTGGGAGGAAATAATTGGGGGGAGGTCGATCATGGGAAAACTTGAGTGGCAGGCTAAGAAGTTTGGATGTTATTTGAATAGACATTTTTTTTTTTAAAAAGGAGAAGTGACAGGGGCAGCTAATTGGTACAATCCATAGAACACCAGCCCTGAAATCAGGAGGACCTGAATTCAAATCTGGTCTCAGACACTTAACACTTCCCAGCTGTGTGACCCTGGGCAAGTCCCTTAACCCCAGTTGCCTCAGCAAAAAAGAGAGGGGGGGGGGAGGAGAGAGATGACAACACCAGAGCCAGCATTTGAAGAATTCACCTTCAAGTGGTATATTGAATGGATTAGAGGTAAGAGATTATTGTGTACCTCCAAAGAGGTTTGAGAGGTAATGAGGATTTGATTTGTGTTTGCTGGCCATAAAAAGGTAAAGGGGAACAGAAATACTGATGAGAGGTAGGGGGCACTGAGGAGCAGGGGAGGAGGGAAGCTTCTGATTGAGTAAATGGAAAGCAAGGAACAGAATTAGGGAGAAGAAGCTGATTGGGGAAGAAGATGTTGGGTTCGATTTGGAGGTTTCCTAAGCACTTTGCAGGAAAGGATGGGAAGCTTTTCATAGGAGTTGACACTGTGGGAGTGACTGAATTTACCAAGGGAGAGAGAATTGTAGAGAAAGGAGGGAGGGTCAAAAATAAACAAAACCTTAGGGAATGCCTCAAATAAAGAGTGGGGATGAGGAGGACAGAGGAAAAGAATTAGAAAAAAGGAACAGTAGAAAAGGTCAGAGAAATGGAATAGGGCAGTGTCATAGAAACCAGAGGAGGACATGGTATCAAATGGTGCTGAAAGGTCAAGGAATAATAGTCAATAATAGCTAACTTTTATATTGGGCTTAAAGATATGCTGAGTTCTGCACAAATATTTTCTCATAGATTAGTAATACAGCCCTGAGCAGTAGGTGCTCTTAGCTATCTTCAGTTTACATATGAGAAAACTGATGCAGACAGAGGCTAACTTGCAGATGGTCTTGCAACTAGTATCTGTCAGGCTAAATTTGAATTTGAGTCTTCCTGATTTCAAGTTCATCACCCTATCTATTCACTGCATTATCTAGGAACTTTGATTTATCAATGAAAGATCCTTCTCTTTGGTTCCTCAGTCTACCTGTATTATCCCTTTTTCCTTTCCTCTAAGCAGAAGACCTTCTTTCATACTTGTCTGCAAACATTGAGACTGTCTGTTGTGAACTCCCTGTTCTTGTCCAGATATACACTTAACATCATCCCCAATTTTCTTCCTCTGTTGCTCCAGCCTTGTAGGAAAAAGTGGCCCTTTTTCCTTGCCAATATCAAATCTTTCTCTTTATCCAGTCTCTTCCTGTCTTCTCCAGGAGCTCTTCCCTTGGACCATATCTTCTATTCTCCAATTTTTAGTTTGCTTTTATCCTGTGTCTCTTTTCAGCATAGTTAATAATATGCCTCGAACCTTCATTTGATCCTACTATCCCCTTATGCTGCCACATTACATTCTCCCTTTCACAGCTCAACTCCTACAAAAAGTTGTCTCTCTGCCCAGTTGCCCCCATTTTTTTTCTCAAAGCTTTAGAGCTTGGCTTCTGACTGACCTGAAGCTCTTTTCTCTAAGGTTGCTGAATCCAGTGGCCTTTTCTCATTTCTCATTTTTTAAAAATAGCTTTGTATTTACAAGATATGTGCATGGGTAATTTTATAGCATTGACAATTGCCAAACCTTTTGTTCCAATTTTTCACCTCCTCCCCCCCCCCCCCACCCGCAGATGTCAGGTTGACCAATACAGGTTACATATGTTAAAAAGTATAAATTAAATACAGTATATGTATACACGTCCAAACAGTTGTTTTGCTGTACAAAAAGAATCGGACTTTGAAATAGTGTACCATTAGTCTGTGAAGGAAATCAAAAATGCAGGCGGACAAAAATAGGGGTATTGGGAATTCTATGTTCCCCTTTCTCCTTATATAGACTCTGTCTTTTGGTGAGTTCATCAGTTCTCCTCTAGACTCCTTTTGCTGATGACTTCCAAAACTGTATAGATCCAGCTATAATCTTTTTTCTGGCTTTCAGGCCTATAATCAACTACCTTTCTATGTCACTAAGAATCAAGATGATTTGCAGCAAAATCCTGCCCCAGGCACTTACTCTAGTTATATGATACAGGGCAAGGCATTTAACCCCCCTCAGTCTTAGTTTCCTTATTTGTAAAATGAGGAGCTTGGAGTTGAAGCTTTCTAAGGGCCCTTCCAGCTCTAAATCTGGGATCCTATAATGCGAGGGTCTGATTTCCAATAGGATGTCCTGTAGGCATCACAAACTCAAAATTCATTCAGAACCGGAACTCACCTTTTCTTTAAACCCTCCCCTCTATTTAACTTCCTTATTTCTGTTGGGAATGCCATCATGCTTCCAGTTAGCCAAATCCTTAAGTCCAGAGACATCCTCAACTGGTTATTCTCTCACTCCCTCTCCTCTCCATTGAATTGCTCTGGCTTGTCTATTCTGAGTCTTCCTCAGACAGCTCTTGCATTCTTTTTCACAAATTATTAAAGTCTTTATCACCCCTCACTATTGCAATAATCGCCTGATTAGTGTCTTTGCCTCTTACCAATTCCCTTTCCAGTCCGTCTTCTGTGCATTGCCAAATTATTATACCTGTCCAGATTTGACCATATCACCCACTTTCCCATTCCCCACACAAAACTCCAGGGACTTTTTCCTGTTATCTCTAGACTCAAATGTCTGTTTGTTGTCTAAAGAAAGCCCTTTTCTATCTACTTCCAGCTCAGCTCCTCAGGTTTGTTATACATATTTGTCCTTCATCCATTCTCTGTTTTAGCCAGACTTGCCTCTTTGTACCTTCCCTTTCATGACATTCCAGCACTCTGCCTCATCTCTGCTTCCCAGAAGCTCTTGCTTTCCTGCTTAGCTCCAGTGCCACCTGGTTAAGGAAGCCTCTCCTGATCAACCAAATCGCTAGTGCATTACTTTGTATCTACTCGATGTTACTGTTTCTGTATATACAACCCCAAGACTTTAATCTTCTTGAAGGCAGTGGATTTTATTTTTTTTAACATCTCCAGGGGTAACATATCATCTGGCATTATCTTCTCAGTAATGTTGGGAGAGTGAGTGGTGGAGGCAGTGGTGAGGATTTGGGGAAAGTGAGTTGGGAAGGGTTTGGAAGAACACTAGGAAATACAAGAGTTCCTTAACATGCTTTTTTTCCTTTTTTTTTTTTTTTTTTTTTTTTTTAACTTGGTAGAAGGTACTTGATAATCACTATCTTCTTCAAATCCTGGCACTACTCATCCATCCCCTTAGTTGTGGATGATTAGAGAATATTTTTAGTCATGTATAGGAACCACATGACAGACTGCAAGGGTATAATGAGTGGTTGGTGAGGAATCAGAACAGTGATAATAAATTTTAAGTTGAAAAAGTTACCAGTCTCTGGTTCTGTACTAATGTGGAAAAACCATATTGACAGGGGAAAATCTTTGGTATAAAGGAAACTGAAGAAGGAAATACTTTAAATGGAGTGGGGAGAAATTAGGGAGAAGAGAGAGAAGAGAGGATTCAAGAAATATGAAGAGGAAGAGGATACATTTGGATGATCACTGTTGAAAATACCATGGAATTGTTAAGCAGTAGCAGTGAGGGACAAATTGAAGTTAAAAACCCATCCATCTGTTATGGACTTTGCAATAACATTGGGTAGACTTGGAGCAAGAATGGAGAAAGCATATTATATTCTCATTTAGGGTTGGGAATTGGCAAAAGGGATGGCTCTTGGTTTTGTACTGAGGTCTTAATGAGATGATCATTCAAAAAGAGAATGTTGAGGTGAATAGATAGAGTAGGGAGGCGAATAACCCCAGAAGGGGAAAATTGGAGGGGTTGGTAAACTGGGATAATGGAGCATTGGAAGGGCTGGAGGCTTCAGGACAGATTCAAGGAAATAGAAGGTACTAACTAGGTAACTATAATCTGTGATGGGGCTTTCTTTTCTTGGGTTATAGTTTCCTTATTCTGTAGCAAGTCTGTCTTTTTATATCTTACTAGCCCATTTGTTATCTACTTATCCCCTACAGCTGTTCCAAACCAGTCCTCCTATGGCAGCCCCTCCCTTTGCCTTCTCACTGTTCAGGACTTTGCCCTCTTTGTTTATTGAGAAAATTGAGGCTATTTGTATTTCACTCCATCCTCTCTCCCCTCCTCATCACATATCACTTGAGAAATATTTCTCTGCTTTCTTCATTGAACAGTTCCAGGGTAAAACCCTTTCCATATACCCTTCATCTCTTCCCTACCCGATCTAGCCTAGGCAGCTAAGTGACGCTGTGGATACCCATAGTGCCCTGCAGTTAGGACTTCCTCAATTCAAACAGATAATAATAGTGTCCACCTTCCAGGGTTGTTGTGAGCATTAAATGAGATAATATTTGTAAAGGGCACTGGTACACAGTAGGTGTTACATAAATACTTAATTCCTTTTCCTCTTCCCCCATCTGTCTTTTCCAGTAAATTGCCCGCTTCAGCCACCCCATAGAGAGTGAATATGTGCAAAATAGAGCTTACCTCTCCCCAGAAACCATACCAAAAGACAAGAAACCCACCCTCTTTCCTCTTCTAAACTTCTCTGCTTATCCAGGCTCATGATCTCAGTGATCTGTCCTGATTACTCACTCTCATCCTCCAGATCTTGTTCTATTTCCATAATATCCTGGTCTGGGCACCTTCCTCTCACAACCAGCATCTGGTACAGGTTCTCATCACTTCCAACCTGCACTGCAACAGTCACCTGTTAGTCAGACTCCCTGCCTTTTTATACCCTTCAGTCCATCCTACATTCAACTACCAAAGGGATCTTATTAAATAAAGCCCCCTTAAGTCCATCAATTCCAGTGGCTCCCCATCACAGACAGGATCAAGTATAAAACCACCTTTTAGACTTTGGAAACCTTGGTCTTTTCTTCCTTTACTTCTCTGGTTCAGTCATAGCTGTCCTACTTGCTGTTCCTTATACATGATTCTCCTTCACCAGCTGCCTCCTTAGACCTGGAATGCTTTCCCACTTCTTCCTTTCTTCAAAATTAAGTTCAATCACCTTCTATGGGAGATCTGCAGGAGGCAGCTTGGTGCTACAGTGGACAGAGAATTGGTCTAGATTTAGGACAATCTAGTTCAGTTCCAGCCTCAGATACTTCGAAGCTGTGTACTGAGTACCCTGAGCAGATCACTTAAAACACTTTGCCTTGGTTTCTTCAATTTGTAAACTGGAAATCATAACATCATCTGCCTGCAGGGTTGTTGTGAGAATCAGATAGTACCTGGTACATAATAAGCACTGTATAATTGCTTACTTCCTGTCTCTCTCTTTTTCCTTATTGCCAATCCCTTCCCCTATGAAATTACTTTCCATGTACAGTATAAATCATGCACACACCTTTTCTGCTTTTTGTCTTCCCCATTTGAATGTGAGCTTTTAGCCTCACTACTTAGTCCAGTGCAGGGTGTTTAGTTAAGACTTAACAAATTCTTGTTGACTGATTCTCAGCTTCCCTTGTCCTCTGCCTTGCACGTTTATTTAAATTTTTTTTGTTTCTTCCCTTGAATGGATTCATCTATGTTTTGTACTTCCTTTTTGTAGTGATTTTGCCCCATTCTTTCCCTTTAACATTTGGTGGGTGGGAATACCACATGCTGGGAGTTAAATTTTTATGTGGTCATTTTATCTTCCTTTTGAGTCCTCTTACTGGCGTGGGAACAGTTCTGATTACATAGCCTTAGAAAGACTAAGCAGCAGTTTTTGAGCTCTCTTGCCTGTTGCTTCCATTTGGAAATAGGTTTCAGATCCATTTGAAGGAATTAATGAGGAAAACCTCCTCATTTATTTTGAGGAAAGTTCAAGGCTATAGAGTGACATTTCAGAATATCTGAGGTCCTTGTTGTCACCATAGTACAACTACAAGATAGTAGGGAAACTTGAACCATTAAAGTTGACCCAGGATTATAGGATTCTTTCAAGCTGGTAGAGACTTTAGAGAGTATCTTCTCTAATGCTCTCATTTTGCATAAGAGGAAACAATCTAAGATACCTAAAGTTTCACAGACACAGATATGTGGTAGCTTAGGATCAATGAATTTCTTTTTTTTTTTAGTCAGGATTTGCATTCCTCCTCAGAGATCTTAGTATATTGGTCTTACAGGTTGCTTGTAGGTCACTTCAGTTCCAAGACTTTTGAAGATCAGTTGTTTAAATTATGCAGTGTGGTGTAAGAAAGTGATCTCTTTGGAGTTTTGCTTAAGGTGGAGGGAATGTTTTTGCAGTTTCTTTCTGTTGCTCTCTTCCATTATAGATATCAGTTACATGATCTTTCCCTATTGATGATCAGGCTTTTTGTGTAATAAAATGTCCAAAACTAATTCACTTGAGAAGTTGCCAAATGTGCAATTATCTAAACTTTGCAGAGTTTTCTTGTTTGCTTTTTGTAGCCTTACATTATAAAATTTTTGCTTCAAATTTGTTTCTACCACCTGGGTATCATTTGCCACTATAAAGTAAGTATCAGAGTTGTATCAATCAGTCCAAAGTGACTGTTGCCATGAAGCCTGGATTTTCTGAAGTCTAGGAAACTTCTCTGAGACTTTGGATTATTTTATAGGTGCCCATTACTCAAGACCAACTGTAATCATTTAATGCTTGGTGAGGGTAATTCATCTTGTTCTCTTCTGTACAACTAGGAATCTAATACTTAAACTGCTTACCTAACTGGATGTGAGGAAGATCAAAAGAGATAAGGTATGTAAGAAAGGGTCAGGTAATTAATTGTTAGCTCTTGTTAACAACAGACATTAAAAGACTGTTCTGTAAGTCAGGTGTAAGTTAGTTGTGATAACATATGAGAAAGGATATGTGTTTGTTGTCCACTTCCTGATACTCAAGTTTTTTTGTTGGCTTAGGGAGCAATAGTGAAAGAGACTGCACTGTACAGAACAGGAAGTTGATTGCAAACAGGATATTCTGGTCTTCCACTGTACCTTGTGACCTTGAGCTTTAAAGCTTGGGGTAGTTGAAAGTAGAAAGCACTGTCTTGGAGCTGGACTTGGACAAATCCTATGTTCTTTCCAGTGTGGAACAAAGCTTTGTGTGGATTTGACTCCACCCACTCAAGTCTAGGCCTTTCTCCTTTCAAAGGGTTAATTTTTCCCCACTAGCTAATACAGCATTTTGCATCCATATGAACTGTAAAATGAAACCTTTGATGGTTGAGCTGTGGCTTTGGGGAAGACAACCTCTGCTGGGCTATATGGTTTGTAATAGCAGAAGAAAATGCTAGACAACACTGGAGAATACAAATCCTTTACTTTTCTAACTTTTCATATAGGTCCTTTAGTTAGAAGTTATTCTCTGTGCTTAGATGGTATGTGTTTGGGCACACTTCCCGAGCTTAATTACTATTCCCCTTTCCTTTCCCCCTTACAGAAATTCTTGGAAGATTGTCTGGCACCAAGATTTGATATGATGGTTATGATATTGAAATATACCTTGTTTTTGACAGACTGGTTCATTTGCTGTTCCCCATTCATGATATTTTGTATCTAGTATCCTTTGCCTTTGTTTAGAACCCACCTCTCTCTTGATTTCCTTTTCAGTGAAGCCTTCCTTCAAGTGTTAGGAGATTTAGGCCTTTCCTAAGTAGTGAGGATTTTTCACTTGGAAGTGACTTTGTGTTTATTTTCTTATATTTTTTATTCACCTATCTATTTTCTTACACCCCTAACAGGCCTGAAACTCCTTGAGGAAAATGAAGTTTTTGTCTTTTTATCCACAGTACTTAGCACACGTCAGCCCTTTAATAAATTCTCGTGGGATTCATAGAGCAATTTTAGAATTGTAGGGGTAGACGTCTAAGACTGGAAGTAATTTTTGACATCCTCTAGACCAGTTTCTCTGCTCCCACCCCCATTTTTCAGATGCAGAAATGAATCCTTGAGCTCTTTGCACCATCTCAATTGTGAATGTTTCTACAAATCCTTTCTAGATTCCAAATTTCTAGGCTGTTGAAGCATCTGTTGTTCTGTTATGTGCATAGAACCCACTCTTTCATGTTATAATTTTGGGAAGAAATTAGTGGTAGGAAATATATTTCAAAGGCCTTATCTTGGTTTTAGGATGTTGATGCTATAAGGTACCAAGATGTTTCTATTCTGTTTATAGAACATTGTTTCTGTTATGATGGGATGAGAGACTCGTCCATTGATATGGACAAGTAGAGAGGTCACAACTATTAGACAGTGTTAGTGGGAGAAAGGGAAGAGAAGCTTTTGATGAGGAGAGTTGTGGAAAGCTATTGAGAGAATACCGAGGTCTGATACCTAATCTGTAGACATCTTCCTTTCCTGTATTAGTTTTTCTGTTTTAGATGTAAATTTTCCTTCATATTAGTAAAAAAAAAAAAAAAATTATCATAAGTACTTGATCAGAAGTAGTTGAAGAGGTCTTTGATCCAATGAAGATGATACAAAAAACTGATGGCAGTCTTGGTTTAAGGAATCCCTGATCAATGCAAGGCAGAATGATTTGTTAATGACAGTGAGTAAGCAGGTCTAGGAACCCAGAGGTGGGGCTGATTTCGGGCTGCAATCTGTACTATGGTCTTGTACATAAACTAGTGACATGGCCAGCCAGACAACTTCGGCCTTTATTGAATCAATGAAGGAAAGTGAGGAAACTGCTGAAGGCACCTTTCAGTCTCTCCTCTTAGATTTGGTGGTAATGTCACTAATGGGTTGATTTGATTGAGTTTTGGTTTTTGTTCAGTGTAGGGTTCAGAGTTGACAGTAAAACAGGAAGGAGACCTAAATTTGAGAGTCAAAATAGCTTCAGTTCTATGGAGTGAAAAATCATCACATTCTGTGACTTGGGGATGTGTGAATATTCAAAGAGTAAGATAAAAAGTATGGAGTTTGGGGATCAAAATGCCAAGTAAAAGCTTCTAGAGTGGTGGTCAGTCTGTTGTTTGACCTAAATCACAGAAGTTGAACCTAGTTTTAGTATTTATTAAGGATCTCCTATATGTTTAACACTTGTTGATTAGTCCCAGTAAGGAAGAACTAGAAAAACTGTATTTAATTCCACTTTAAGTCAATAAAAGTACTTAACTATATGCCAGGCATTGTGCTAAACTCCAGTGACCCAAAGAAAGACAAAAACCTAGACCCTGCCCTCAAGAAGCACTTAATCCACCGGGGAAACAACATGCATCACTCTGTACAAGAAATGGGTCTGAGAGAAAGATTGACCCAGAGAAAGCCCTAAGATAAAGACTTCTTGCAGACATGCTATTTTAGCTGGGACTTGGAAGGCTGGAAAATCAGGAAGTGGACACTGTTGGGAATGGTTCTGGGTGTATCCAAGGACTTGCCTGTTCCGTAAATTCAGGAGCAGAGAGGGATGAGACTGCACAGAAACTGGGGAAATCAGTAGGTAGAGATGGGATTTCCTTCAGGTTCTGCTAAAATCCTAGGAGGTAGAGCCCTAGCCATAGAAGATAGTGAGGAAAAATTCCTGGAATCAGGAAATATGTTCAGGGAATAGTTCTTTTGATAGTAGAAAATATAGCTTCCCTTCCTTCTTGCCCAACAGGTTGGATTTGGACCCTTTTTAGTCACAATAGACTTTGCCAGGTTAATTAAGCTACAGGTCTATTTATTCTTGGTCTTCAAGATTATTAGTTGGCTTCTCTTTGAACTGCTCTTTTCTGACTGAGTTAGTCCCCGGGGCAAGAATGACTAGGCTGGAATTAAATGTGTGGGCTTCTCTTTCATAGTGTTCAATCTGTTAGCTATTCTGAATCCTACCCTGATTAGAAGCTACCATATCATTTATTAGACCCGAGGGCAATATTTTGGCACAATTCCATTGGTCAGAATTACTTTTTATTAAACTGTCTCTGGCAGATATGCCAAGCCTCTTCATGTGTATTTGTCATAAACTAGATGGAACGAGAGAATTCCCAATAATATTTACAATTCAGAGTCATTGTCCCCTGTAAGGGGGCTCTGTTCCCTCCCCCCCCCAAAATTGCATTTTTCTAGTGGAATTCTCGTTTTCCATAATCACATGGCTGGTATGAATATGCTGCTCTAGACTCAGTGATTCTACTGTATGCTCCCCGATCCCCTCCTCCTTTATCCTACAGTTTACTTTATATTATTTTGTAAATACTTTATACAGACATAGAATATACTTATGTGTTATCTCCCTTTCTAGAATGTAAGCTGCTTTGGATATACTGAATGGTTTAATTCCTAGCTGCTGCTGGAACAACATGTCCAAGCCCAGCGTTGACATTTTAATGCTACTTTTTTTTTTTTTTCCAAATGGATATGTGGTTCCATCTTTGTTCTGAGCTCCTAATGAGAAAAGTTCTGTGGTGCAATTGATTACTCAGGGTACTGAGCATTTTGAACTTGTCTCAAGGTCACCCCAGGCTGCTCAGGTCCTGGCAAAAGATGGGACTGGAACCAAGTCTTCCAGACTCCTTGGGTGCTGCTTTTCTACTATTTTAAGAACTTAAAAATCTTGTCATCATTCTTGTTGCAAATTCTTCCTGAGATGTGCCAGTATCAGATTTTTTTCTTCAAGAGTTTCATGATGGCTATACCACCGAACAAACTAGATAAAGTGTGGTGGGGGGTGGAGTGGAGTTTAGACATAAATTTAAATTGTCCTCTTATTATCATTAGCTACATGTCACAGATCACACAACTGTAATTAAGATATTGATAGTGAGAAGAACCCAACTTGAAATTGGTTTGGAAAATCATTGAGACAGAAGCATTCTTTCTAGATGTCAATAGTTTTAAGGCTTTATCGATTTGCATCATGGGGTTTTTATAGTGCTCTGACTATAAGTTGAAGTAATAGAAGATTAATTAGCATAGTCAGTGGAACGGTCAGTAAAAATGTTTAAATTCAAGATCGCTAAGGAAAAATTTGCAAAGGCTCCATTTTCCCCCAGACCTGGGAGTTCCCTTTCTTGGGTATATGCTGCTGGGTCTCTCAGGGGGCTACCTTGGGCAGTAGTTTGCCCCACTATTATTGGTATTCTTGAAAAGTAGAAAATATTTACACCCTTTGGTTGCTATTTTATCACTTGGTTCTTTGGCTTAAAATGAAACTTGCATGCAAGCACGAATTATTCATTCATTCCCTAACTGTATCCATGTACCCCAATTCAGGGCTGTCTTTGAGGATGGAGTGTCAGTTATCATTTAAAACCTTGTAAGTGCTTTCAACACCATGAGCCAGCCTTGTGGAAATGTGCCTTGTTTATGTTCTGCCCATTCACCACTGCAGCGGTGATGTTTATACTAATTTAAACCCTTCCGTCTGAGCACTTGTCTCCTTTATGACTAAGGTGCTCTATATTTTATGTTCTAAAATAAATATCTTTGAAATAATCTTAGCCTCACAAAGAACATGTTTCATTGCCTAGAATCCAGTAAGTTAAAGACTAGCTAGTTATTTCATGATTTACAATGTAATTTTCTTATTTGTCCCCACCATAGCAGTGCCATTTTTCCTTTTATCCTTGTTATCTTTTAAATCTTCCTGGCCAAGATGGATAACAGGTTTAATGGAAAATTCTATTTGCCACTTTTAAGATTTCTTTTAAAGTTAAACAGTTTTAGATACATTTTTTGTGTCCTTATTAAATTTTGTGAAATAAGTAACCCCCCAAATTTAGATGTTTAAAGCACCATGTATCGTATTTAAATTCTCAAGCTAGGTAACGGTTTACTAGATGTTGCTGACTACTGTTTCTAGATCTTCATGCTGCTAAGTTCACAACACTGCATTGAAAGCATCTGATGGACTTTGGCCCTTACCCTTGAAGAACAAGACTTCTGAATTCTTCCTGGGCCCATTTATTCTCTTGATTCTTGATTGATTATATCTCCTTTAGAATAGCACTCCCGTTTTTTAATAAAGGCACTTTAGATAGAGATTCAGTCTTAACATTCTCTTTTTAAAGGTAGGGAAGGCTGCAGTCAGGCAGATCACTTAGAAGTGACTTGTTTAAGATTATCACATCATTGGTTATTGGCAGAATCCATATGAAGGGGCCAGGTTTCCTGAATCTTATTCTGCTTCCATCAAAATGGAGCCCAGGATTCCATAATGTCTCTATCTTGTAGTTTTAAATGTATCATTCTTGATCCAGTAATGGTAGAGCACTGCGCTTACAATCAGGAGTTCGGAGCTAGCTTGATACCTACCAGCTGGGTGACACTGGGCAAGTCCTTCTGCCTACCTTTTCTCATCTGTAAAATGGGTATTATGTTGCAGGGTTGTTGTAAGGATCAAATGAAATAATATCTGGAGAGCACTTAGCCCATAGTAAGAGCATATAAATGTAAGTTAGTATTACTTTGTTTGTGAAGAGAAGCAACCAGAAATTCTTCTGTCTCAGAGCCTGAGACCATGGACATGAGAACCTTAAACCATAACTAGATTTGGATGGTTAAACTGCACTCAGTAACTGTTACCATTGTCTCTGGCTACATATTCAGCCCTGATTTAAATCTTACCCTTCAATATCTCCTCCAGTCTTTCTAGTAACACCTAAAAGTCCTCATCCTCCAGGTTGATAGTTATTGATTTTCAGGTGGAGACACCATTTCTCCCCACCCTTGCCCCTATTTGAGAGAATTTTTTACCTTCTCACCACCTTTTCCCACTTTGATTTTTCATATTTAATTGTTTCCCTTTGATTCTGTTTTTTTATTTTCTATCCTGTAAAGGTCATGTCAATTCATTGCCATTTTGTTCTACCCACCATCTCTGGGATTTCCCAGTCCAAAACTCCCCTTTCTGATTATCAGACCCATATATCAATTGTCTTCCTTATTAAACAATAAGTTTTTTGTGGAACAGGCACTGCCTTTCTATATGTATGTTCCCAGTACAGTTCTTGGCACATAGTGAGTACTTAATAAATTCTCATTCATTCATTCATGTTACCTCTAACCTTCTAGGTCCTTCTTACTCTGTATGTATGCTGTTTTAATATTCAACTGGCTTAAATACTAAAATTTAAACTATCCTTTAAGAGAGTTATTTACAACAAAAACAATTTGCATGCTTTTTTTTTTTTTTTTTTTTTTAAATCTTCTCAATAGATATAATTCCTTAAAATTATTTCCAAGGAACTTAGTTAAACTGTTTTGATAGGTTATTCAGGGCACTTGATTGCAGTCATTATAGTTACAACTCTGATTTACTTTTTTTGAGGGTACCAGACAAGATGAAGGACATTCTGTCTGAATGAGGTGCAGTAGGTTTCTCTCTCTGTCCTCATAGCAGCATAAATACTTTTAACTACTCCTGGAAAGTATTAGTGAGAATAGGAAAAGCTGCCCTTAGTAAAATAGTGAAATCCTTAGGAGTTCCATATTCTTAAGTAAAAAAGCTAGTTTATGTCAGTGAATCTTTGAACTTTGGGTCATTTTAATTAGATTTTGCATAAGACTAAAATACTATTGAGGCAATATATATATTTTAAATTTCAGTGGTTTAGGAAGATTCCAGATGATGAAATTCCTCCTATCAAGAAGATATGTTCCCAGCAAAGTAGATGTATGTACATGGATGGATTGCCTGGTGTAGAAGAACCTTGACAATTTAAAGCAGTTAACTTTGAAACAGACCAGACTTGAACTGTGGAGAGTTAGCTGATTCTTTGTGTTGTGCTTAATTGGAATGAACTTTTCCAAGTAGTAAATGCAAAGTAGCACCAGAATTTATTAGGCATTAAAAAAAAATCAGTTTCCTCCTTCCCCTGGAAGCACTTTAAATATTGCTAATTGTGTTAATATTATTTGCCCCAAGAAAGTAGATCAAAATTTGATCTTTTGTGGCAGGGAGAGGCCTTCCTATGATACCCTGTCTGTAACTAGGACTTAATGCACCCCACCTGCAATAGAGAATTCATCCTACCCAATTGTTAACATTTTAATTTTCCTTTTGAGCAGGTGAACACGAACATTGAGAAAATCTAACATTGCTTTCAAATGGATATAATATGTAACATATTGGCCCTACTTTGACTACCAGGGGACTGGTTCACAAAATAGAATCCTTCCCCTCATCTTTTCCTTTTTAAGATAACTACAAGAGTAGAGACAAGGTGATTTAAAAATCATGGTGAGTTTCAGAGTACCTTGGCAGCTTTTGACTACTCAAAAGGAAATGAAAGCCCACCTTTTTTGAAAAACTTGCTGAAAATTGGTAGGAAATTTTTTCCCAAGGAAATTGAATACTGGAGACTTAAGTTGATCATATTCAAAATTTCTTAAGAAGGATCCTCTTCTCATAACCAACCTTGCACTTGAGAGGTTCTGCTGCCTGGGACAACCCTGTAAAATGGAAACATTGAGTAGGACTGAGAAATAAAGGCCTGGCCATGAGCTAAAGTGTCTGTTTGATGCTGCATGGCCTAGGGTTTACTGCAGGCACCCCCAGACCTAGTTTTGGGTTTGGTTTAGGATTTCTTGAGGCCTCCAGAATAGTCTGAATAAACTGTTTTTCCTTGATCAATGAGCTAGCTAGCCTCCCCAGGTGTGGGATTGTGCTGAATTTGATAGACAGCGTGAGGAGTAAGTTGGAGGTTAAAGGTCCAGAGCACTAAAAGCTCTCTCCTTTCCATCTGTTCTGCATCAGTAAGGAATGGGGAGAAGCAGATCTACATCTAAAATCTTCAGACAGTGCCAGCTTCTTCCCCAGGAGCGAGCCCACCATGGTGTTGAGTAACAACTAGAGGAGCCTTTTCTTCCAGGGATACTCCTGAAGTGATCCTGAGCACGAGTTGAAACAGCTGTCCATAGTGCCGAGAATTGAAAGGTGATTCTCCAACTCCAGCCAGAACAGAGCCTGTAAGCCAGAGAGGATGAAAGTTTAGTAATGAATTAAGAAATGTGTAGAGTTCACTGACTTCCTTCTCTAATTGAATTCTGTAGCCATATTCCTGGCCCTGACTTCTTCTGATGAATAGTGTTACCATATGAAAGTAGAAAGACTTCTTTCCCTTTTTTTCATTAAAAATTTTAGGCAAAATTAAATGTAAAATTTATCTTGTTATCTTGGGATAAATTAGGGAGAGAGTGAGATCATACCTCAAGTGGCCCAAGATTGTTTATATTTTAAAATTCTAAACTTTTCTCTATTTTTCTGTGCCTCCAAAGGCCAGAAGCTTGTGACTTTTTCTCTCTGATTTACTCTGTGATATTGGTCAAATTAAAGGATGAATTAGGACCTTCAGGTGTCTGGACCTTCCCAAATTCTTATGAGAACAGAGGACTGTTAAAAATACATACATCCATAAGAGATACATTTATAATTATTTTGAGGGAGAGATATTGGTTTTACTCGATGTTCCAGGGGCTGGAAATCGAAAGTGTCATTACTGCCGATACTGTTTGCACAGTATTTCTTTTAGAGCCCCATGTCCTGTGTTATGTATCTTACAAGGCAAATAAGATAAATTAGATGGATGCCTTCTTGGGGTTTAATCAATTAAAACAAATAGAACTGAGCCAGGAGAAAGTGCTTGGGATTATAAAAGATTATTTATTAAACATTAAATATTAAATAGACCCTTAAATAGTTAAGCTTAAACATAGCTCCTCAGAATATAGTGCCTCAGAAATAGAGGGACTTGATTTTATATTTTTGCATTTCTTTTAGTTGGGGGGAATAATACATTGTACATAACAGACATTTTAAAAGTCTTTGAATAAATGAAAATGAGTTTTTTCACTGTTGATGCAAAAACTCTAGTTCTTTTGTGTGGATTAGCACAATCAAGCAATAAAGTATTTAATTTTTAACCTCCAATAACAAAAGCCTTTATTGCCTCTCTCAGTACACCCAGAAAATGCAATCTTTGTATCACATGACATGGTGAAAGTTAGATTTAAATGGACTCTCCTGTAGCTGTTTAGGTTGCTCTGAAATACTGATTAGATCTAGTAGCGCAGGTGAGTAGAAATCAAGGGACTAGATTGTGTGGTCTTTTTTAGAGCTCCAAGTTCCCATTTGTGAATGGGGTATATAATCACTGGCCTCTCAATAAAGCTATTGTGGAGGAGAAACTGCATTTGGACAGAAATGGCCCTATTTTCTCCTCTTTTTTTTTTTAATTGTATCTTTCATTTTTATATCATCTTCATTTCTATACACACACACACACATTCATATATATATATATATATAGTTTGCTTGGCAGAGTTCTGTGACTTACTCAGGGTCTCACAGCTAGTAGGTATCAAAAGTCCGGGGACTAATTTGAATATAGGTCCTCCTAATTCCAGAGCTCTCTCCATGGTGCCACTTAATTGCCCCTAAGTTTTATATACTTTATTCTGAATCATTTCACTTAAGTTTCTTTCTCTGAATCCTTCATATTTGTCATTTCTTATAATGTAGTAATATTCAGGTATATTCATACTACAATGTGTTTGGCCATTCCCCAATTGATGGAAAAGCCTCTTATTTTAAAAATAAAATGTCCTGTAAAATATTTTGATCCATACTCAAAATGTTACTTTGGTTCTGTTAGTTAGTGAAAGATTTTATTACAATAGAGTTTTTAAAGGGATTGACAGTCTTTGAGAAGTGGGATACCAAGTTAATGACTTCCCTCTAATTTGACATAAGGCTGCTGGTGGTGGTGGGATGCTAATGACTTTTAGAGATTGTAATGTCATGATGAGAATGACTAGATGATGGTAGCAGCCATTGAAAACTCTGGCTTGTGTGTCATTCTTGTGAAGCGGCCTTATTAAAGAAAGGCCCATTGGGTCCTGGAGGTAATCCTCTATGTTCCCTGATTTTGTGTCATTAACTCATTGACTCCTAGTTCTAGAGAATGCAACTATAGATGCCACATCTTAATTCTGCTGTTTCATTTTGGTTTTTTCATCTTATAACCAGGTTTTACCATGTGGGCAACTTGCTGTAACTGGTTCTGTCAGGATGGACATTCTGAGGAAACTCAGCAGGCTCAGGGAGCCAGAACACAGGCCTATTCCAACCCTGGGTACAGCTCCTTCCCTTCTCCTACCAGCTCTGAACCTAGTTGCAAGAACTGTGGGACTCACTTTGGAAGCACAACTAGGAAAGTAAGCATCAAGCTCTCTTCCTCCTCCCCCTTTTCTCCTCTTTTGGTTGCTCTGTTCCTTGGCTGTGTCCTTGGACAAATCAGCCAAGCTCGTGACTCCTCTCTGTAAATTGCTATTGTTGTTCGTCCTTCATTCTCTAGGAGGACCATGGCATCAGGGAGGGGATGCCATGACTTGCAAGTGAATTGGATTTAAATGAGGGAGGGCTTCAGAGGTCACCTACCTCACTGCCTCTTCCTCAGCCATCTGGGTCCAGTGACCAGACGTAAATCAGGACAACTGGAGATGGCTCTGGATGCAATGGGAAACCAGGTCTCAGTTTGACTGAGGCAATGCCCATTCAGTGATTTAGGCTAGGTAAGAAATAGGCAAAGAAAGGCAAACTTGTTTTAATTTAATTTAAAAGAAAAATCAATCTGAGAGGGGAAGTCTCTCTTTCTGGCCAAAACAGAAACAATTGCTATTTACATTCACTTTGAGCCATCTGGGCCTAAACAATGACCTAGTGAAGCTTGGGCTGGGACCTATTGTTGGCCAGTAAATGAGAGCCAGAGTCATTTGGGTTTAAGGCTTGGTTCTTAAAAAAGAAATGTAGCCAAGATATCTTAGACACAGCTTCTGCAAGAAATGATTTATGGCTGTGGGCTATCAATCTGCTGATGCTGCATGATCAAGGGTTCCCAGGAGCCAAGAGTCAGAGGGACAATAGGAAGAGGACCCTGACCCTTAGAAGTGGTTTTCAGAACCCACTCATAAAAGGAGATGGAGGTTTGGATGCTGAGAATACCCTTTAGTGATTCCTTTTCCAATTTAAGGCTTGTGGAGGATTGCAACTTTTAGTCTTAAATATATGGACATAAATATGAGTAGGAGGTTGGGCAAAAAAAAGCAGAATATTATATGAAATTGGTCATTTTTTTAAGAGATTGGTCATCCTGAGAGGATGCTTCATGACAAATGTCCCTTTGTATCATGACGAAGGATCCTAGTTTGTAGTTTGATTCAGTTTTAGAAGAAGAGATCTGGTTAGAGGATTCCTAGCTGTTAACCCTGTGACAGAAAAGCTCTTTGGTCCAGAGAGCAATAATGGAAAATTCTTCTACCTCCAACAAGTTCCTTCTGGGCTCCTTATCCTTTTGTTAAACTCATTTCTCTCAGGGATGATTAACTGAGTGCAGAGCACAGTGCTTACTTGGGATGGGAAAGATAATGTTTGGCTAAAAAATGGGCTCTGGCCTCATGAAACTTATAGTCTAGGAGGGGATTTCAAAACCAAGGTAAGGGAATGACTAATAATTCAGTAGATCTGAGCTCTTGTTGTCTGTAGACATTACATTATTTTCCTTTCAGCTAGTCCTTAGGAAGTTTCAACTGCGTCTTCTGTGTGGTTTAGAAAATAAAAATTGTCACTAAGTGAATGGAAATCAGAGCAGACTGGGGGGGGGGGTGAGGAAGAACATTATAAACACCATATGAGTGGGGCAAAAAAAGGAGTAAGTAGCACCAAGAATAGTTTCCTTTTGCAACATTGATTATCTGGAAGAAGTATGAGACAAAGTGGGAGAGAGGGGAATATGGTGGCAGCAGGTTATGGAAAGCTTGCAGGCTGGGGAAAGAAGCGGGGAACCAGTGCAGATTCTTGTGTGGAAAAGTGACAGAAGATGAACACATCAATTAATGAAACAGAGTGGTAATAGTAGGTGAGGGAAGGGGAAGCAGTGGGAAGAGGAAGATGGCAGGATTGGAAGGAGAAATTTGGGAGCAAGCCACATCAAAGTTAGCATAAATCACAACTTATAAGACCACTTTGGTATTCATTATCTATCATTATCTATTTGACTTAAGTGACACATGGATTATTTTCATTTAATGAATGAGAAAACGGTGACTCAGGTTAAGCAATTTGTCAAGGTCATGACTGCCTGATGGCTCAGTGGACAATGGATAGTGTTTGGGGTCTGGAGTAGGAAGACCTGAGTTCAGATGTGGCCTCAGACATGTAGTAGCTGTGTGATGCTGGGCAAGTCACAGTTAACCTTGGCTTGCCGCTTTATCTGTAAAATGGGGGTAATAATAGCACTTAAGCTTCAGGGTTATCATGAGGATCAAATGAGATAATATTTGTACCTAGCCCAGTGTCTGGCACATAGGAGGCCCTATATCAACATTAGCTTTATGATGATGGGGTGATGACAACAACTGGTAAATGGTAGTACCATGACTACCATTTTGGTCTCCATGACTTCCTAGTCAGGTGATCTTGCCATATACCACTCTGCTTTTCTACTCTAGGCCACAGATGATATGAAAGTGAGTGTTAGTGAGCAGAAGAGGGCAGAGAGCAGGCTGAACCTTGAGAAATGCCCACTGTTATAGGGGTGAAAGGACGGAAAGGGAAGCATTGGAGGGGAATTAAAGGGAATGTTCTGAGAAATGGAAAAGAAAAGGCTAGGGATTCCTTCAGAAAGGATAGGGATTGTTCACCAGAGTCAGATGTTGTGCAGGTCACTAATATTGAGAGGTGAGACTGGGCTTTTGTCTTGGTAGGTAAGTAGCTGGAGACTTAAGACTTTTTGTTCAAGTATGGCTTCCATTGAAGATGCTAAGGAGGCTCTGGGGACTTGGAATAAAGGCAAAGGGAGGAAAATGGGGAGCAGGCCTAAGTAATGGAGGCCTCTAAGTGCAGAATTTTGAGAGAGGAAAAAAAGTCAGGTTTATGGAGGTGTGACAACTTTAAGGGAAAAGATTTTCAAGGGCATGGCTATTTCTATTTTAGGCTCCTTGAGGATGGGAGTTTTTGTTTTCTCTTTGTATGCACAGGTTCCTGATAATGTTTATCAGATTGGTTGTTTGAAAGCAGGGAAGGTCCCTAGAGAGAAGGATTGAAGTTGAATCAGTGTAAGGCAGGACAAGGTTCTGGAGGAGGAGTTGGGAGGGGATGGATTGTTAAGGACATGTTGAAAGATTTAGGAATTTTGCCATGGAATAGGGACTGCTTATATTTTTGAAGGTGGATATGCTATGATTCTTATTTGAGAGGGAGAAAGAAGGTAGATTAGATGGTCGATGCTCTAAATTTAATTCTTCAAAGAAAAGATGGAATTCGCTCTTCAAGAGAGGTTTGGGGTGAAATGAAGGGCTTTAATTAAAAGAATTAGGATCAGAGAGTTTGGTGCATGATGGGGCATCACTTCAAAGTTGTTAGCAGATAGGAAGGGTACAGCCCAGGTCACACTATTTTGCTGACCTGCCTTGTTCCAGGATATTCCCCTTTTATGAATTTTAAATATGGACTTACCTTTGAACTCTGTCCTTTTCATCTGCCAGGTCCTTGAACCTCCTTGGCTTCAAAGGCCTGCAGCATCTGATCCTCTGTGGTGTTGGCAACCTGGCCACGAGGATGGGGAAAACCCTGTGTCAGCTTTACTTTCCCTTCCTATTCTCTGACCTCAAGCCATGAGCATTTCTGGCTCTGAATCTTTTGAGATTTAAGTATTTTCTTAGGATTTATTTATAAGGCAAAAGAGAAATTTAGTAGAACCAGGTCCTTAAAAGTGCAAATAATGAAGAGATTTGACAGTACGTAACTTCTTCCCTCTTCTATCTGCTCACTGTTCTCTGGGCTCAGCTGATTTGCTCTAAGCCTAGGATGTCACTTTTGGTAGTTCACTGTCTACAAGGACAGAGCTTCTTAAACTGAGTTGGCGATATGTTCCACTGGACTCTAGATCAGATCCATTCCATTCTGGGTTTCCTAGCTTACTCTTAGTCCATAAAGATGCCTCCAAATTTCATAGAGAAGATTTTGTTGCTGCAACCATAGAGGCCTATCATTTTACTAACAAAAGTGCTTAAATTTTATTAATATTTCATTTTTTTCTCCAGTTAACATGTAGAACAATTTTAACTAAGTTCGAGCTTCTCTCCCTACCTTTTCTCCTATTGAGAAGCCATATGTAAAATTATGCAAAATATTTCCATAAAAGTCATGCTATGAAAGAAAACATAGATTTCCCCCCTCCAAAAAAAAATCCTCAATAAAAAGAAAGTGTGCTTCAGTCTGTATACAGACATAGTCAGTTCTTTCTCTGGGTGTGGATAGCATTTTTCATCATAAGTCCTTCATAGTCTTGGATCATTTTATTGCTAACAATAGCAAAGTCACTCACAGCTGATCATCCCACAACATTTCTATTACTTTGTACACTGTACATTTTACTTTGAGCTCATGGAGGACTTTTCCAAGTTTTTCTGAGAGCATCTGCTCATTTCTTATAGAATAATAGTATTCCATTGTAATCACATATCAGCCAGTCCCTAATGATGGACATCCTCTCAATTTCCAATTCTTTGCCTTGAGTAAAGAACTGCTATAAATATTTTTGCACATCTAGGTCCTTTCCTTTTTTTTTTTTTTTTTTTTTTTCAATCTCTTTTGTGATACGCGTCTAGTAGTAATCTTGCTAGGTGAAAGTGTATGTATGATTTTATAACAAGAGCCTGCATTCTAAAAAGGGGAGACAGCATGCTATTTACAAAGCACATTTGAGGTAACGTTGGTGGATAAGCACTTGGGGCAATTGGGGACAAGAAAGGTGTCATTTCAAAGGTAGTGTTTGAGCTGAGCCTTGAAAGAAAATTAATTTCAAGAAGGGGAACTGTAGAGGGAGAATATTCTAGGAAGGAGGAATAGCAAAGAGTGCAAAGAGTTTCTTGTATGAAGAATAGCAAGTATGGCTAGACTGTAAAAGGTGGGGGTGGGAGGAAATAAAATAATGCATATTAATGCTGGAAAATGATACAAGGAGCCCCAGGTTTGTGAGGAGCTTTAAATGCCAAAGAGAAGAATTTCTATTTCAGTAGTTCAGGCAAGAGACGATGAGGATCTGAATGAAGGTGGTGAGGCTGACTGTATAAGTGGAAGAAAATTAAAAGGGGTTGTGAAGTTAGAAACTGCAGGAAATGCCAACAAGTGTTGGGTGTATGAGGGCTAAGAGAATGAGTCACTGATACTGCTCCTGAGTATTGGAAAGGATGGCAGTGCCCTGGACAGAAATTAGGTGGTTAGAAAGAAGAGTGGGTTTGGGAGGAAGGAGAATGAGCTTTGAGTTGAGGTAGCAGCCCAAGGGTTTTCCTCAAAGGCATAGGTGCTTACCAGAGATTTAAATGAATGTATGTAGTGGGCCTGAATGGAACTGAGTAAGTGGGTTGGGGTCTGTGTTGGCTGTTTGGTAGAGGAATTGGTAACAATGGTTTAATCTCCCCTCTCTCTTTCCCCTCCCCAAAAGGGACTTTCTTTTTCTTCTTTTTCTCAGCAGCATTTTATTGATGCTTAACATTTTAATTACTCTTGGCAGTTCTATAGAAACATTTATTGAGATAATTCATCTTCCAACCACTTTGCCTCTCACTTGTTTTGAGCAGATTTTAGTGTTTGCATGTAAGTCAGTGTTTCCTGTGCTAATTCCACCTATATTTGTTGACAACTAGATTACTTTTTTTTCTCCTTTCCTATCTTTTTGGACTAGGATTTTAGCTTCAGGCATTTCTTACTCATTTATGATGCATCTCAGAAAGCTACTTACTCAGAATCCCTGGTGAGCTGAGTACATGGGTAGCTATAGCTCAGATTTAAATGATGCTGTCTTTGCGTTTTGATCTCATACCTAACAAGCCAAATACATTTGAAGAGAAGACCCTGAGACCACTGGGAACTTCACTGATTGGTAGAGCAAGTCAAAGCTTTTATAATTTATTAGCTATTCCACAAAGCTGTGTCTTGTAAAACTACATCGTCTTGAGCAATGTTTCTCGTTACAACCTGAGGCTTTATGACTCTCAAGTCTCTCGATTTCAGTATTTATCATCCTAAACGGGGACTAATTGAGTACATCACATTCCCAATAGACAATTCTACTTCACATATGGATGAACTTAAACAAAACAAAAAAAAACCCATCCATTTTCCAGTTGAATGCTGTTGTTCCCAGAATTGCTCTTAATCTTAGTTCATATGGGCATTCAATTCAGTTAGGCTGTCTGAAAATTTTCTTGTGATAAAACAACTTTTTTGGAGAATACTGGGGTGGTGGTTTTTGTCCTGAGATTGAAAAGTCAAAATTGAGATGAGATAAAAAACTATATGAGAAATACATAGAACTTGTTTGTTTTTATTTTGGTTATTACGTTGGTAGTATACATGAAAGAGAATGAATTGTCTGAACTTTTGATTAATTCCGTGCATAACTATTGAATACGACAATCTTCATTTAGTTTGGATAATTCCCAGGATATACAAGTGTCATGGTTTTCAGGATTTCTTCATTTAAAAGTAGTAAAGCAAAGCTATGTAGTTATATTTTAAATTAGAGAAAAGAGATAAGTTTTGTAGTGTCTTGGAAGGATTAGTGAGAAACTTTCCAAGGGGACACCTCCAAGGTACATGAGCATGACCTGCTCTTTCTTTTGGCCAAATATCCCTATGATTTCTCACCTTCAGGAGGAACAGCTGAGAGAGACACTTTGATCTAAATAGACCGACAAACTTGCCGGATAGTACCAGCTTACATCTCAGATCCTTGACTTGGAATTTTAAAAAACGTATATGCTTTCACAAAGGGGAGGACCTCGATATTCCAATAACTGTCTAAATATGTGAATTGGGATGTGGTCTTATGTACGTAGCATCTTATTTAAACTCTTTGTTGTCAGGAGGCCTCATCATTGTGGCCAGATTGTGGCTGGATTTGGAGATGGAAATATGGATGGGGCAGTTTGCTGTGGGGTTCAGTGAGACCTGACAGCAACTTCACTTGACTGTCGATTGGTCTGATGATACTGTCCTCCGGCTCCCCCACTGGGCTTGGTGAACTGTGGGGCTCTGAAAGAGGGGTGAGCTTTCTTGCTGAGCCAGCACTGACTAGCCCCCCGCCCAGCTGGTTCCCTCCTTCTACAGCCTGACCCTGTGCTCATTTTCTCCCCCTTCCTTCCACTGAGCAGCACACGTGCTTGGATTGTAAGAAGGATTTCTGCATTTCCTGTTCGAGCCAAGTAGGGAATGGTGCCCGCCTCTGCTATCTCTGCCAGCGTTTCCGCGCCACAGCCTTTCATCGAGAAGAGCTGATGAAAATGAAGGTGAAGGACCTGAGGGACTATCTCAGTCTCCATGACATCTCCTCTGAAATGTGCAGGGAGAAGGAGGAACTGGTGTTCTTGGTGCTTGGTCAGCAGCCGGTGATCACGCAGGAAGACAGGACTTGTAATACCCCTTTCCCCTCAGGCCTCCCTGAGCATCAGGCCTTCCTGGCCCAGCCTCATACCAGCACAGCACCTCCTACCTCTCCCAACCTCCCTCCGTCACCAGCACAGCCCACGTTCAATCCCTCAGCCCTGGCTCAGGAAAACCAGCAGGTATGGGCCCGTTTTCAGTCTATGCTACTCTGGGCTCGACTGCCCTTTGCTCCAGCTTCTGAAAGCTAGACGTTGGAGAGTGTGCATATATGTGCTTCTGATTTTCTTGAAGTCTCTCTATATAAACTCTCTCTGTTCATTCATTTTTTTCCTATAGAGTCAGGAGCTGCTTACTGGACATTGCTTTGGCAACCTTAACAAGGGGCTCTTGCCTGGATGCAGGCTACTAGCAGACTTTGAAACCTGTTTTTATTCCCTTTCTTGGTTGTCATTTGCTGAACGTAGGTATTTTGGTTGGAGCTTTTGTAATTATATAGCCTAGCATCCTCACCCTTCCTCTTCACAATTTTAGAAAATCCATGTACCAGCCTCTGAATTCAGCTACCTGTCAGAATAAAACATAAGCAGACAAACACCTGTCATTCCCACCTTGTCTTAACCTGTGGGGAAGGATAATCTTAATTTTCCAAACTTTACCACTAGGTCTAGAAAATAATGCATTTGCTGTGGGACAAATGAGGGAATAATTTGAGTTCTGTGGTCAGATCTAAGAAATGACCTCTTTCCCATTGCCCTGCTTCAATCTTTAGCCTGTTTTACAGCCAAAGTGGCCTTTGTTTCTCTCTCATTGAATGCCATAGCAGTGATCTGAGAGCTATGAATCTGTATGGAGGTGTCTTAGTTACCTTCTTATTCACTACTTTTAACACAGGGCTATAGGAGCGGCTAGGTGGCACAGTGGATAGAGCACCAGCCCTGAATTCAGGAGGACCCGAGTTCAAATGTGATCTCAGACACTTAACACTTCCTAGCTGTGTGACCCTGGGCAAGTCACTTAACCCCAGCCTCAGAAAAAACAAAAACAAAAACAAAACCCACAGGGCTATATTGGGAAATAGAGGCCTGTCCCCGTGGACAAATCCTTTCATCTCTTAATCTTTAAATCAAAATGGGGAAAGCAGTCCTTGACCCCTCTTTTTCCATAGAGTGTTGGGGGATTAGTGAGCTATAGGATATAATAAGCATTAAACTATTTAGGGAGAAGTATCTGGCATTAAAAGCATGTTCTCATTTTCTTCCATGTGTTCTGTGACCTGTTCCTTCACACAACTCATTTTACTTGCAGCAGGATTTGACACCTTAATCCATCTCTTAATGGGCAACTGAAGCAGAAAGTCCAGTTTGAGATCATAATTTTAACTTCAGCACACTGTTTCACTGGATATTTGGCTTGGATACTTATTTCCATTGTCTGTAGGATGCCTTTTGCCCTTGGCTTTCTCTTGCATCAGCTCCAGCTGGTAGAGCTTGGACCTTCCAGAACACGTAATAATGTGCATGGGAAGTTTATAATTTGGAAAGGAACTTGAGGAAGGAATGATTTTTCCTTAGAAAAACTTTGATGGATCTTCCATGGATGAGTATGAACAGAAGTGCTCTGTTGTTAATAAGAGCATTTTCTCCAGGATACACTGACAGGAGACCAAGATACCTGTGCTATGTGAATAGCCACAAGCATGGAAAGTCACTAGTTCCAAACACAAGAGATTATTGATCACTTTTCCCTTGATGCTTTCAGAGTTTTCCTGCCTGTTGGGCATATCTGGGGTATTTTCTGGGCAGGAAGAACAACTGGCGGGTGATAGAAGTGTTTATTTTGCAAAAGGAGAAAAAGCAAAAAGGTCACATGTTTCCCTAATATGATACACCAAGATGGCAATGGAGCTAGGCTTTCTCTTCAGAGCTCTGGAGTAGTCATAACAGTACTGGAATACAGTGTTTATAACTTTAAGTTTTCTAAGCACATTTCAGTTTCCTAGTAGGGGGAATAAAATAGATAGTAATTAAACTCCCTTCCCTTCTCTTTCAACCCTTAATCTCTTTAAAGGATGACAAGAGGTTAAATTGAGAGTCATGTAGGAAAGAGCTTCCTAGAAGAGATCAACTGGAATTTCATGCACTCCAGCCCTTTCTAGCTTCAGCAATAGGTTATTGGGGACAGAAGATAAAATCTATTCCCCAAGTTTATTTAGTCACATTGAAGGAGAGGAAAAGGCAGGCTGAAGGCCAATAGCAGAAGGAATCACTCTCATAGGGAGGACTTGGTTTAGGTACATTTTCTAGGTTGGTTTTAGAGGAAGGTACTCGTTTATGGTCAGAATCCTTTTGATCTTGGTGAGGGAAATCCAGGTATTTTACTTTTAAACGAAATAAGAAATCTTTACTAGTTAACTCTCAGGGGAAATCCTCCATATATTCTAGGTGGAGACATTGGATATTTTAGTATCCTATGCAGAGTAAGACTCAAAGGGAAAATTGTGCATACTTTTATGTTAACATGGTGTGAGTGAAGAGTTTCAAGTCTAGAGAGATGTTACTCCCATTGTACTCTGCTGCTGAGACCAAATAAGTACATCACACAGTTTTGAGTAGCCCATTTAAAAGGGAATATTGGTAAATAAGAGTGCATCCAGGGTGGCCTAGAAAAGAATGGTCAGGGGCCTGGAAACCATATTCAGTGAGGTATCATTAAAGGCATAGTTTGGAAAAGAGGCGGCTTTCTAGGGATGTGATAGTTGTTTTCACATATTTGAGTGTTGATATTACTAACAGCTGACTTTTCTTTGTATGCATTTCTGGTTGATCCTCACAACATTTCTTGGTAGATTTGCTCAGTGAACCTCCAGAAGGCAGAGCAAGAATCAGTAAGGTGGGCATTATGGAGTAAATACATTTTGGCTAGATACGATGAACAACTTGCTGACAGTTTGAGCAGTCTTAACATTGGAATGGGCTTGCCTGGTCAAGTCTTTTTAAGTCTTCAGAAGTAGGAGATGAGATTCTAGAGATGCTGGAGAAGGGAGAGATGTTCTGGAGTAGGTGATCTCCAAGGCCCTTCCCACTCAAAAAATGTTATAATTCCATCTACATTCTCCCGTCCAAGTAGTTGGCATGTGGTGGATATTTAATAAGTGATACAAATAAATAAATGAGATTGCAAAACAAACTGGGCTCAGTAACCCATGTTTCCTGCATCTTTTCATTCTCAGTCTCAATGGTGCCCACCAAGATTAATGAATCACAGTTAATAGGAGTTGTTATCCATAAGCCAGGAGCTGTGGAGTTATTTTGAATGGCTTTTATTTGTCTATTTTCACAGCACCTACCTCCTGGAAAGGTAGTACTCAGCAAGATCACATTTGGGACCATTATTTTTGGGTGATTTTCACTCTTGTTGACAGATTTCTGGGTAGAGCTTGAGTTCATTGTCAGGTCTGGAGTATAGTAAAAAAGGGCTGGTGCTACAGAATCCCAGCTGTTACCCAAGATTCCTCTGAGACTTCCCTCCAGCTGTGACCATATCTTTATTTCTTACAGGCTAATGGCCATGTGCCCCAGGACCAAGAAGAAGTGACATGTGGAGAGAATGTAGCAAGTGCTCCTCTGGAGGATGAAACACAGGTGAGGCAGCTCAGATGTGAGTTGGAGGCTAAAAGATGGTAGGCAGGAAAATCAGTCTTTGGGGGTGTCCCCTGGGAGAAATCCCATTCCTGTTGTGGAAATTACGTCCATCCCATCTAGAATCTTGAAACAGCTACAGCTCTCGGCGGGGGCTCAGCTCCCTGAAGAACCCAGGGGAATGTCTATCTGAGGCTCCATTATGGTCACCCTGGCACCTCTTGCTAGGGGCGGGAACACAATGCCATGTAACTAAGTCTCCTTCCCCTTTCCAGCCAGTGCTGACGAGAACATCTAGGAGCTCTAGTCTCAGGTCTCCCAGCAAAGGCCGAGGACTGGGAAAGGCTTGTGAGAGTGGAGCACTGAATGCCAGGGACAGAGTTTAGCCTTGGCATCTAGTCTAGAACCCGGGGTCATGGCTCCAGAACTGTTTGGAAGTCAGGGGCCGGCGATCTAGGACCATCGCTGAGCAGAAGCGGGCAGTGAGGTGGGCTCTGGGCAGCGAGGCCACCATCATCGTTTGCCCTTTGTGCTTTGCAGTCCATCGACTCCGAGGACAACTTGGTGCCAGGGCGGAGGGCCTCCCTGTCTGACCTGGTGAATGTGGAGGACATTGAGGCCCTCACTGTGCGGCAGCTCAAGGAGATCTTGGCCCGGAACTTTGTGAACTACAAAGGCTGCTGCGAGAAGTGGGAGCTGATGGAGCGGGTGACCCGGCTGTACAGGGAGCAGAAGGACCTCCAGCATTTGGGTAACGGGCAGCTTTGGGGCGCACACTATTCTTAGATGCTTGTCCTTCTGCCTTGATCTGTGTTCTTTTGAACTTGAGAAATTTCTTACACTTTTGAAGTGGAAAGAGAAAAAAAAATGCTGTTTCCCCAGAGAGAGCTCCCTACACTGGGGGTACTCCTAGAATGCTCCTACTCCACATATAGGATCTCTCCAACAATCTGGTTGTGTTAATGATGGCAGCCATGGCGCTCCTGGTTTTTTTTTTTTCCCCCCAGACCTGTTCCAGTACACACACGCTATTCCTATTTGGTTCAGGCAATGTGCAACAAAAGCCAAAGGGACCCAGAGTTCTCCTCCTGTGTTTTAGACAAGGTGGGATGGGCAGACTCCTGTCAGTGACTGGCACCCAGGGTTTGCCTCTAAGGAAGGAAGTCAGAAGTCAGTTTGGGGAGAGGGAGGAGGGGCTTTTCTCTTGTCTACCATGTCACCAAATAACATCTTTCTTTTTTGTTGTTGTTGCAGTATCTGGCACTGCAGATCAAAATGGTATGTTCTATTTATTTATTTACTTTTTAAGAATTGGCTTAATATTTTTCCTTCTTTTGTTCTTCCTTCCTTCCTCTTTTTGATTTCTGTTAACCGTCTAAGAGGTTTGAGCATCTATGTAACACAAAGAACTGTATGGAAAATTTAGAGATAACTAGGGCTTGTCAGCATCTTTTTGACATCCTCCTAACTCTTCCCCTAATGATGGAAGAACTGCAGTCGACCCTTGAGCAAGCTCATTTGCAAGTCTTTGTGTTGCCAGAGTTCAGAAGCTGAAGCTCATAAAATATTGAACAAAGCTAGTGGTGACTTACATCACACTTACCCTGTTTTTCATCTTCTTGGCACTGAGGTGTTTCCGCCTCCCCCACCTTTCCCTGTGGTTGTGGACTGTGTGGGGCCGCCTTTGAGACAGCTCTTAGGCCCCCTCCCTTCCAGCAGCTGGAGTGGCCTGTTGTGCTGTCCACATGGAAGGCCCTGAGCTGTTAGAGCAGACTCAAAGGAGAGGCACACAGGAAGAGCAGAGCACATCTCGGCCTCCCCAAACAGACCGGGGCTCTCGCCTTCCCTGTCTGCTGCCTTCTGAGCCCCAATTTCTCTTGCTGGACTGCTAAGAAGGATCTACTAGTTTGGAAAAGATCCCCATTTTGAGGCAACCTTTTTTCTTGGTCAACCAAGATAAGAGGAGAAATTATTGAAATTCCTTCCTCCCTTTGGCTGCCAAGTAGAGTCCCCAAAAGCATTTCTTTGATGTTTTTGCCTCTTCCCATTGGCCATGTCCAGAGGAGGAGGAGGAAAGGGGGAAGCAGAAGTAGCTCCGGGGCAAAGATGGGTAATGGTTAGTCTGCCAGAGGCCTGAGCAGGCCCTGTGTGTGGTGGAGTACAGGTTCAGTGAGCACTCTCCCTGATAAAGTTACTCGATAGGTTCTTCTTTCTGGCTTTGGCTGGGCTGAGACAGCTCCTCCAGGAATTGAGGCCCTAGATCTAGAACTGGGAGGAAAATCACCCTTCATGGTTCAGTGGCTGAAACCGAAGCCCTGAGGGGTTGCTCCAGGCTGTGTCTGTTACCCAGGCAGTCTATGATGGACTGGAGTTTGAACCAAGACTGTCTGCCTCCAGGTCCCATGTTCTTCCCACTGTACCACATTGTGCCCATCAGGAACATGACTGTCCAAATGTCTCTTAATTTCTCTTAATGCTGCCTAACACTGCTCTAGGGGCCTCAACTGCCATCAGTTTAAAACACGATGTCCCTTTCCAGTTCCTTGTCATTAGTCCAGGACTCCCCTCTCCTCCTGTGCATGTGCATGAGATCTCCCTCAGTACGGTGCACCAAGTGTTGGGGCACACTGTCTCCTCCTACCCTAGGAAGTCCAAGGTCAACTGGACCTAGCCAAGCACAGCCAGTACCACCTATTCATGGGCTTGTTTGCATTTTGCCAGAAAGATGGGAGCTGAGATTACTGTAGACAAGAGAAGGCAGCCACAGTTTATCTTCCATTCAATTGGTGAGACAGCCCCAAGAGTTGGGGAACTTTATAGACTTGTCATTTCATAAGAGGAGGAAGAGGAAGAGAAGAAGAAGGAAGAGGGGGGAAAAAGACTCAGAGAGCCTCCAGAATCACTCAAGGTTATGAAGTAAATTAATTGGCAGAACTAGTTCAGGCATTTAAGTCTTTTGATAGCCAGTCCACTCTAGCATCCTAAAGCAAATCTAACTCTTGGTGAGATCACCTGATTAAGGATGAAAACAATTAGACTGTGCTGTGGAAGGGGGAAGAATTGAAGCGGAATGATTACATAAAGCTAAAAGCTAAAACTTGCAAAAGAATTTCCTACTCACAAATTTTCTACCTATCAAGCTTAAAAAGTTGGAATCTCTTTCCTTGAACAAAAATGTAAATGGACTCTCTTGCCACATCTTGTAAAAATTGCTTCTCTTCTTCAACTTGCCCACTCTTTTGGAAAGAAGGGGAGAATAATTACTGCCATTCTGAGTCAGAGTGGTAATGATCTATCGGTGCTCATGGTGGTGGCCCTCAAGGGATGTTTGGTTGGAAAGCCTGTGGCTTTCTGGGACATTATTCTCAAGAGAGTGGGGTCCGAAGCCTTCTGATGCCAGAGCTAGGAGATGCTCCCTCTCCCCCTCCCTCGTCAGCTCTGCCAGTGGCTTTCTGAATGAGTCACTACTGCGCCTCAGCTTCAGCTTGTGCTAGGTCACAGGTTTTTAACCTAGGATTTGTGGACAGATTATTTTGGGGGGATAGATTATTTAGTCTGTGAATTTAAAAAGGAAAAAAAATACTTCCTTTACACTAATCTTTGGTTTCCTTTCTAATCCTATATATTTGGTGCATTTAAAAACATTCTGAGGAGTCCGAAGGCTTCCCCCACATCACCAGCGGTCCCAAAGAGAGTCAATCAGTCTGTCTCTGTCTCTCTGTCTCTGTCTCTCTCTGTCTCTCTCTGTCTCTCTCTGTCTCTCTCTCTCTCTGTCTCTGTCTCTCTCTCTCTCTCTGTCTCTCTCTCTCTCTCTGTCTCTGTCTCTGTCTCTCTCTGTCTCTCTCTCTCTCTGTCTCTGTCTCTCTGTCTCTCTCTTTCTCTCTCTGTGTCTCTCTCTCTCTCTCTCTGTCTCTCAACATTTAGAGTTGAGTGACTTGTCTCCTAGAGTCACACAGCTAGTAAATGTCAAGTGTCTGAGTCTGGATTTGAACTCAGGGTCTCATAACTCCAGGACCAATGCTCTATCCACTCTCTACCAAATAGTCTTTTAACCTGCCAACCTGCCTTAACCAACCTACTCTACTTCTTCCTGAACCTATTTATATTTCCAAGTGGTACCTAATTTAGGGGTAAACATCCCATTGTCCCCAAACTAGTTTTCAGATTTCAAGGGGCTCCTTTAACTGAATCTAAGATTGGGGTTCAGTGATGAGGCTGTCAGAGGAGAACCCAGAAATGATCCGAGCTGGCTGGGCTGGTTGGGAGAGGTGCCCCTTCTGAAAGGAGCCGGGTTTGTAGCCAAGTTTGGGGCTCAGGGCCTTTGGCTCCCACAGCCTCCTTGACCTCTCGCCTTCTTTTTTTTGTGTGTGTACAGGGGAGCCAGCGCCATCTAGTGCAGAGGAAAATCTATGTAAGATCTGCATGGACTCCCCTATCGACTGTGTCCTGTTGGAGTGTGGTCACATGGTCACCTGTACCAAATGTGGGAAACGGATGAACGAGTGCCCCATCTGCCGCCAGTATGTGATCCGGGCTGTGCATGTCTTCAGATCCTGATGGCTGGAACCATGCCCCTCCATGCCTTCTGGGGCAGAGCAGTTCATTTGTGGTTTGACTGAGAATTTTGCAAAGTATCATCCTAAGGTAGTGGCCAGCAAGGACAGGAAGAAACCCTGGGAGCTTCCTGTTTGTCTGGCCATTTGTGCCCTTTTCACCACATTTTCAATCTCAGTGTTGGGATCTGATAGGGCTCCCTAGCCAATGGGGATTTATTAGCCCTGCTTGGGGCAGAAATCAAATGGGCTCAGTCCCTGTTTCATACGATCAATTGGTGACAATAAATTTGTGATGAACACAAACTTCCCAGCACTCAGACCATGTTGGAGTACTTTTTCCTCCCTTCAGTACAAATAGTTTTTAAGGATTTTTTTTCTTGCAGAATTATCCCTCATTATCGTAATTCATCCTTCTGTGGAGACAACTCAGTGCTGGCTTTTTAATCATTCAGAAATGTTGGGGGGTTTTCCTATTGTACACATGGCTGTATTTTTTTTTTTTTGGGTTTAATTCAGTCACTGCTAATTTCTCTCCTCATGTCTTCCTTTGGCTTTTTCAGCTCAGAAGCATGACTGTCCTCAAGAGCGAGTAACTGGCTATAAGTGCTGTCACTAAAACTAAAAGGACGGTGTGCTTTTATTAGACATAAGCCATGATATCTTTTCCTGTCCCTTCTGTCATGTTGTGAGGAGGCAGGAGAAGCTCTGGGACCATGGGATCCAACTGTCCCCATGGATTTTGACTAACTCCTGTTTTGTTTTGTGCTCCCTGTTTAGTGCCTTAGACTGACAAGAAAACAAAATTTTTATGCCAGTGAGTCTTTTGCTCATTGAAAATGAATCTTTGAAATGTTAAGAAGTCTCAACATAAGAGTTAATTACCTGAGTTCATGATGGGAAGGTATTTGTGTCTATAAAGACTTGCGATGACTTGTTGAGACTGCTTGATGAAGTAGCATCACTCCCAAGATGGGACTTCTCATTGTGAGGACTTTTTTACCTTGGAAGCCAAAAAAAGTTTGGCTTGCACATGAAAGAGAAATTCTAAGTCCCAGAGAGAGGGGAAACTTGAAAGGCGGACTTAAATTTGCCTTGGCCATCTCTTCAGGTGTTTGGTGGTTTACCTCTGTCCATTCATTGACCTTTGATCCCCTTGATTGAAAGGAATGCCTCCTGCTTGTTCTCTGAGCTTGGTCTGCTTGGTTCTCTTGTTTTCTGGTGCCTTCAGTAGTCTCTGGGACTCAGGTAAAGGTTCTTTCTCAGCTTTCCTCCACCTGAGTATACTCAGTAGGACCATTAGCACAAGATCCTGGACATGGCTTCTTTCCACTATGGACAGGTGACAGGAAAGCCTTAAAACTCCCAAGTGTCTTGGGGAAACTCCTGATTCCTATTTCTTTTCTTCTGTTGTTTCCGTTCAGTATTGGCAGAAAGTCTGGACTGCTCTTTCTTGGCAGTTCATTTTCAAATCTGTCCAGTGGCTGATGGAGGAACAGCAGCGCAGTGAGCAGGCTCAGTGTTGGCGGAGAAAGCCATACTAGGGACTGTATTCTTTGGGGTTGGGCTAATGTAGAAAGCTCCTTGCTATCGCAGCAAAGCACAAAGCAAACCAGGTGCCTAGCCACTTAGCAACTATGCAAAATGTAGCCACCTAGATCCTTAGCAGACCCCACTGTGCAGCCTTGATCCCTTTAATCATAAAGGGTGAATACTATTTTGGAAAATGAGGTAAAATTGCTCTCTCCTAAGGAGAATGATAATATTGGTACAGATTTTGTAATGATTTCCTTTCCTCTAACTCCTTTTGGAAAGAAGAGACAATTTCAGGAAGGAACTGTTGGCTTAAGTACTCATTTATTTGGACATTAGATCACGTCTTGGGGATCCCATTCAAGAAGATTCATCCTTTTCAAACCTGAAGATTTCAGTGTCTTTCACTGCTTATAGCATTTCTGAAAAGGGCTGTTCAGTTGTCAAGTGATTCCACTATGAAATCAGTCAGTATGTTTGCAAATCAATCATCATTTGGAAATAAGCTCGGAGCAGGAATAGGTCCTCTTCCCGTTTATTGTGCTTTCTTTCTCTTCTGATGTTGGGAACAGTGTTCTGGCTTTGGGGCTTAGGAGGCTTTCCACATGTTGAAAGTGGCCCTACCCCTGGATGAACTGAGATGGGGGCAGGCCTGCATAACCAGTTCCCCACTTGGTCATGAAGCAGAGCCCTACCAATTTTCAGTCTGATTCCTATCTGACAACTAAAAGTGAATTAAGTTTGTTTCTCCGGAGGTTTCCCCGATTCCTGATTTGCAGCTTTATTTGAGAAGAATGTGATAACTTTAGCTTCATTTTCTTGGTGGGTGATTTTTCCATCCAGGGAAATCTCTAATCTTGTGCTAATTTTCTATTTTTACAGAATTGGGGGGGGGGTGAGTCTATGACCATGTATGTCACATTAGTGAGAAATTTGTTTTTATTCCTGAATTACCTCTGCTTCCCTCCCCATATCTTGGAGTACTTAACTTGCACTGCAATGGCTAATTACCCTTCCAACATTGAGATTTCTGATTAATTGAGACTTCTAGAAAACTGTCTGGTTCACAGTCTAGTGGTATAGATAGATCCAAACTAAGAAAAAAGCTGTTAATGAGTGCTTCATGTACATTGTGTAAATTTAAGTCTTTTGAAAGTTTCTGAGCTGCTTTGAAGTAGCTGAAACTGAGATTTTCTCTGACTTCTAGTGGGTGTTAAAGCAAGCCCAAATGTGTATTATTATTTTTTTTTGTTACAGAGTTGTGCTTTATAATTTTGTAATAAATAAAATATGACTGAAGAAACCTGTCTTGATATCTGGTGTGACATTGTTCAGTTTATCCGGTGGCACAGGCCACTTATGCATGAGAACCTGGGAACTGGGATTATAGTCACTTCAATTAACATTAAGCTTTTGTGTGCAAGGCTTTGTATTCTGTACTTTGTACATTAGACGTTATAAATTAGTCTTAAGTGGTTGATGATTTCTTATCCTTCAGTCTTGCTTCCAATGAATGTTTGTAAATCAAAAGTGCATTGGGCTTGCTGTTCACTTTCAAAGAAATCCTAGCAGCTCTACAAATGGCCCAACCCAGAGGTTAATTATGAGTTGAATGACTTCTAAGGGGTTTGGAACTTGAATAGAAAGAAAAACATTTTTTTTTTTTAAATTTCTATGTAATGTTTCATGTATTTTTAAAACATTCTGAGAAGAGATTTCTAGGTTTTACCAGACTGACTGCTACATGGGAACTGAGGCTCAGGCTAGCACTAGCTTGGTGGGGAGGAGGAAGGGCACATTCAGCCCTCCAGATGGTTTGAAAAGTCTCACTGGGGCAGAGGTGTTGGGCATCTTTAGGCATGAGGGGAAACCCTGAGGAGGAGAATGTCACGAAATACAGGGAACGTGGGTAGAGGGTGTGACTGACAAGGATGCTTCCAGGGGTGTGAAGGGCGGCTGCTTCTGTACAGTAGCAGTATGGACGAGTGGGAAGGGCGCTGGATTTATGGAGCCATAAGACCAGAGTCTAGACTCTCGAGAGTGAGTCATCTCATTCCTCTAGTTCTTGGCTTGTTTTCTTTAAAGTACTTCCATTCTCCCCATTTGGCCTTTTATTTGGCCGACAGTAGTGGTCTGCCTTTCATGTGACAGATGAGGAGACTAAGGCAAACGGGTCCAGGGTCACAACAGCAGCTGTAAGCATCTCAGGCCAGATTTGAACTCAGGAAGACTCATCTTCTTGATTTGGCCTGGTGCACCGTGATGCTACCCAGATGATTAATTACAAACCAACAGGTGGGGATAGCTCACACTGTATGTGCAATGGCCCCATGAGGTTTCCAAAGTAGATTTCTCCTCTTGGTGTTACTGTCATTCATTATTCCCCTTTTCTAGATGAAATAATTCAGTAAGGCCCAGAGATATTAAGAGCATCACAGAACACAAAGTTGCAGATTGAAGCCAGAATTCCAATTTTAGATGCCGTTTTCATGTTGCTTCTATAAATGTGACCTGTTGCTCCAAAATGTCCTAAAGCTGAGGTGTTAGGAGCTAAGCGGGATCATGGGAGGAGTGGAAGGCAGATTAGGAAAGCATCCCATTCACTTAGTCTGCCATTAGTGACCCTGACGTCATTCATGAAATAATCTAGGAATTCTCCCACAGGGAGCGGCACACGAATCCTAAGAAGAATCTGCCTGGATGATTTGGGTAAAATGTCCTATGTTTCCTGGGAGGAAAAGTGGCATATGGCTCCCAGGCCGACTTCTCCCATGGCATCGATGTAGGATGTTTCAGGCTGGTGTAGAGGGAGAGTTGAATCTAAACTCTTACCCAAGCTGTAGCCTTCATTATCATGGGCAGCTTATATCATATCTTGTGATGGACTGTAAAATTGTGGGGGGGATTGGGCTTAGTTCTTGTCTTCCAGCTCAGTTGATCCTATGGTACCTAGGTATTTGGGGGCACAGAATGGAAGATTGGCTCAGCTTCATTAGGAGAGTTTGGCCTGTTTCAGCCAGAAACTAATTTTTTTTTTTTTTTCCTGACCCAATTGGGGTTAAGTAACTTGCCCAGGATCACACAGCTAGGAAGTGTTAAGTGTCTGAAGCCAGATTTGAACTCAGGTCCTCCCAACTTAAGGGCCGGAGCTCTATCTACTGTGCCATCTGGCCACCCCAACAACATGACCACCAATCTGGCTTTCTTCTGGGGGGAGGGAGGTGGGCAGTGCATGCTGTGGGGGTTTGGAGCCTTCAGGCTTAGCCCACGGCACAGGGGCCTGGAGCAGCTGGCCCCTCTGAGCTGTGCCCAGCTAGCCTGGCAAAGAAAGGTTTGTAAAGCTGGGACCCAGGCCCCTGCCCTCCCGTTCCGGCACAGACGGATGAGTGCAGGCAACACTAACAAGCATCTAAAAAGCCCCCAAGGTGGGAAACCCCAGGGGCAGCACCTACTTGCCTCCTGCTGCATCTTCCTTGCCATGAACACCAGTGTCAGGGTGGCCAAACAGGCTGCTCCCACCCCACAAAGCCGTGCTGACACAAGGCAGGGTCTTTCAGAGGAGTTTATTCTGCTAATCTTTTAAAACTGATGCCCCCACAGAGGGCGGGCCAGACTACAGCCATCTGCATTTTGCTTTTTTGGGAAAAGTACTTTGCCAGTCAGTCTTTTTAAAATACCTTTTAAAAATATTGATTGGGAAATGGTGAGAAAGGGCAGAATGGCCCTCCCCGGGCCTCTCTGTCCTTCCAAGAGCACCAGGACAGGAACCAGGCAGGAGGGTGAAGCTGCTCTCAAGATCAGTTATTCAAATTCCCCGGGATTCTCAGACACAAACGAGAACAAGAAAGGACAGAGCCAGCACCCAGATCGCCAAGGCCTCTCCACACAAGTAAGGGAAGTGGGTTTTCCTCCTTCCTCCCCGTCGCCCCCGTGTGCCAGCTCTGAGGCCGGGGGACGGTCCGCGCCTGCTCTGGAAAGACAGGCTGGAGCACCTCGGGGAGTATCCTCACAGCCTTTCTGTCCTCGGTCCGGCCACCCCGTGCCTGAGGCCTCAATGTCTGCCCCACGGGGGATGTGGGGAGGGAAGAGTTGACTCCGGGCCCTAGCAGGGTGCCACCAGCCTCCTTTTCCGGATACATGCCCAGATCCATTCAGGAGAAACCTGCTGGGCCTCAGGGTTCTTGTCCCCATCGCCCACCACGTGGGTGGCAGAGGCCGTGTCGTATTCTTGGACCAGATCCCCATTATAGGCCACGAAGTAGCGGCGGAGCTGGCTGAAATCCTGCGTGGAGGGCGGCAGGTAAAGCCGCACACCTGTGAAGATGTCCAGCAGCGTCTGCAAGTACGACAGTCCAAGGCAGCGAAAGAGAGGGGTTAATAAGGGCGTGGGGAGAAGACCCTTGACAGTCAGTATCCCCTGGGAGATGGGCCTGATGACAGCACAGTCGCAGGGAACCCCACGCCCCAGCCCTCTCCAGAGAACAGCCACTCGATCTGCCACAGGAGAAGGCAGAGGAGGCCTTCTGGGGCTGGCAACTCTACCTTAGGATAAGGGGCTTGAAGTCTTTTCCAGAAAAACTTTTAGGCCCAAAGGGAACACTGTGAATGGCAGCAGAAAATAAGGAAGCAAGGACCCCAAGAGGGCAAGGTGGGAGTGTGCTGAGGGGGAGAGGTAGGTGCCCTTCGACTGCTGTCCAGAACGGGCAGAGATGCGAGCAGAGAGGAGGCAGGGATGTCCAGGCTGGACCTGCCCTAGAGTGTTTGTCAGGCAGCCCTGCCAGCCTCACTCAGGCCTCATGGTGCCAAGAGGGCAGATGGAGTTCCTGAGCATAGCTCAGAGGGAGAGGAGGATTGCAGGTCAGGACTGGGGGGGAGGGGAGGGGGCCTCCCGACCTTGTACACACAGTCACAGGCCTATTCTCAGCTGTACTTTAACCCTTTAATGGAAATCACAAGTCTGGTTAAATGGCTGCCGAGCCTCGGGCCTGGCTGTTCTACCTCCTGCCTGCGTGCACATCTCTCCTTCCTCTTTGCTCTCCAGCCAGTCTCCTCTGCAAGGCAATGAGAGGCTCCTGAGTCCTAGGGGGGCCGTCCCCCACTGTGCACACCCATGCCTGGGAAGTCCTGGCCTGGGGGGGCCTATAAGTTTTCTCCTATTGTTCCCATCACACTGTGCAGGTGGAGGTGTAGGGAATGATTGGGGCCTGTGTTGGCCCCAAGAAGGGAAAGCTCAATGACTGGCTCTTTACCCTCCCTTCCCCTGCTGGGCCCTGGTCATCACCTTCTTTGGGCTTGGATTTTCTTCTTCGGGGGCCTTCCTTTTCTCCCCTTTCTTCTCCTCTTTCCCGGAGGGAGATTTCATGGTGGGTTTGTTGCCTGTGAGGGAGAGAAGGGAAGGGGTGGGTGCAGTGGACCCCCTTGGGCAGGCCAGGGACACCTACAGATTCTCAGAATCACAAAAAACCTGATGCTTACAGAAAAATACATTTGATTACAAAAGAAAAACCAATCATCAAATTAAGTCATCAAAATATTTTTTAACAAAATTTCCCACATGGGAAAGAATCCAGCCATTCTGGAGAGCAATCTGGAACTATGCCCAAAAAGTTATCAAACTGTGCATACCCTTTGACCCAGCAGCGCTACTACTGGGATTATATCCCAAAGAAATACTAAAGAGCGGAAAGAGACATATATGTGCCAAAATGTTTGTGGCCGCTCTTTTTGTTGTAGCTAGAAACTGGAAGATGAATGGATGTCCATCAGTTGGAGAATGGTTGGGTAAATTGTGGTATATGAAGGTTATGGAATATTATTGCTCTGTAAGAAATGACCAGCAGGAGGAATACAGAGAGGGTTGGAGAGACTTAAATCAACTGATGCTGAGTGAAATGAGCAGAACCAGAAGATCACTGTATACTTCAACAACGATAACTGTATGAGGATGTATTCTGATGGAAGTGGAAATCTTCAAAATAAAGAAGATCCAACTCACTTCCAGTTGATCAATGATGGACAGAGGTAGCTACACCCAGAGAAGAAACACTGGGAGGGGAATGAAAATTGTTAGCACTAATATCTGTCTGCCCAGGTTGCATGTACCTTCGGATTCTAATGTTTATTGTGCAACAAGAAAATGATATTCGCACACATGTATTGTACCTAGACTATATTGTAACACATGTAAAATGTATGGGATTGCCTGTCGTCGGGGGGAGGGAATAGAGGGAGGGGGGGTAATTTGGAAAAATGAATATAAGGGATAATATTATAAAATATATATATATATTAAAAAAAAAAAAAAATTTCCCACATGGATTTGGCTCTTCTCAATGATGCGACGATTCCAGGCAATTCCAATAGAGTGGGGATGGGAAATGCCAGTCACAAACCGAGAGAACCATGAAAACCGAATGTGAATCCAAGCATTGCACTTTCACCTTTTTTATTTTTTCTTTCTTATGGTTTTTCCCCTTTTGGTCTGATTTTTCTTGCATAACATGACAGATAAGAAAATACATTTAAAAGGATTGCACAGATTGAACCTGTATCAGATTGTCTGCTGTCTTGGGGAGGAGAATGGGAGAAAAATTTGGAACACAAAATCTTAGGAAAATATTCCACGTGTGTGGAAAAATAAAATCATATTGAAGTTAAAAAAAAATTTCATAGAACCTAGCTTGAGGTTAAGAATCCAGACTCTAATGGCAGAAAAAAGCTCCCCCCCCCATTAGAGTAAGGTGGAGAGCCTGATGCCATCCTCTGCCTGGGCACCAGTCAGGCTTTTTGGCTGTTGGGTAACAAAATCTTCCCCACAATTCTGTGCTGGGGGGACAGCAGGTGTGGCTCAGTCTCCCCAGGATCCATCATTCTGCACAGACAAAAATCCTCAGCCCCCAGACTTGGTGGGAAGCTGCTAGGGAAGATAAATGAGGATGCCCAAGGAGGCTGACCTCTGGTCATCCAGGCCCTATGCTGACCTCTAACCCCCACGGAGAAAGACCTGGACCAGCCCAGGGGACAGCTGTTGGCCTGGAAGCAGAAAGCCAAGTTCAAATGAGACCTTTATAAAGCATTTCACTACTTAACTTCCAAGCATTTTAATGAGAGTTATGACTGCTTAGTTCTCAGGCCTGGCTGCAGCTCTGCTGTTCCCTTCTCCCTTTCCCTGGCTGCCATCTTACCTGCTTTACTCGGAGGGCCATTCATCTTTCTTTCTGCTTTTTTGGCTTGGCCAGGGGCTTTATTGGGAGATGCTTTGGAGGTTCTTTGAGGGGTGGAAGGCCCCATGTTGCCCTCATTCTCTCCACTGCTGCCACTAGTCACTGAACTCCCCTCATCTGCAGCCACCACGGTGAAGTCGGCCTTTTCCTTGGAGAGCTGGTACAGCTTCTAAGAAGGAGGACAAACCCCCCAGACTGTGAGCAAAGTGTGGCTGACAGCTGTCAGAGCCCCCTCCCAACGGGGGAGCCGGCTGCCCTGTTCTGGGGTGCCACTAATGAAGAGTTCACCCCTCCCCCCAACTTAGAGAGGACCTAAATCACTCCAAGCAACAGTGCTCCTGCCCGTGAGGGGTGGAATGAGGAGAGAACATGGGGCCGGAGGTGTGTGAGTGTAAGAGCACTGAACTGGATGGGAGGCAGGAGCTGGGCTTTCCTCCCTCTGCTTCTTTTGGGACCAACGCTGTTCAGTGCAATCTGACCCCACCCGTGTGTGAACAAGTGGCCCTTCCTGTACCCCAGGCTGTCCTTAGTGGCCCCCCTGTATTTGAGCTCAGCCCTTCAGCCCCCTGGGCCGTCTCCCAGTGTGCCTCTGGCCCTGTTGTGGCTCCCCGCTTGCGGCCCCCTGCAGTGTTCCCCTTCCCCCCCCCCCCCGTTTCCAGCGCCCCCTGGTGCCTTACTGCTGGAGATTCTCTGACAAGCATCTTGAACTTCACACACCTTACAAGACAAGCCAGGGTCCGCCCTCCAGAGAGGTCCCACAGGGACTCAAGGAGAAGGGCTCTGCTCTCTATGGAGATAGCAATCCCCCGCCCCTCACCTTCCATGAGACAGAGCAAAGTAGCGCATTTTGTGGGATTAGGCTGGAGTTAGGCCCGGGCCATCCCAATTAACCAGCACAGTGGGTAGAAGAGGGGCCCTGGGAGCCCAAGTACCTTGAGCTGTGGGAGGTTGGTGGCCGCCTTCCAATCTTTATCATCACGAATGCGGGTGCAACGGGGGAAGCGGATGGAGATGCCGTCGGCCGTGTGGGCCTCGGCCTTGGAGAACTCTGCCCCTGTGATCTCCCAAACAGGAGCTTTCTGCAAAGAGGCAGGGAATTAGTGGGAGAAGAGATCACAGGGCCAGGCTGAGGAGGGAAGGAGGCGGCGGGAGGCCGGTACCTTTGGATCCGGGACAATGAAGTCAGGGTAGTAGTTCTTATTGATTTTCAGCCAGCTGGGAATCTTACTGGGATCCTAGGGATCAAGAGCAGAGATGCCAATTAGCCTCACTGTGGTTCACCGTTTTACTGAGGAAGGGAGTGGATTAAGGGGAGCTGATTTATGCACCAGCCAGGGTCAGACTTAATTTTCAGCACTGGTGGGAAGCAGGAGCTGATATCTGAGCCGTCTTGGGGTGGGCGTTTCAGCGGCTCCTTCCCAGAAGGCCGGCGGTTAGCGGCCTGCTCTAATGCTGTTTCTTCCTCATTCCACTTCTGGACCCCGCTGCCCCTACCTTGCTGATCTTCACCATGTCCAGCTCGTTCTGCAGGCGAGCGAGGGTGGCGTCGTCGTGGCCGCCGGCGCACTTGGTGACTGTGCACCACTTCTGGCTGCTGGGGTCATAGCAGCCCATCAGGAAGATGGACATCATGCCCCCTAAAGGAAGGATGGAACAGAGGAGGACGGCCCTGAGGGACAAATCCGTTTAGCTAAGGACACTCAACCAGGCAGTTCAGGTGGCTGAGTCCTCAGGTGTGACTCCCCCTCTCTGCCCCAGGCCCAGATTTCCCTTCCAGGCTAGGCAGCAGTCTCTGTCACCGACTGGGACAGTAGAGGGGTGCTCGGTTTCTTAGGGAAGAATTACCAAGCAGATTTCTGATGCAGCCGCAGCTTCCAGGGCTGTCCTTGCAAGGGGAGCTCTGCCTTAAGGTTGGGATGTGACCCAGGCAGAAGGTCACCCACCAAGCAGGTCACAAGGGACTCTGGCAGCCAAGTGCCCTTCCCCCACCAAGGATCCCCACACTGCCCAGGTAGGCTGACTGACCTTTGTTCCCTTGCCCATAGAAGGCCCCAAGAACCACCAGATCTGCTGTGTCTGCCATGGCCCCCTCGTTCAGGTAGTCCTTCTTCACTTTCAGCCAGTGCCGTTTCCCTGGCTCGTAGGTACCCTGAGGAAGACCAGGGGATGCAAAATGCTGTGGCTCACATACCAGGCAAAAGAGAGTCTCTTGAGATGCTTGATGAAAAACATCTGGTGGGCTCCATATATATATATATGTAAAAGCTGCCCCCAGAGGTTCTGTCACCTACAATTCCCGCTCATTTCTATAGCGCTTTACAGTTAACAGAATATGCTGCCATACATTCCTATCTAATCCATAACCACCCTGTAAGTTATTACCGCCACCTCAGTGGAGACTCCAAAAGCTTAAGACTTGTTTTCAGTAAAAACCAGGAATACAGTTCCCAGGAACTTGCTTCCATCTGCCACTCCCAGGCAAGAAGGGATGGAGGTGGGGCTCGTCATAGGCAGAGGAAGGAACCAGAAATCTCTTGGGCAGAAAGCAATACCTCACCTTCACATCTTTTAGTACCAGTCCTTCCAGCCCTTCCCGGATGACACGAGTAATCATATCAGCCAAATCTGAAGCTTTCTGTGGGACAGAACAGGAATATGTTGTATCAATTTGTGGGCAGAGAATGGCTAAGGGTTTCTGTTTCCTTTCTAACTTCTTTCTCCTCTCAACCCAGCTCTCCTACTTTTCTAGCATCCAAACTAATCAACTATCTACCGGGAATCCGAGGTCACAGTTTGTGCCTTTGAGCATCTTTCCCTGTACCCTTTTCTCCTATTTTTATTTTGTTTTAATTTAAGTTGTATATGTACATTCATCTTTTTTTTTTTTTTTTTTTTTTTAACATATTTCCATTTGAGTAATATTGGGAGAGAAAAATCAGAACAAAAGGGAAAAACCATGAAAAAGAAAAAAAGGTGCCAACTGTGTGCATTGATCTACATTCAGTCTCCACAGTTCTCTCTCTGGATACAGATGGTGTTTTCCACACAAAGTTTATTGGGATTGTCTTGGATACTGAATTGCTAAGAAGAGCCAAGTCCATCGCAGTTGGTCATTACACAATCTTTTTGTTGCTGTGTGCAATGTTTTCCTGGTTCTGCTCACTTCACTCAGCATCAGTTGATGTAAGTCTCTCCAATCCTCTCTAAAATCATCCTGTTGGTCATTTCTTACAGAACAATAATATTCCATAACATTTATATACTCTTAACTTATTCAGCCATTCTCCAACTGATGAGATCCACTCAGTTTCCAGTTTCTTGCCACTACAAAGAGGGCTGCCACAGACATTTTTGCACGTGTGGGTCCTTTTTCTGCTTTTATAATCTCTCTGGGATACAGACCCAATAGTGACACAGCTGGATCAGAGGGCATTGCATGATTTTTATAAGACTTTTGGGCATAGTTACAAGTGAGCATCTCCCTTGTTACATGAGAAAATATAAACCAATGAATCAGAAACTAAAATAAAATAGGATAAAATAAAAATAACTTCATAGGATCATTCAGAGGGAGCTGCCACACTGTTGATCAAGTTAAATATATGTTAAGTGTCAGTTCCCTCCTGGGCAAGGCTGCACTAAGTGCTCCTACTCACTGTGACATGCTTCATTTCAGAGAAGAGGATCCGATTGGGGATTTCAACCATGTTGTCGTGGAGAAACTTCCGCCTTTCACACAACGGCCTGTAGGAGGCAAAAAAGAGGTCAGGCTGGCCTTCAGAATACTTGTCAGCCTGGAGACTGTTCTGAGTAGGACCCAATGGAAGAAAGGGAGCAACCAAATTCAAGGTGACATGTTAGCACAGCTGCTTATTAAAAAGGCAGGTTCCCTTCTCCAGACAGTTTGAACACACACTACAAAGGCTAATTCTAGCCAATGATGTTCATGGTGGAAGAGCTCCAAACTCCTCAGACAAAAACTGAGATCACGTCATTTTTGTTCCCCTAAACCAGAGAAGAACTGACCTCTTTCCCAATCAAGATTTAAAAAGATCAAATGGCTCCATAAGCAGGCAAGGGACTGAATTAGGCAAAAGGTATTATTATCTAAATGCCCATGAGTCGAAAGATTAATCTGGTAAGACTAAAGGTCAAAATCTCCTTTCTATGTGTGTGGGGTTTCCCCAGATATTCTGGCTCCAAGGATATGAAAAACTATAGAAGGGAATATGGGCCGGTCCCAGTGCTGAAGGAGGGCCCAGTCTCATCTCTGCATCCCAAGCATCCCTGCCTGCTATCACAGCAATCCAAATTTAGATACCACTGTCCCTCCCACCCACAATTTAGGCCATATAAGTGTTGTCACAATCTCATTTTATAGGAAACTGAGGCTTAACCCAAGTGACTGGTCCAAGGAAACAAAGTGAGGAGTCTGAGAACTGGGACTTCAACCCAGCTCTTCAAAAACCAATGCTCTTGGTACTACATCTTGCCACCTCTCCTAAGACTACTTTACAAGCATGTGGTGTGTCCCATGGACTCCTAAATCAAGAGCACTGGTTAGCTCCTTTGAATCCTTCACATGAATTCCCTGAAGAACGGCCCACCTCAAGCCCTCCATGATGTGGTTGTTCAGTCCCTACATTCTACGGTGCTCCCTTCTCTGAGAAAGAGAAATCAAGGTGAAAGCACATGGGCTGTGGTTTCCAGAAGTCCAGTCCTTCTCCACTGGCTTCAAAACTAAAGCTGGACTTCGGGGTTTCAGAATTCTAGTTAAGCAGGCTCACCTGTCCATCAGGCTGACGTCATTGAAGTAGATACAGTCAAACACAAATAAGCAGACATTGGCATCCTGGAAAGCAGCTTTCTGAAAAGGGAATTCAACATGACTGAGGCTGACAGGCCCTCCAGCCAGCCACCTCCCTGCAGAACATGGTGACCAACACTTGGAGCCAGCAGCTGTTATGAGATACCCACAGGGAAGCTCCTGGAAAGGCCAGTTCATGCTTTGGAAGGCCATGGCCACACGATCCTCAGCTAATACCAGTCACATATGTCCCATTGGGTTGATGTTGAAAAAATTATTCTCACTCCCAACATTTACTTTCTTTTTTTGGAGAAAACCAAGAGATCACCATTTATGAACTGAGGGATGATTTCAGAATCATTTACCAGCAAAAATGAAACCCCACTCAAAGCAAAGGTGCTTTACATACAGAATAGGTCAACAGAATATACTCGTGTAAGTCTGACAATTCCCATGTTGTACCTTATGCACACCCAGAGTCCCAAAGGGCAAAGGTTTGCTCGTTTTGGTGTCGATCAGAAGGACCTCGGCGTCTAGGATCATGCTCTGGCCTCCTGGGAATGCCTGAGGGATGTAGTCCTTAAAATGGGCCACCTGGAGGCAGAAAGGCAGAGGGCTTCAGGGAGAGGATGAGTGGGCCATAGGTAGCCTCCCATAGGAATGGAGAATTTAAGGAAAAGAGAAATTTTCATGAAGGGGAAGGAAAAAAATTAATAAATGGAAGCTAAGGTTCATTTACACATTAACTGAATCAGACATGATTTTAAGCCTTTAAGTGTATTCAGAATTGTAATGTCCAATTCTTCAGCTGGTAGTATACGTTTAGTTTCCAGATGAAAGCCATAATAAACATCACTGAGCACCTAAGGAAAAGGGAGAGCCAAAGGCTTTGGGCCTATGTACATTCATTCTGAAGATGTGTGGTTCATCCTTCTTCATTCTGGGTCATGTGAGGTACCCATTTACCACCAGGCATTAGTAGAGAGTTCTATTTTGATGTGGCTTGGATGGCAGCAAACTTATCTAAGCTAACAGTGCCTGCCAGGAAGGGCCCTTGATCCCGCTCTGGAACTCCTAGCACAAATGGTCCGATTTCACGTAAGCAGCTGGTGACAAGGCTGGACAAAGTCTCGGTCCTCAGCTCAGACAGTGCTCTCCCGTCTGGAGGCTCCTTGATCAGGCTCAGTGAAAGGGCTTCTGAGGGCTCAAAGAGGCACTTACTTTATGAGGTAGGACAGGCTTGAGGCTTCGACTGAAGTAGCTGAACTGATCCCCCTTCTTGTGCACCTGCACTCGCTCCCCGTCATACTTGATCTCAGAGAACATCCCATTGGGACACTTCTTCATTGCATATTCAATGGATTTGCAGGCTTCAGCCTGAGGGGAACATAGGAAGAGACACAGTCAGGAAGAGGCAGGAGCACAGAAAGACTCCATGGGTTTCCACAAGGGTCTTAATTGTGGATTTCTCTGAGTATGGGGTAAGGACAGCCTGGAGGGCTGAGGGTGAGAGAGGAGTATCTTACACGGTAAACTCTCCTCACCTGCTATGAAGGGGAAATATGGCTAATCTTTACACCAAGAGTGCTAAGTGCCACTGAATGCAGGCTGGTCCTTCAGATGACATCCCTGCAGCTTGGCAGGACTTCTCATGACTTTGAGCCACCTTTATGCTACATGGAGGCACTGGAGCTCAACTTTAAAATTCAGATATTGAGGTTTACCCTCCAGGAGAGTCACTGTCTACTTTGCACATAAATGAGCAGTTTTCAAGGAACTACAAGGTATACTTAAAGTCATACTGAATGCCATTTAATCATTTTTAATATATCAAAAAGTACAAACAAAGCCCTTTAAAACTATTGCAGGCTTCAGGGTCACTGTTATGAATATCAACTTAGTGTGTGACACATGCCCACTAGTGAATGGCCCCACTTCACAGACTGCCACCAGAGTAAGTCCCTCTCTTTTTAAGTCAATAGTATGGTGGAAAGTAAATGAACTGGGACTCCAAGGAGCTGGGTCCTCTGGGTGACTTTGGGCTATTCTTACTTCTAAAACAAGCAGGACAGACTAGATGATATCTGAGGAGACTTTCTCCTTTCTTCCAAAACAGGCTTCCAATTAAATGAACTGATCTGTGATAACACCTGGGTCCGACCCACTGTTGGTCATGGTTCCTCAATGGGCAGAAAGCTGTACAGATCCTTGAGGCTGCAAAGCCCCTAGAGTGCCTGACACTTCTGAAGGGAAACTACAGCTGTCACCACATCAGAACCAGGGACATCTCAGACCCCCAGCCCCTTGATCCCGATTCAACATGCCTCATGTCAACTTGGCCTCCCACACTTCCGGAAGTCGTTACTAAACACCATTTCTTTTCTTTTCTTTTTTTCTTTCTTTCTTTCTTTTTTTTTTTTGAGGCTGGGCTTAAGTGACTTGCCCCGGGTCACACAACTAGGAAGTGTTAAGTGTCTGAGGCCACATTTGAACTCAGGTCCTCCAGAATTCAAGGCTGGTGCTCTATCCACTGCGCCACCTAGCTGCCCCCTACTAAAAACCATTTCCACGTTAAAGCTGAGAACGGTGGATTGGGGGACAAGATCTGGCTAATAAGACCACCACATGGAAAGCCTCCTGGCCTCCTAGGTCCAGCGTCCCTTTCTTTCTCCATTTTGCTTAAGAGCACATATTCCCTGCCTCAAACATAACAATCTGTGTCATAGAGAAGTCCAATGCAGAAAAGAGCAAAACAAAATAACCCTACATTTCTAACAAGGCCAGGGAAGCCCCTTTAGCTATTCAGGAAAATCAAACAGTCATCACTGGCAAATGCAGTACTGGAGAGCCTTTTAGGTTGAGGTTCTGCTAAGTCTGCAAGACTTCCTGGCAGTGAATTAATGTGATGGGAAAAGCATGAGATCAGAAAAATAAATTACATTTCCCATGAAATGAGCAGATGCTGCAAAGAACCTCTGTCAAGCCAAGATCCCTCATGTCCAACTATTCTGGTGTTGGGCGCACAGATCTGTCTCTGATCTACAAGAAGTGCAGGCAAAGCAGGAACCCTGGTGGTACAAATGAACTTCCAGAGCCCCTCAGTCATCCCTGTTTTTGACTCAGGCTCCTGAGGAGTGCCTGAGAGCGACCCAGAGAATTAGGCCTAGAAGAGACCTCACCCATTATTCAGTTCAAGCCCTCATTTCAGCCTAAGAGACGGTAGGGATTTGTCCATGGTCACACCCATAATTGGTATAAAGCAAGAACTAACCCTCCAGTCCCTGCTCCAAGGCTAGGTCATATTTTTGGTCTCCCTCAATTGTCAAATGGGAAGTCACTCTTGTCCCTACCCTTGCTATATCTTCTAGTCTCCAGGGATGTAAGGCCTTACGCCTTTAGACTGTATGTGTGTCTTTGAGACAAAACAATGGGACAGGGACAGCCCCTGGGTCTGTTAGGATTAGAGAGCTTTTCTCACCAGCATAGGCTGCACGGGAGTCAAAAGAGCTGCCTGGACGCTGAGTGCCCGCTTCATTCCCGGTGCTTTCTCGGACTCCTGCTGGTTTGCCAGGACACGCTCCACCACATCCTGGAGGTTCCGAGAGGCCTTGAAAGCTTCATAGGCATTCGGGTCCAGGGCATCAAGCCTGTCCAAAGAAGGGGAGACAGATCCCCAAATCAGCTCCTTCCAGGAATGAGAGGCAACACCCTGGACGAAGAAGACCACCCCAGGCAGAGGCAGACCACTCCTCCTGCTAACAGAGTCTAGAGAAGGGCTGGTACTTCACACAAGAATGTGCCAGAGGAGGAGCCCCAGGCAGGGCACGGAGGGCCAGCCCGCTCCATGTTGCTGCCTTCAGGGCACCCACCAGGCAGAGGGCATAGTACTTACACGTGCTTGGCACCCGAATTCATCTTAAGGTCATGCTTAATGAGTCTGATGATGCACTTCAGGTCGTTGGCTGTGCACCTAAAAGGAAATGAGGATTTCTCCCTCTGAGCCACACCAAGGGGCCATGGTCCTCTGAACATCAGCTCTCCAGCCCTGGCCTGCCCCCTGGCCGGCAAGCCCCCACGGGACACTGGGCCCTCACCTGGAGGCAATGGCCTGCAGCACACTTTGCTGGTCATCCTCTTTAGTGAGTTTGGACAATTGCAGGAGGAACTCGTCTACTTCCTGGATGGTGAGAAGGCTCTTGGCTGCAGGGGGGAAGGACCGGCTCTGCTCGAAGAACACGCGCACTGTCTCGGACACGTCTCCCTGTCTCCAGAAACCAAAATGCCGCCACCACAATTCACTGGCAAGGCCGAGCCAGGGCGGAAATCTGCAGCCATCCCCCCAAATTCTCCAAGTAAAAAGCCTCTCTTCTTCAGGATGAGTCACCCAGCCACCAAATTAAGCAAAAGTAGCTGTCTGTCTGCATACTGACCTGCTCCAAATCGCGGACCATGTCATCCTGACTGCAGTTAAAAATCCGACTGAAAAGCTTCACAATCTGTTTGTCATTCAGGTTGTAAACGCTTTTAATGACCCCCGGCAGGAGCAGCTTCACTGTCAGGTACACGTCACCATGGAAACCATCTGGAGGCAGGAGAAAAGGAATTCCGCATGAGAGATGGAGCTTGTTTCAAAAACATAAAAGAAAAAAGGAAGACCCCTGGGGTTAAGGCAGGAAAGACTATGACAGACTGGGTGTTGTGCACTTTGGGGTTTTGAGCAAGTCACATGTCAGTCCTTTAGCCATCATCACAATGGGAGAGGAAAGAGGACCAAGTCAACTCTTTTGACAAAAGGCAGGGGAGCTGAGCTAAAGTGGGTCAAATCTCATACCGCCGCCCGATCCTTTCTGAAGGAAGTCATGGATGATCTGGGTCTTCACGTTGTAGCTGGGCTTGTCAGCCACCATGGCACAGAGTTTCCGAAACTCCCGCAACAAGCAGTCTTTGTGCTTTGGGTCACACTTCCCAGCCGACAGGGTAGACTTGGAGGGAGGGTCTGAGAGGGGTCCTTCAGAGGTGCTTGGCTTAGCTGTTGGGGAAATGTAAAGAAACGGAAGCAAAAAGAGATTACTGCCTTCCCCTCACTGAGGCTACCCAGAGTGCCAGGGACATTCATGAATCGAAATACTTATAAAATTTCTTTTACGTGCCAGGTCCTGAGATATATTAAAAAATTAAATATGTTGTATCCTTTCCCCCATGAAGATCACCACTTACTGGAGAATATAAAACATAAGATAGCTCAAACTGCAAAATCAGAACTGAGGACATAAAAAGATTCTCTTTAAAAGTATCATGAGAGACCTATGGTTCGAAGAGTAGAGGAAGTAGCCCTGGAAGAACTTTTTATAAGAAAAAATTTCAGTTATCAGAAGGGAATGAAGGAAGAAGCAAAGGAGAGAAGGTGGAGGAAACACAGTATTCTAGTTAAGAAAAGCAATGACAATGGAAAGAATTGGGGAGGATACAAGAAATGGCAGAGTTCATATTCCTATGGCTACTAGAAAGGTAGGCCAGCATCAGATTACAAGGAGTCTTTTGAATACAAGGGCCTTTTGTTGGGAGGAAAGAGGGGATGGAGGTTTTTGTGCAATGAAGCAGCATGAATGCATCACAAATAGTCTGATTAACAATGGAATGAAAGACAACTTGGAATGGGGAGAGGGTAGACTGAGAAAACCGTCCCCTTACCTGGGAGGCCGATACTTCCCAGAATCTCTCTCTTCCTTCAAGACAAAGCTCTAGCACTGTCTTCTCCAAGAAGCCTTTATCAAACCCATAGCTAGTGCCTCCTCCAAATTCCTATTTCCTTGTGTTTATTTTAAGTATACTTATTTATGTCTAAGCATCTCCCCAGTAAAACTGTAAATTTTGTATCCAGTGCCTAAGGATATGAAAGGAGGCATTTAGTCGATACTTGTTGACTGAGTAAAGGCTTGACTTTAAAGTACTGTACTATATAAGTATGGCCAAACGCAATTGTACAGTGAACAGGAGAGGAACTATTAGGGGAGAGTGGCAGTGGGGCCGGATGGAAGAACTGTAGACAAAGAATGTGACTGGTTGTAAGAGAAAGATTAGTTGAAGACCAATAAATCAAGAAGCAAGCACTTATTAAGAGCCTCTCTGTGTCAGACACAGTACTAAGCACTGGGGATACAAATCCAAAAGGGAGACAAATCTTGCCCTCAAGGAGCTTCTAAACATGATCAGAAGGGCAGCTGTGTGGAGAATGGATTGAAAAAAGAAGAGACTTGGAAGTTTGGAGACCATGAGGAGACCACTGTGATAGGTGGGAAATGGTAAGGGTGCTGATTGTACAAGTACAATTAAGGGAATGGTTTATGGAATAAACAAATTAAGTTCAAGGAGAAAATTAAGATTGAAAAGATGAGATACTGTGTTGGGTAAAAAGTGGTGCCAACCACTAAAAAGTTAAGTCAGGAAATAATTTAGGGGAAAATGGACTAATGAGAAAATGTAAAGTACTCCATTTTTACTTTAAAAACAGACAGACACACACACAAAATGACCTGACTTCTAGAGAGCAAAGAAAGTCAAACAGAAAGTGAGTGATAACACACCCTACACCTTCTTATAGAAGAACTACGGTCCAATTTTATGCTCTGAAAATCCAAAATTGAAAAGTCAGACTGATATGAAAAATAATTGCAGTTCCCAATTTCCATCCTTTCCCAACTTACTATATACTTTCATAATGGATAAAGGATGGTCAAAAAATAGAACTTCCTGCCAGATTCTCGAAGAATTTCCAAACCAAATTATTAAGTGTTTTCCCTTTTCCCCTCTCACTTCCATTTGTAAAACATTTAATTTTTTATGCTGGTAGCAATATCATTAGCAAATTTGCTGATGATGCAATATGTCCCTTTGTTTAATTTTTTTTTTAATACAAATTCTTAATCCATTTTCATCTGCAATCTACTGAGTTTTTTTTGGGGGGGGGCATTATTTTTTTTTTAATAGTTCGTTATTTACAAAACATATGCATGGGTAATTTTTCAACACTGATCCTTGCAAAACCTTCTCTTACAACTTTTCCCCTCCTTCCCCCCAACCCCTCTTGTAGAAGGCAGGTAAGGGCTACTGTTTCAAAGAACATCCCTCAAGGGGACAGAGAAATCTGAGGAAGAAACTTTAGCGTCAATGCTCAGCCATGTTTCAGGGCAAATGGGACCTCCTGTATAGAAACATGAAATTTTTCTCATCCTATATCCTGGGTCTTTATCAGTATTACTCTTTCCCCTCTGAAATTCTATCATGGCCCACTCTTCATAGAAACACAGCTAAAAATCCCATTACAAGACTAGCTTCTGTCTAAAACAGGCTCTTTCTTGACATTGTAATTATACTTTATTGATCTCACCATAAGGAAGTAATTTAAAGAATTTAAATCTAGAAAAGATTCATCTAGGCTGAATTTTCTTTTACAGAAGAGGTGGCCCAGAGAGGCCTGCTGGATTATCTAAAGCTACAAAGGAAGGAAAGAACAGAGTAAGAATCTGAATTTATAATCTTGGACTCTTTTTCACTATACCACATAGACTATGCCTAGTCTTTATAAAATAGTTTAATTTAATATTTTATTAGTCAATCTTCTTTGACTATATGCTATTTATATGGCAGGTAAGAAAAGGGCAGGAGAGAAATTTATAATTTTTTGTCTTATGAGCAAGTAATAATCTTGCTTCAACTCCCTTATGAGTCCTGAAATAATCAAGTCCTTACAAAAGGCCATCAGATGACCCGAGAGTAGCAGATTTCTGTGTTACAAAGTGACAATCAAAACAATTTGGTACTTAATCAGACAGATTAGGTATGTAATATGTTACTGTAAATGAGCATAGTAACCTATTATTTGATAAATCCAAAGATCCCAGATTTTGGGGTAAGAACTCCTTATTAAATAAAAATTGCTGGGAGAATTGAAAAGCAGTATAGCAGAATTGAGACATAAACTAACATCTTATACTATATACAAAGACAAAATAAAAATGGGTATACTATTTAGATATGAAAGGTAATTAATACAGCCAATGAGGGGAGCATGGAAATTCAGATCTATGGATAAGGAAAGAGTTTATGATTAAAGAAGAGATAGACAGGGCCATGGGAAGTAAATGGATAATTCTGATTACATGAAATTAAAGTTTCTACACAAACAAAACCAATACAACCAAAATTAAAAGGAAAGCATGAAAGTGAGGGAAAATTTACAGCAAATTTCTCATAGAAGATCTTATTTTTCAAATATATAATGAACTGACCCAAAGTTATTTAAAAAAAAAAAAAAAAAGGTCCATTCTTCAAATGATAAGTAGTCAAAGGATATAAACAAGCAGTTTTCAAGAGAAGAAAGCAAAGCTAACAAAAATCATGTTAAAAAAAAATGCTCTAAATCAGTAATAAAGAAATGCATGAAATAAGAAGAAAATACTCTTTCTGAAACCCCAAGGCCACTATCTTACCTGAGAAGCCAGAGAATTTCCGGGGATTGGTGTTCGTGATTGAGGAGGCTCCTTTGTGTGGAGAAACCACCTGCCCCGTGGGGGTCAGCTTGGCCTGGACTGTGGCTCTCTTAGTTGGTGTGCTTGCTGCCTTGGAGGAGAGTGCTACAGGACAAACAGGAAGATCATCAGGTGACAGGACAGAGACTGGTACACCCTGAGGGTGATCACCAGTAGGTCAAGTTGATATGGAAACTTTATTTTTTCAAATTCCAAGCCAACTGTCCCCACCACACACAGCTTCTTCCATCTTTTAGGCATTCTCTATGGAGACAGAAACTCAGTTGGCAGCTCAGGTTTCCCAGCATCCCTCACTCCAGCACTGATTTCAAGACTGTAGGCAAATCTATTTTATAAAAGGGTAAACAGTGGTAGAGCGGGCTGGTAATCTGAAGGTCACGAGGAAGAGCAGAGACTACGCTGAGATGGGTGACCTGTAGAGGAGACAACTCTCTTCACGAGGGCCTCTCAGTATCTTGGAAGCCGAGGGTTGCCCGAGGCACCGAGGGCTTTACCCCAAGTCTCCAAGGCCACCAGGCTTTGCTGCTTCTAGAATAAACAATAAGCTAAAGTAGCAGAAAGAGATGGAGAGTCCTCAGTGACTGAATACCCCACACTAGCCCACATCCGCCCCCTACCTGGGAGGCTGACAGCTGTGCATGGAAGAGTACCTGTACATCTAGCCTGGAAGGCTTGGTGCCCTTCTTCTCTGGGCTATTATAGCTGCTACTTCCCCAACTGTCTTCCCTAAAGAAAATGAAGCCCTCATCCCCTGCCTGCACTCCAAGAGGGCCCCAGGCTCTGGCCAGTGCCTCACCTGCAATCAGCTCGCTGATCTGATCTTTCTCTGGGTCCTGCAGTTCTTCCCAGCCCTCAAGCTCAGTCAGGTCCTCAATCTTCTTGGTGGTCGCCCGGGCCCGTTCCAGCTTCTCAAACATGCACTTGATATGGTACCACTCCTTCATATCGCCCCCGGATTCTGAGAAGGGGTTGGGGACCACCTTGCCTATGCGGCACATGCCCTTCACTATTTTTTCCTTGCATTTCTTACAGCCGGCTGTGCCTCGCTTGGCATAGTCCACACAGTATCGCTGTTCAGCCATCTCAGAAATGCCTGTGCAGAATCCCACATGTGACACAGGTAGGAAGGCAAAGCGGGCAGTGCATGGCCCTGGGATGCCCCGCCCGAACCAGAGACAAGGCTGCTTCTTCAAAAGGAGCCAGAATCCATGAAAGGGACCACTGGAGAGCTGGCTACTTAACAGCCAACGTGATGGTTCCTGGAGCAAATGTGGAACTGTCCTTCGGCCAAGAGCTCTGCAAGTCTGCTGGAAGAGCACAGCCAAAGCCAACGGCATACAGCTGCAGAGTAGACAGAAAAAAGGGAGAAAGGAGAACCCCGACTCCCTTACAGCAATCCAAAGATCGAGAAATAAAGCTGAATAATCAAACATTTTTCCAAAAGCAGTCCACTCTTACTCAAATAGTACTGAATAGAACTAGAGGAAGTCAGGCCATCAGGTTTAACACTCTAATCTCAACTGAAGGGGAAGACAACTGCTCTCCAACCGATTTTCTGTCCCACTGCCCATAGCGACTTCTCCTAAACTCTTCTTTCCTTAGTCTCCATGATGCCACTCTCTGAGATTAGGGTGCCAATTTTATTCTTTACAGAGAAAACAAAGGCCATTTTCTATGAGCTTTCTCTCCTCCCAGTATCTGTATCTCATAACAACTTGATGTAATCTCCTATTATCTCCTCCTTTACTCCAGGCTCTGATGTGAAGGTGGAAGCCATCCTCTCCTGTCTCATAACTGCCCTCACAACCATTCCCTCTAGTTTCTAATCTTCAATTTCTTCCTACTGGCCTTTTCTTCTTTAGATATTCCTACTCTTAAAAACTTTCCCTGGATTCTTCCATCCCTTCTGGTAATTATCCTCTCTCCTCCCTCCATCAACCAAACTCCTAGAAAAAGCTGTCTATAATCAATGATGCCTCCATTTCCTTTCTTCTTACTTCTCAACCTTTTGCCATCTGGTTTCAGACCTTTATTGCTTAACTGAAACTGTTCACTCAAAGAAGTCATAACTGCCAAATTTGATAGACTTTTTAAAGTCTGAATCCTTTCTGAGTTCTCCAAAGATTCTGGCATTGCTGATTACCTCGACAAGCTCTTCTCTAGGATGCTAATGCTGCTCTAATGCTGCTCTCTCAAGGTTCCCTTTCATAGTTCTCTATTTCTCCTTTAGTAGATCATTATCCACAAGAAAGTCCTCTAATGGTAGTAAATATAAAAACTGTGTTTTGACTCTCCTTTTCTTCTCTCTATATTGTGACCTTATCAATTCCTATGAATATAATTAATATCTTGATGCAGATGACACCTAATTATAAATATCCATCTTTAATCTCTCTCCTGAGATCCAATCCCACATTAAAAAAAAAAAAAAAAAAAAAAAAAAAAAGACATTTGGAATTGGATGTGCTATAGGCATTTCAAACTCAACATTTCAACAGAACTCATTATCTCTTCCCACAAACTCAACCCCTCTCCCAAACATTTCTTTTGAAGGAAAAACTATTCTGCCTGCTGGTCACTCAGGTTTAAAAACTTTGGTATCACCTTCAATTCCTTTCCCTTGTTCCACATAGAAAAAGCAAGATCTAACAAATGTTTGACTATCTCCATCCAAAAAAAGTCAACATCCCAAGGCTCTTTTCAACAGCAACATGATTCAGGCCAGTTCCAATGGTCTTCTGATGAAGAGAGCCATTTGAACTAGAGAGAAAACTGTAGGGTCTGAGTGTGGATCACAACATAGCATTTTCACCTTTTTCTTGCTTGCTTGCATTTTATTTTCTTTCTCCTTTTTTTTCCTTTTTTTGATCTGATTTTTCTTGTGCAGCATTATAAATGCACAAATATGTATAGAACTGCACATATTTAACATATAATGGAATACTTGCCATCTAGGGGAGAGGGGGAAGGAGGGAAAAAAATTTAGAAAACAAGATTTTGCAAGACTGAATGTTGAGAATTATCTATGCATGTTTTGAAAATAAGAAGCTTTATTTTAAAAAAGTCATCATTCTAGTTCATAACTTTCATCATCTCTTAACTGAACTATTGCTATATTCTAATTGGTCTTTTGGACTCTATCTCTCAAATCTCCACTCAAAGGAGTTAATATTTTTCTATAATATTAATAACCAATTATTAGATCAGGATTCAGGGTTTTCTCTTATTTTCTCATTTAAGACCCAGTCCCTATTTAAAAAAAAGAAAGAAAAAAAAAATCAATCTCTAAAAGACATGGCTGATTGATGGGATTATCCTAGCCTTTAAAGTATACACTCTTCAATCTTAGATGGGAGCCCACTGACCTAGAAAAACTTATTCTTTTTTCAAATGTAAAAACAATCCAGTCTGGAGGAGTTCTTGCTCCAAGGAAATGAGCTCTAGTCCTTGTTCCCATCCATTGGAGTTTAGGGTAACCCTGCTTATTAAGGAAAAAACCAGAGTGGTCTAGAAGGAGATGGATTCCTCTGTACAGACTGCTGAATCTCATGGTCTAAGGCACATTCTCAGCAGGAAGAGCTGAAGACTTTTAGCCTATCTCCTCAGGCTTGATTTTCCCTTTCAAAAAATATTTAAAGGATTCATTGTCTCCACTGGGGGGTGGGGAGCTTTGGTTATGGGGAGAAACTAATGATTATCAATTTGTGATTAGCTAGCCAAATTGATTATTACCCCAAACTCTGTCTCTAGGGTTTATCATTCATTATGGAAAAGCCAAAGATTTTCCTAAAGCCCAGGTCCAACTATGTCACTTCCCTTTGCAAACTCCAGATTAGCTCTAGGAACAAACACAAACTCCTTTTTGGCATTTAAAGCCCTTCATATCCTGGCCCAAACATCATCCCCTCCACATGCTCCACGGCACAAACTGGCCTTTCTTACTGGTCCTCCTAAAGCACAAGCCTTGGCAAATCCTTGTCCATCCCCCTTAATGCTAACCTCTTCCTTCTGAGATTTTCTCCCATTTACTTTGCACGGCCCTTGTTTGCGCATGGTTGTTCCCATGTGGTCTCCCCCCTTAGACTGGGAGCTCCTTACAGGTGGGGCTTTCTTGGTATCCCCAGCTCCGCCAGATGCTGCTGTAAAGGCTGGGTATAACTTGTTCTTCCAGCCTGACGTGCATTTTTACTTACCTCTCCTAGGCTCCTCAGGCTTTTTGAGACTCCCTTAAAGGGCCACCTTCTCTGTAGGAACCCTTCTGATTCCACCTGGCTGCTCTCTCCCATCCCCCCTCCGGCCCCAAACCTTTTATCTACCCTGAATGCACTGGAACAGATTCCTCAAGCTAAAACGCTAACATTTCTGAGGGCGAGGCCTGAGACCCAGCGGCCACAATCAGGATTTACTGGGTTTCCGACTGTTTAACGCAGGCAATCCTCTTTTTTTCAAAGAAACCCACACAGAAAGTCTAGTTTGCCTAACAAATGCTCTCTCTTATAGTGACATCCAGTTTTCATGATGATGACTCTTGGACACTGTCGTTTTAAAAACTTATAATTATAATATAATAAGTGTGAAGTTACAACAATTTCACAGAATCAAAGAGGGTTCCAGCTGGAAAAGTCCTTCGAGACCATCTCGTTCCCCCCCATCCTAATTTTGTACAGGGGAAACTGAGACCCAGAAGGTGGAAACTGGCTAAAAGGGGAGTTTTAGAGCTGAAAGTAGAAGTTAGTTTCTAGTTCTTTAGTCTACAGCTTCGCCCTGATGCTTCTAATTCCTGAAAAATCAGCGATTCACATTATATACGTTAAATAGTAAGCAGAACGCTCAATTATTCAAAAGGGATTAAGTTAAAAGCCCGATTTTCTCGGACCATTTAAAGTTTGGTTAAAGCTCAGCAACTGCCTTCCCGTCCAACGAGAACGTTATAGGGTACAGAAGAACTCGCAGCAAAAGCTACAGCTACAAACACAAACCAATCCGCAGAAATCTTTATGAATCATAAAGCAAATCAACTGGAAAATAGTTTTGTTCAATTACCTATCCCACCCCCCACAGGGAGGCCCTCCTCAGGTGGACGATGCCGCGGATACTTGCCAGCTGTTCCCACCAGCGCTCTCTAGCGGGGCGGCCGAGGCCCGAGCCCCCGTGTGGTCAGCGGCACAGACCCCGCTGACCTATCGAAAGGCCGCCCGCCAAGTCTGGACCCCCCCGGTCACGGATTTTCTTTTCGCTTTCTCGGAAGGGATCGGAGCAGCTGGTGGGAGGGGGAGGGGCGGGGAAGAGAACGGGCAGTGCAGAAAGTGGAGGCCCCCGGCAGTGGGGCCGGTCCGGGCGTCGCGAGCGGGGGGAGAGGGCCAGCCCAGAGGTTAGACTCAGCTGGAAGCAGGGAGTAGGAGGCTGCGGTGATGGGGGAGATTAGTAAGAGGATGTGTATGAGGGGGAGGGGCCGCTGTGTGTATGGGGGATACACGGTACGAAACTGCGGGTCCCCTCAACGGGATGGGGGACACCGGGGGCGGGGGTGAGACCGTGGAAGGGAACTAAGCCAGGGGCGGGGGAGGCGGCGGGATGGCGTCATTACGTGCGGGTCCACTGTAGGGGGCTGAGCGCCGAGGACGAGAGGGGTGGGGGCGGGGGACACGTGTTCGTTGGTGGTGTGGGGGGGGACCAACTGTTGGGAGCGGGGTGCTCTGTTGGTAGGTGAGGGGATGGAGCTGACTCTCGGTGGGAGGAGGGGCTACCTGCGGGGGGGCGGGGTGCCACGTGTAGATAAGTATGAGGGAGAGCGGTGGAACAGCTTGGAGAAAGGGCCCAGGTAAGCGGGGGAGGGGGGGATATTCTTGGACCAGAAGGTCGGGGTCTCCGGGGGCTAAGGCCTCCCAGGAGCGGTGAGCCCCCACCTCACGCGCTCTGGCCACGCGGGGGGCGTGGCCTCCTGAAAGCCACCTGGCTTCCTCTTTTGTCCCCCTTACCTGTCTCATTTGTCTCCCGGCTCCGACCTGACCAGGCCCGGCTCCGGAACTCTGGAAAAGCCGGAGCCTAGTCAGGGACAGGCCTCGCGCCAGAGGTAGTTAAAACTACGATCACTTTAAATCCGGGTTCTTGGATACGGCGACAGTGCGCAGGCGCAGAAGGACGCGGGGCGGGGCTAACCGCGAGAGCTTGTTCCCAACACCAAGGAGGAGGGCCCGCCCCCAGAGACAGGATCCGCCTCTAGAATGACAGCAAAAGGTGCTCTCTCTCCCGGCAAAGCAACTTGGAACTCTGTTATTCCTTCCTCTTCTTTCTCTGATCCGGGTCGCAATGAGAAGTGTGGTCAGTCAAGGGTCTCGTATAAACTGAAACATTTTTCTTAGTCAATATCTTTAATTTTATATCACCTATAAAACGCCACCTTCTATAAGAAACCATCTCCCAGCCTCCCTTAATGCTACTTCCTTTCCTTGAAATTTATCCTCAATTGGATGTATTCTGATGGAAGTGGAAATCTCCAACATAAAGAAGATCCAACTCACTTCCAGTTGATCAATGATGGACAGAAATAACTACACCCAGAGAAGGAACACTGGGAAGTGAATGTAAAATATTAGCACTACTGTCTATCTTCCCAGGTTACTTATACCTTCGGAATCCAATACTTAATGTGCAACAAGAAAATGGTATTTACACACATATATTGTATCTAGGTTATACTGTAACACATGTAAAATGTATGGGATTGCCTGTCATGGGGGGGAGGGAGGGGATAATTTGGAAAAATGAATTAAAAAAAAAAAAGAAATTTATCCTCAATTAATCTTATATATGTCTTCTTTGTATTAGTCTATTACATGTTGTATCTCTTTGAACTCCTATTTATTAACTCCTTGAAAACAGTGCTCGGCACCCTGTAGGCAATTAACAAATGCTTGTTGACTTGCCCCGAATTCGCGTCTCACAGTAGCTCTCTCCTAATTCTCCCAGAGATCCATTCCTTAGAATAAAGGATTATAAAGGAAGTTCCTATTCCTTCCTATTCCTTCTCTCCCCCGTCCCCCATCCTATCAAATCTCACAAATGCAGGGGGAGAACCAGGCAGCAGCATTTGCAGATAATTGGACCCCTAGGAATGATATCTGTTAATACGGTCTATTTTGCAGGATAAATAAATGTAATAGAATCTCACAAACGTTTTAGCTCTCTGCTTGTTTGCTATCAATTTCACCCTAAGGGAGCCCTTAATGCTTTTTGCTCCGAGTTCTCCATCTGTAGAATGGAGCCAAGATAGGTTGTCTGTCATTTCCACCCCCGGGGAATGGGAAGTTTGGTGAGCTTGGATGAGATGCAGGAGCTTTTCAGTGGTGAGAAAGCGAGAGGGGAGAGAGAGGCAGGACGTACTGGAGGGAGTTTGTACCTTGAAAATCAGCAAATGCTTCAAATCAGTACTTGATTTATTGTTTTGTTCACAATTTAGGCTTAAGTAAATGATAGAGAAGTCAATAATGCACATTAAATTTAAAAGTCTATTGAGCATCCTTATTTACTTCCCCCCCACACACCTCATTTCCCTCCATTTGTCCCTGGAAATAGTTTTGCTCATTTTTAAACTCACATGTCATGAATAATTTTGCTAAAGCTTAAAACTAGTTGCACGAACATATTTTTTAGGATCTCTTGTATTTGCCAAATTTCTACTAAATTCCAAATGAGAGACATTGCAGATAGAAAATAATGGATAGAGACCTGGCTCAGTGCTAGACTTAGATTCAAGTATAGTCTCTGGCTCTTTGATTCTGGGCAAGTCATTTAATCTCTCAGCCTTTAATCAACTTTCTAACAGTGAAAGTTGCACAGCAGGAATCAATCTGCATTGATATATTGGGCTTCTCACTGGGAATTCCTTATACTGATAGTGAAAGCCCCATCCCTGTGTGCCAAGCATGGTGCTGTTCTTTCTTTTTTTAATTTTACAGATGAGGAAACTGAGAACAGATAGTGACTTGATTTAGTTCATACAGATTAGAACATTTTTATAAGAGATGCTGTAGGTTCTCAGGTAGATTAGCATTTTCAACTAGAAGAAAAGAGATGCCAAAAGACTGCTTCTGTTTATTTTAAGCATTAAGAAATTTTAAAAAATATTTTGACATCACAATCATGGTACTATCCAAGGTACTGGAGACAATGTACATTGATGTCCTCTTGACTTTCCCAGAATCAGGATTCTCAATGTTTCCACAGGTGGAAGACTATCCCAGATGCTCTGTGTATGTGCCAAGACCCTTTTAGAATATGATGCAATAATTTAGGATCAACCCTCCCATTTTGCAGATGAGAAAAATAAATTAGGCAATGTGCCCAAGAATGGAAACTCTTGACTCTTTCCACTATACCACACAGTTTACATTATGTTACATTCCTATGCCACAATTTGTTTGGCTAGATGGATAAATTGCTGGACCTGAAGTTATGAAGACCTGAATGCAGATCATATAGATATATAAGAAATCATTTAATTTTTTTTCTTTGTTTTCTCATCTAAAAAATGATGATAATAGCACAAACTCAAAGGACTGTTATGAGAATCAAGTGAAATTTGTTAAGTACTTAGTGTGGTGCCTGTTATAAGTATATTCTTAATAATTGATTATTGTTAGTGATTTATTAAAAAATGTTGATTTCCCATTCCATAGATGTTTTTTTTCTCTCTACAAAAAGCATTACTTTGGATATTTTAACATATTTGTCATTGATTTCATTGGGGTTATATGCCCTATAGGCAGAAAGATGGGCCAAAAAGCATAAATAATTCATTAACTTATTTATCATAAATCTAAACAGCTTTCTATAATAGTTTTAACTAATTCACAACCTGACTAAAATCCTAGCATCACTCTGTTGTTGTTTTTTCGTGTCTGACTCTTGGTGAGCCCATTTGAGGCTTTCTTGACAAAGATGCTGTAGTGGTTTGCCATTTCCTTTTCTACCTCATTTTTCAGTTGAGGAAACTGAAGCAAACAGGATGAATTGACTTGCTCAGGATCACATAGCTAGAAAGTGTCTGAGATCAGATTTGAACTCCTGAAAGTGAGTCTTCCAGACTCCAGGGCCAGCCCTCTGTGCTCTACAGCACCACTTAGCTGCTGTCATCACCACAGCATTGGTTGATTACCCAGATGGTTTTCTTCTAGTTTTTTCCACATTACTTTATTGACAATAAAGGATCACATAGCAAAAGGGCTAATTGATGGGGAAGGCTTTATAGATTAGCTATTGGGCAGATGGAGATGGTCTGTAAGAAAAGGCACTAAATTGAAAACCAGAATGGCTGACTCAAGTCTGTTCCTATGGAAACTTCTCAAGGATCTGGGGCTTAGAGAGACTTCCAGAAGTCATCCTGTCCTTTCTGTCTTAGGATCACATTTCCTCTGGGGAATCTAATCTATTTTCTTTGCTAGTCAGAGTCTCAGTGTCTCCACTTTAGATTGTCCCATCCCTAGCTTCCACTTTAAAATTCTTGGTGGATCTTTCAAATGGTAAAAGAACAAAACACCAACTTTGGGAAATAAAAGCATCTCTATTTCCATTTTCCAGGCAACTCATCTAGAAAAGGTTGGAACCACTAAGAGGAAGAAGGAAGATGTTTCATCCCTGCCTGCATACATCCTCTTGGCTAGCAATCTCAAGGGGCTCTTTTTTTCTTTCTTTTTTTTATTTTAATAAGATCCAGGCTATGAATTCCATAAATCTCAGCAGATAGAGCTGGTTTTACAGCTTGGTTTGCTTAAAAGGCACATAATTAAAATAAGTTGTAAAGATGTTGGTGTCATTTGCCAAGATAAATATTTAAAAGGGAACAGCTGCAAGGAATACTTAACAACTCAAGCTCTTGGCTTTTCCTTTTCAGAACAGAAATGGCCATGGTTTGTCTTTAGTGAGGAAGATTCTCTGGCTTTTTTTCTTTCTTGTCCTTATTTCTCTTGGAGGCAAGAAAGATTTGGAAGAATTGCAGGGGACTCTCTGGAAGCAGACTCAATTCTAATTCTCCATTCAGTTAAACTCCAGAGGCAAAAAGTCATTCATCTTGGTATGGTGGAGAAAGCATTGTGTTTGGAGTCAAAGGACCAAGGTTCAAATTCCAGTTTACTTACCCCTGTCTAGGATCTTGGTTCAATCCCAGAGCCTCTTGGGATCTCAGGAAACTCGTCTCTAAAATGAAAGAGTTGGGCACTTCAGGCAGGATAAAGAGAATAGGCATTGGCACAGGTGAGCAAGCCAGTTTGGTTAGAGTAGAGTAGTGGAAAGTGATGATTTTGTAAATAGGGGCAAGATTATGTAGAGTCTTGAATGCCAAGGTAAAAATCAAGTGTTTTATCCTGAAGACGAGGGAGCCACTGAAGATTACTGAGAACAGAACCCTGTCATATACAAAAATTTTGGGGAGTAGCTCTACCCTAACTATTTCCTTTATGCTCCTAGAGAAAGGTCTGAGAAAGAACTGAAACTGGTGAGTATAGAAATTTGCAGTGTTGAATTGGGGAAAGCAGATTTTTCTGCTTTCAGCATTCATCTTCCCTTCCTTCCACCTTCATCCACTGATCTATTATCTATCCTTCAAAATCTATCCTCTGGTACAGTGCACAGCACAAAGTAAGTGTTTTAAAACTTTATTGAGTAAATGAATTAATGAATGAAATGAGAAAGACCAGTATCACTTTTTGTGAAACCTAAACTTCATGGAAACTAAAAATTCTAGGTTTTCTTCCATTTACTAAAGCTGCTTCCACTGATAAGTCATTAGCAGTATCAGCATGTTGCCATGCTCATCTTTTACAATACTTTATATAAGTATTTAATTAATATTTGTTGGGTTGAATTAAATCCAAAAATCACAGAAACATTTAATTATAGGTATCATTGTTTCCCCACTTCTAATGAGACCTGAAATATTATTCTAACTAGCTTTAAGTTATCTAATATTCCTTAATATTTAATAGCCAATTTTCCTAAGCTTAATTAGAAACTCTTCTTTTCATCTCTCCATAAATAGATAGCATGTTATCATTGAAAGAAACCTAGTTTGGGAGATAAGCCAAATCTAGTCGCTGGCCATCAGCTTGCCTTTAAGATCAAGTCACTCCATAGTCTTAATTTCATTATTTGGCTCCAACTTTTTGGGAGATGTCTGTTTTGTGGTTATGGGGCAGGAGTTGTCAGGAGGTAGAAGTAGATCTAGTGAGACTCTAAGGAAGACTTTCTCATTTCATCCATTAATTCTTTTATTCAACAAAGTTACAAAACACCTACTTTGTGCTGTGCACTGTACCAGAGTATAGATTTTGAAAGACAGATTATATATCAGTGGATGAATGTGGAAGGAAGGGAAAATGAATGCTGAAAGCAAAAAAAAAAATCTTAATCCTAATCTGCTTTCCTCAGCTCCAAGTGCAAATTTCTATCTCATCAATTTCAGTTCTTTCTCAGAGTTGTAGTAAAGTGAAAAAATTAAAAGCAAGACAAATATGGAAAATTACTATTATTGTTTAAAAAATATTGGCAATTTAGTTCTAATATCCCTTGCCAAAAATCTTAGCCATAACTTAATGTAGGATGGAAGTGACCTTGATTTTGGGCTCTCAAAGGCTATTTCATTGGAGCACAAATTCTGGCAGTTCCAAATTGGGTAAGCTTTTCAGTACATATACAGTGATGGATTCCCCATCTGTTATTCAAAGTCCAGCCTTGTTAAGATGGAGAGGCTTAGGGTTTAAGGAAGGCTGGTCACTTGATATCCTGAGCTAGTCTTGAATCTGGCTTGGAATTGGAATGAGATTTGATAATTGTAGACCAACTGTACTTAACAGTAGCATGGAAAGTATACTCAGAAAGGATATGGCATTATATCAGGCACAACCCTATACCACCATCCTCCCCTCCATAATGAGGAGGGTCAGAAAAAGAGTATGTTGAATTAGGAGGATATATGACTTAGATGTCTATAAGACCTTTACAAGATCTGATAAATGCATCAATTCCTTGTGGGCTGTATACCTGGGTGAGCTGGAAATTTTATCAATGGCTGAAGCACTAATGTCCTGAGCCAATCAAATCTAGAGGACAGCTTTTCTAGCCTACGTGGAAAGGATATCAGTAGATATTGTTCCAGTGTAACTTAGCAAGACATTTTTAATGGGATAATTACATTTAAATTCTGCAAACATTTATTAAGTGCCTATTATGGGCCAGGTATCATGTTAAGTACTGAGGGTTACAAACAAGAAAAAGAAAGACAGTCCCTTTCCTCTAGAGCTTACAATATAATGAAGGAAGACAGCACACAAAAGAAAGCTTAAAAGTAGAGGGAGGCACCAAGGAGTATCCAGACCACAGGCATGATGTTCATGTTATTGATTTTTTTAACCCAAGGGATTTAACATTTATACTCCATTCTACAATGGATTTATCATCTCATTAATATAGATATTTTCTTCAGGGATGTAATTTTCAATCCACCATGCAAGTCATCCTTCGTAACTCTTGTCTAATCCTCCCACATATTCACGAAAAGGGGTTCACCTAGTGTATTATTGGCCTTCCTCAAATTCTATTGATATAAAGATGCTAAAGTAGAATATAGGCTATATGGAAGTTATCCTATGCTCTTGCTAAATGATCATCTATTACAAACATTTTATTGGATGAATCCTTTGTTATACTTATTTATTTTAAATTTATTTTATTAGATATGATCCATAATTGTAATTTATTCTCATCCAGTGTGCTAACTACCACTTTTAGCTCCGTGTTATCTGCAGATCTTATAAGCATGCCATCTTTGCTTCCATTCTAATGAACAATTCTACCCATTCTTCCCAAAAGGGTCCTTTGCTTTCCTAAAGTCATGAGGAATCCCTGTTAGGCAACAGAGAAGAAACCTTTATATCATACATCTCTCTTCATACTCACTTTTCATTAAGAGCATTGTTATGAGAAAAGAAAGGAAGGTATATTATGGGAGAGCTTGTTTTTACTGGAGGTGAGACTGAGAGGGAGGTTATCAAATGATTGCATTTTCTAAGAAAGTCCCAATAAAACTCTGTGTGTGTGTGTGTGTATGTGTGTGTGTGTGTGTGTATGTATGGGTTCCATGGTTTGGTGACTTTATCACTCCTTTAAGTAAATGTGCTTAATGAATACTTAATGAGTGGAAACACTTCCTGTTCTTAGGCAAGGGCAATGATAGACAACCAGAAAACTAATCTAATTCTAAATTCTGAGTATCAAGACTAAATAAGTTCCCCAGAAGTTTTCTAAGCCTAGAGTCTCAAGCTCAAATTGTACATTTGTTCTTTGTTTCCCTTTAATTTATGCTACTTTTCACAGTTTTGTTTATTGGATTGTATATTAATCTGAAGAAAAGGATAATAATATACCTTGGTAAGTTATAAGCAGCCTGACCTGATTTGAAGTAATGGTTTTTAGGCCATCTTGGAACTATCCTGAATGGGTGGTTTTTGTCTTAATTTTTAAAGGATCTCTACCTAGTGATTTCTTCCCTTCTCCCATGGTGTCTATTCAAATAAAGACAGTTTGTTGTTGAAAGTCTTTGAATTAGTCTATATTCTCTAGCTGTAAGTTTAAAGACCATGTCTTTTACTTTATTCTATCCAAATTTATTACTCTATCCTACTGGGCGTTTTCTATTTATTTCCATAAAATACTCTTCCTTATTTGTCAATTAATTCAGTTCCTAGTTCAGTCTTCAATTTTACCCTAATTTTTACTTTTGTATTGGGGGACTTTAACATACACAGTAATGCTCCCTTACCTCTCAGTTTTTCAAACTCCTCTGTCTTCAGGACCTATTTCTTTATTCCACCTCAGCTATTTAAAGACCCTTGATCTTGCCTTTATCTATAAATTTTCCATTTCCGGGATCAAGAACTCTTGAAATTCCTCTGAAGGAACACAGTCTTTATCATTTTACCTCCTCTTATGTCTCACTTCTAAACTTATTCTTCTCACCGTCACTTCCATTCTCATATTTTCACCCCTGTTCTTGCTACACTCAACTGTCAAAGTGATTTTCCTAAAGCATGGATCTGTGTCATTCAATAAATGCTAGTGATTCTCTATTATCTCTAAGATCAAGTATAGATTCCTCTCCTTAACATTTAAAAGTCTTCACCCTGGCCTCTTCCTTTCTCTCTTTATTTTTTTTTTCCAACTCCAATTTCAGGACATTGTTACTCTCTATCATAACTTCCCTTTCTTTTCCCCATTTTTCTTCGATCTCCCTCAATTTTTTAAGAGCTTCTTCTTGGAGAGAGTTATGTGATGGGGGGCAGGAATCGTTCCCCTTTAGGTTGTTATCTTCTGAATCTTTGCTGTTAACTTCCTCGGGGTTGGATACCCGGTCTTTCTCTGTATAGAAGGAATCTATAGTTTTTCTAGCTTTTTTGCTCATACTTAAAAAATGTTTTGGGGTCTGTCCCTGGGTAGGAAATTATTTACTTCTTTACCAGCTTCCTCCCAGACCGGATGGATGCAGCGGCCCCTGCGCCGGAGCTAAGATAGAGCTCTGGGAGAGAGTTCCCCACCCCCTCCCTGGAAGTGCCTCAGAGGTGATTAGCACTACTGTGCTTCGAGGGCGTAGAATAGTGAAGACTGTAGGAAGCCCAGCCTATGTGTCCGGGTGGGGAGTGGATGTCTGCAGCAGGTGACGTGAGAAGCCCCTGTGCTCAAACTGGAAGTGTCTGCCAGAAACCGCGGTCCCTAGTTCAAAGGTTCCGCTTCTCTGGGACTTCCTGGAGCTGAGTTCCACTCCCTCCAGCTAAGCTAGGCAGTGTGTGTTGCCTTGGGCCGTATCCACCCACTTGTCAGTCTCTTAACTATTCTCAGGAGGTAGCTGAGGCCACACCCCCTGGTGCCGAGTCAGCTGAGTCACCCCCCAGGATCGGGGAAAATCTAATCTGAGTTTTAAAATATTTTGGCTTTCTCTTCTGAACTGCTAAATAATTAGCAGAGAAGAGCTAACAGCCTGTGCCAGATTCCTTTACCTCAGTGGCTTCTCTGATCCCAGAGCCCCTCCCAGCGCAATGGGCGCAGTGTGCCCCTACCCCACCGTCTGTGCTGGTCTTTCTTATTCCTCCCCTGAGAACTGACCTTTCCTGTTGAAACTCCAGATTCTCTTCAGCTGGTAAGTCGTGCTTCCAGTCCTTGTGGATTCTATCAGTCCTGAGCTAATTCTGAGACTTAATTTATCTAATTGGTTGTGAGGGAGTGAGGACGTTCACTGAGTCGTGTGTTTCTTCTCCGCCATCTTGGCTCCGCTCTTCCTTTCTCTCCATGGTTACACTATTCTACAACCATACTGGCCTATTTGCTTTCCTCACACACAATGCTTTCTTTCCCATTTTTTCCATGCTTCATGAGAAACTATACCCCATGCCTGGAATGCTCTCTTTACCACTGATTCTTACAATCCCTGAATTCATACAAGATTCAACTCAAGTTCTACCTTTTTTAGAAAAACTTTAGGAAGTCTTTCTCAGTCTCTTCTACTCCCAAAGTCTTCCCATCTAATGTTATCACGTTTGCTTTATGTGTCTCTTGCATATATTTATGTAAACAATTTTATTTCCATGACAGAATCTTATAGAACTCATTCAGGGCAGAGACTGCTTCATTTTGGAAACTCTAATGCTTAGCTCAATGTCTAGAAATAGTAGATACATAACAAATGGTGGTTGGTTGGCTGATGTGCTTCAATAGTAAGTCCTCATAAAGTGCCGCACTATTGGAAATCTGTGGGCAGAGCCCCTATCACCACTGCACAGAATGCATATATGCCATATGGGAAATTCACGTTCAGGTATGGAATGGATTAGAACATTAGTATCAAATTCAAAGAGAAATAGGAGCCACTAAACCATATACAAGGATTCCTGCAGGCTACATAATGACTTAGAAAGCCACATCTTATTTGTTGTATTGTATATTTATTTTGCTTAATATTTCCCAATCACATTTTAATCTAGTTTAGACCACACTTGGAATGTTGTGGCTGCAGTTTTGACACCTCTAGACTACATGATTCATGAAGAACATTGAAATACGAGATTCTATAAGTCAATGAATATTATTACCATTTGCAGATGCTGCAGATCAATAGTTTTTCCTTTAATATTCAGAGGAATTGTGAAAGTCCAATAGGGAAGAGTTACATTATATTATTCCTTAGTTTGGTTTTTAATTCCAATTCATGGTGAGGTTCCCTTCAAAGTTAGATAATGGTAATTAGAAGGAATCCCAGCTTCCAATGTAAGTGTTGAAAGGTAGGGACTTTGAGATACACACACACACACACACACACACACACACACACACACTCTCTCTCTCTCTCTCTCTCTCTCTCTCTCTCTCTCTCTCTCTCTCTCTCTCTCTCTCTCTCTCTCTCTCTCCTTCCCTATTTCCCTTATTTCTTCTTTCCTTCTCTCCTTCATTCCTTCTTTTTTTTTTCCTTTCTACTTTGATTACTCTCCTTCCTCCTTTTCTTTTTCTTTCTCTATCTCTATACATTTTTAAAGAACCCAATTAGGAGCATCAGTCCCTAAGGCCAATGGAAAAGTGGTGAGGACCCTTCCAAAGTGGGATCTGAGATGGATGCATCTCCATGTCTTTTGACTCCTCTATTTCTCTCTTCATTGATATCCTTCTTCCTATATAACACAGGGCTTTGTAACAGGAAATGAAAGGTATTTGACATCTCTAATGTCTGATTTCTTAGCATAGGACTTATGTAGCATTTGGGACATAAACCAATCCCTGCTATCATAGAATGCCAACAGCTTGTTGTCCTATCCTATGGAAGAGGAGAATTTGTCTTTGTCCTAGTTTTGGTTTGGGGGAATTAAAAAGACTTAAATCAGAGGTTCTTCATTTTTTTGGTGTCAAGGATTCACCCTTTGACAATCTGGAAAAGTCTGTGGATCCTTTCTCATAATGTTTTTAAATTTATAAAATAAAATGCATGGGATTATAAAACCAATTATATGCTTTTAATCAAAATATTTAAAAATAAAATAAGTTCATGGCACCTCGATTAAGAACTTTTGACTTAAATGTATGGCTGTGCCCTAACCTATTTCTCTGTAGTCTCCCTCTGCATTCTTATATAATCTCTGATTTTAGGACTTTTTTTTTTTTTTTTTTTTTTTTTTTTTTGCAGAGGCATTTAGGGTTGTGACTTGTCTAGGTTCACACAGCTAATAAGTGTCAAGTTGTCTGAGTTCAGATTTGAATTGGATCCTCCTTACTTCAGCACTGGTATACCTTTCTATTGCGCCACTTATCTTCCCTAGGATCAATGTTTTGCTTATAGTCAATATTTGTTGCAAATAATCTAATATATCTTTTTTATAGGAGATCTCCTACACCCTTTGGTGGGGGTATATTTTATCTTATAGTTATTGGGGAGAAAAGTATATAGATATATAGATAGATAGATAGCATCTTAACTTGTCTTCCTGCCTCGTTTTTATCCTTTCTAATGCATCATGTCAAGATCATTAACAAAATTTTTGTCCTGAATTTACCAAATACTGAATACAGCAAGTTCTTCCACTTACAGAGTAGAACAGAAAAAGAGGATTGTAAATAAAACTGTAAATCTCTTTTATGTACACTTTGCTTTTCCCTTTAAGTATATAATAAATTTAAAATGTGATTCTCAAAGTTTTCTTCATTATCTATGTTTCCTTCTGGCCTTTTTTCTTCTCAACATTTAAAAATGCTTTCATGACCCTCATCTCTTTCTTCCTTTGTCTCCTTTCTTTGCCTTTTTAGCAGGCTCATTATTAGTTCTCCCATCTACTTCTTCCTTAGAAAATAAAAGCAAAAGTTTTGCAATAAATACTCATAATCAAACAAAAAAAAAATTCCCACATTGACCAAGACTCAAAAAGTCTGTCTCATTCTATAGCTTGAGTCCATCACTTTTCTGTCAGGAAGTGATTAGCACAAAATATCTTTAGGCTTCTGGAAAAATGGTTGATTATGGCATTGATAAGAATTCTTAATGTTGGACAGTTGTTTGTCTTTGTAATGTTGCTGTTATATTATAAATTATTCTACTGCTTTTGTTTACTCTGTAAGGTCAATTTTTCAAAAAACATTGTTCTTATTCTTTCAATCCTTTGATAAAAACAAAACAATAACAATCCATAAAACAATAACAAAAACTACCCTTGGCCTGCAGCAGGTGGAAGTATAATTTTGTTAACATGACATTAAATTTTTTTCCATAATCTGTTGCTTGCCTATCTTCTCAGCCTTATTTTACCCTATCCTCCAACATAAATCCTTCAGATTAATTATATCATCATAACATTATTTTCAACCATATTATTAATTGTTCTTGAATATGTTTTCACCTTTACCTAGTCTCTTCATTTTTCTGTTATTCCCTCTCTCCTCTTTATTACCCAGATTCTATCCATTCTTTAAGCTCCAACTTAAAATTTCTCTTTCATTAAGTCTAACTTGACTATCCCAATCTGAAGTCTTCTCATTTCTTGTCCAATGGGAGCATTGATTTCTTCTGAAATTAACATATTACTTGTATGATTATCATGTTCTATCATGTCAAATAATATTCTACCTATGTGACATCTCATATTTCTCATGCATATTTTATGTCTTGCTTCCCCAACTGGACTGTTGATTCCTTGAGATTTCATCCTATTAAATCTTTGTGTCTCTCAGAGAACTCACCATAGTGCCTTGTACATCACAGGTGTTCAATAATGATTTGTTAATTGATGGAAGGAACCACTTACTCTGTGACTTGGATCCATTAATCTCCTCCTGTTTTCCATCTTCATTTTCTCTCTCACCACTGGCTGCTTCCTTTCTGACTATATGGCACTTCTAAAAAACAACGTTCCTGGGACTCTGCTACACCCTTAAAATACAATGGCTATAGTACTGGCCAGATTTCTGGAAAGAAGTCCTCACAATCTTAAGTTGCTCATTCTCTTGTTAACTTCTTGCAAACAAGATTCATATTCCACCAATCTTGAAACTGCTTTCTCCAAAGTCATCAATGACCTTCCAATCCCTAAATTCAATAAGTTTCAGATTTTTCCTCAGTATTTTTGATGTTCTAAACATTGCAAACATCAATAAATATTCCAAATATAAAGAGTAAAGAAGATTGCAAATGAAGCACAAAGTGAGCCAAGAAAGGAGAGTAGCTGAGCTCCCCTTTATCATTATTCCTCTGCAAAAATCTAGAAAATATAACAGATGGAGTCCTAAGCACTAAGTCCAAGAAAAAAAATTACAATGAGTAATTTTTCCAACTCATGTAGCCATAGAGAGACAAAAAGGGGCAGTAGACCCTGGGAATTAAGATCTAGCCTAAACAGCTACAAGAAACATTCTAGCAGGAAAGACTGAAATCAGGCTAAGACTGAGTACCAGGACTAGATCTTGACTGACAGAAAGGGTCTAACTGCCCAGAATGCAGGAAAAGGTCACAACTGGCAACTCTGTTACTTATTGCCCTGTTCCTGGTCACTAAGTAAAGGACCTGGCCCTAAGGGTGGCAGTCTGGGGGAAGGAGTTGTGTATTGAACAAGGGGCAAATACAGAACCAAGCAGCAGATTTATAGTTTGGATTTGAAGTGTTAGAGGTGAGTTTCAGTCCCTAGCCCTATCTGGTTTGCAGGGAAATAAGCCAATAAGCCAAAAATGTAAGAAAAGAAAGCCAAATCCTCTCATTAGAGAAGTGCTTCCAAGGACTGACCCCGGTTTGGACCTTATGCCTGGGGACAGAGCAGAAACCCCATTAGGGAGAAGGAATGAGTATAATGCTCCAGTCTCCTGGGATTTCATGACATAAATCCCATACTAAAGGGGAACTTCCAGTTCTTTTAGTCTGATCCTGCAAAGGTTTCCACTTGGCTGTAAGTTAAAAAATAATCTAAAGAAATTTTTAAAAACAACACTAATGTGGACTCATAAGCAAGACCCAAGCATAGTCCAAGCACTCTGGAGTGAAGTCATCAAAGGAATTCATTGTAATCCCACTTCAAGCAAGAGTCATCCTGAAATGGATTTTACCAAAGTTTTAATTAGCTCTAGGAACCTGTCAAAAATGTTTTAGTTGTCTTAAAAGTGGAAAATTGCATTGCTAATAAGGCAGCATAGTCATGGATGCTTGAATATTCAGTTTTAAGGAGAAGGCAGAATCAAGGTGGGACAGCTAGATGGCTCAGTGGATAGAGAGCTGGACCTGAAATCAGGGAAACATCCTCCTGTGCTCCAGTCTTTTAGACCCTCACCAGCTGTGTGACTATGGTCAAGCCATCTAACCCTATTTGCCTCAGTTACTCATCTGTAAAATGAATTGGGGAAGGAAATGGCAAAAGAAAAAAATCTAAATATGGTCACGAAGAATCAGACATGATGAAAATGATTGAACAATAGAGCCAAGATGGTAGAGAAGTTAGTTAGAAGTTTCGCTAGGCTCTCCTGTCTCCCACTAACAATTCTTCCAAATAGATCTAGAAAATTCACCAGATCAAATCTTATTTGGAAAAGCCCAGAAAAAATCAGTGAGTTATTTTTCCCGTTCAGGTCCACCTTGGAAGATATTCCGAGAAGTCTATAGGCCCTGGTGATGGATTATGGCCAGGAATCATAGCACAGAGCAAGAAGAGGTCTCCTATTTAGTAGAGAATGGCTTGTACAGGCTGCAGTATGGGTGCAAACTGAAAGTTCTTGCTTATCACTTAGCTCCAAGTCAAGACTATAGTGGAAGGAGAATTATATGTGAATTTTTTTTTTTTTTTGGTTGAGGATGATTGTGCATTCACTGTAGTCTCTGATGCAACAAAATATAGATCTATTCTCTGCTGTTTGTGCTAATTTTGGCCTGACAACACCAAGGCAACAGTACCATCCATATGTGGAACCCTCAATTACAGCAATTGGAAAAATTTTGAATGCTGTGGATAAATTTGCTTACCTTGACAGTATATTTTTCAGGGATCTACATATAGATGAGACTGACATTTGCATTGCCAGAGCTACCTTATTGTTTGGGAAGCTCTGAAGGAAAGTGTGGGAGAGAATAGCTATTAGATTGTCTACCAAACTGAGGGTCTACAGAGCTGCTGTGCTGATCTCATTGTTGTATGTCTGTAAAACCTGGACAGAATACCAGTGCCTTGCCTGGAAACTGAAACACTTCCATTTGGATTGTCTCAGGAAGATTAAAGATTACCTGTCAAGATAAGGTCCCAGACATTATTTTTCTCAAGCTGAACTGCTAACCATTCAAACTCTATTGTAGAGAGCACAACTCTGATGGACTGGCCACTTTTGAATGTCAAATGTAGGTTTATCCAAAAGATTATTTTATGAACTCATGCAAGGTAAGCCCTCACACTAAGGACAGAAGCAGCAATACGAGGTCATTCTCTCTCTGAAGAACTTTGGAATTATAACATAGGAGACACTGCCAGAGAACTGGCCAGTATGATGTGCCCACATCAAAGGGGGTGCTATGCTCTATGAGTGAAGCAGAATTGTGGTGGTTCAAGAGAAGCACAAGATGTGCGAATGTGGACATCTAACTTCAAATGTTCATGTGGACCATTTGTGCCCAATTTGTGATAAAGCCTTCAGGGGTTGGATTGGTTTGATCAGCCACAGATGAACCTGACAGTGATATCAGGATCGAAAGCACCACCAACCAACCTGAATCCGATTCCTTGTCCTACTGCTTATGATACACCTTGACAAAACCCAATCTTAGTTACTTGTGCCATTGACATCCACCTCCCCTATTCATCTAGCAATAAACAGAGCTGGAGAAAACCACAAAACTATGCTGACTGGACACAGTCAATGTTAAGTGCATTCAGCTGGGCCCCCTTTGCCAGAAGGCAAGCATTCTCTTCCAATCAGCATTATCCCATTTTCCTTGGTAGCTATTTAAAACTTTATTGCTCCTCACTCCTCCCAAACCACCTTCTTTTTCCTGATTTGGTTGAGGACATTATTTTATTGAAAAAAATGCTCTTTTTTCCTCTTCATCTTCACTTCATTTTCCTCCAGTAGCTCATTTTACTCATCTCAGATGAAGAGGTGACACTATATGCACTTTTGATCCCATTTTATTCCTCCTTTTCCCATAGACTACCAATGTAATTCCCACTTTTTGTTTCCTGGCTTCTTCTCTATACCCACAAACATGTCTGTTTCTTTAGAATCTTTAGAAACAAAACCCTTTATCTGACCCTTGCTTTTATTTTTCCACTCCTTCCTAATTAAACTTGACATATTTAGTGTCTCTAGTTCTTCTTTTACTTCTAAACTCTCTAAAATCTGGCTTCTGATCCCATCATTAAATTGAAACTGTTCTTTCCAATTTTATCAATGACCTTTTAGCTTCAAAAGCTAAACTTTTCTCAGTACTTCATTTATTGACCTCTGCAGCTTCTCAAACTATTCAGCACTCTCTTTTCTTGAATATTCAAGTTTTTGTTATTAGTCTCTTGGATCTCAACCTGTTTATCTTAGCCTCCTTTGTTGGTTCTTCATTTTTTATGTCTACAAATTGTAGGTTCCCCAGAGGGCTGTCATGAGTTCCTTTTTCTTTATATCTCATGTAGGTTTCCATGGTTTCAATTATTATTTCTTCAGTTAAATAATAAAAATTTATTAAACATCTGTATGTTTCAGGCCTGGTCCTAAGGGCGGGGATGTAAAAATGGCAAAAGACAGTCCCTGCTCTCAAGGAGCTTCAATCTAATCAGAGAGACAAGTAAAGAAAGATAAACAAGCCATATACAGAATAGGAAATAATTGAGAAGGAACTAAGAATTATGAAGCATTAGGAAAAGCTTCCTGTAGAAGAGATTTTAGCTGGGATTAAAAAGAAGCCAATGAATGGAGATAAGGGAAAGCATTTCTGGAAGGGAAAATAGCTAGAGAAAATACCTGGGAATAAGTTGTGGAATAAGGTCTAAGAAGGCTGGAATGGTAGGAGGGCTAGGTTGTGAAGGGATCTGAATGCCAAACAGAGGATTTTCACTCCTGGAGGTGAGAGGGAACCACTGGAGTTTATTAAATACAGGGGTGTTTAAAATGGCACTTTAGGAAAATCCCTTTAATGACTGGAGGAAAGATTGGAACTTGAGGCCAGTAGATCTACCAGCAGATTATTGCAATAGTCTTGAGTGTGAGGTGATGAGGAATTGTAGCAGGGTGGTGGCAATTTGAAAGAAGAGGGGTTTTGAGAAATGTTGCAAAGGTTAAACAGATAGCTCTGGGGAACAGATTGGATGTGTGTGAGATGGTGAGGAATCTAAGATGACTCTTAGTTTTGAGCCTGAGAGTGGCTGGGGGGATGGTGTTTCCCTCAATGAGAGAAGGGCAGACAAAGAATTTAGGGGGAAAGATGAGTTTTATTTTGAACATATTTTTAGATGTCTCTACTGGTCATCCAGGTCAAGATGTCTAAAAGGTAATTAAGATGTGAGATGATACGTCAGACATCTAAAACTGTTAAGTAGGTTAAAAGGCTCAGGATAGAACCCTGAAGAATATGTGGTTAGATGGTGTGATCTGGAGAATCTAGCAAAGAAGTCAGAGAAGCAGCCAGATAGGTAGGAAAAATTAGCGTGATAGCTGGAAAACCTATAGGAGTGATTAATAGGGTCAAAGGCTACAAAGAAGTAAAAAAGAATGACTGAGGAAAGGCCACTGGATTTGTCGATTAAGATCATTGATTAGAGAAGAGTTTGGTGGAATGATGAAATCAGAAGCCAGATCCATCTACTCATTCCTGACCTCATCACCCAGTTTCATTCTCACAGCACTCATTTTTCTCCTATCTACCTTTCCATCATCTGCTAGTGATTTTCTGGAAGCACATATCTGTCCATGTTAGCCTCCCTACTCAACCTACAGTGGACTAATAGTAACTCAAAGATCAAACACAGCTGGCATTTAAAGCCCTTTACTTCCTGCCTTTGGAGGCCTCTTTACCCCTCTCTACATATTTTATGATCAGTGAATCTTGGTGCTCCAATCTTTCACTATTATCTCCTATGCCTGAAGATGCTCAAATACTACCTTACAGATTTTGAATATGCAGCTTTTTGTATGTTGTCTCTCCACAACTTATGTTCCAACACATTTCTGCCTAGAACTTGTCTTGTAGATGGATTTGGGATTCCCAACTGGTTTTAGAATAAAGTATAAACTTTTCCATTTAGCTTTTAAGACCCTTTACAACCTTGCCCCCAATTCCCCCCATCTCATTGCATGCTATTCATCACTTACATATGCTGTGATCAAGCCTTCTCAGAGAATGTTCCATCTCATTGACTTTGTAGTGTCTCTTGGATGACTAAGCTACTGAAACTTTCTCCTTGCTTATACTTCATAGAATTCTTCTACTAAAACACAGTTCAAATGCTACTTTCTATATAAAGTCTTTTCTAAAGCATTTCTCACTTTCAAATGCTCTCCCTCAATTTTACCTTGTATTTATATTTATCTTCTGCTACATACGTGTGTGTATGTAGATGTATTCACATATACACATGTTGCTGTTAGAATGTAAGCTAAGAATAGGAAATTTCACTTTTTGTAGATCTAGTAGCAAGAAATGCTTATAATGTAGTAAGTGCTTAATATTTCATTTTTCCATCTCATAAATGTCTGTTGCATTTATGCCTTCATTTCTATTCTCATTGCCTGGGCAACAGTCCAGACCATCATCTTGTCATTATCCTTTTGCTGTTTCATCAAGCAAAGGTGGAGAGTTAAGTTTATGGTGTTGAGTCTCCTTGGTTGCATAAGATTTAAGGCTTAAATGGTTACATATTTGGGCAGCTTTTCTTAATCTAAATTTTAATCTTAATCTAAAATTATCTTTCTCCTTAGGTCCAGAGATGGATGAACTGATCCATTGGACTGTTTGGAAAACACCTTAGAAAGAGGAAAATCTGGAATAAAGGGGTATATTAGCCTGAGAGAAGAGTCATGAAAGAAGATTTTCTTCAGGTCTCCTTGGCTACATGGGATTCTCCAGCTTAGTATCTAAACTTATTTAATGGACAGCTCTAATTTATAAGGCCAGAGCTTCTCATTGAGAAATTATCTTCTTGGTTACAGAGATGAAATGGGGAGTTTTCATAAAAGGAAAGGGAGGTCAGTTCTCATTGTGGGATTTAAACCTTGCAAAATTCCAAATGAATTCAGAGATAATATATTTGGTGCAAAGAGTCTAGTGCCACTGGGGTGGGGGGGAAATTTTACTCCTTGTCAGACCCCTTTTTTACGTGCTTCTACTACATTTAGCATAAATGTTGTCTGCTCATAAGAAGGCCAGACAGATCTGGCTGTCTCCTGCCTCCTACAGATGTGGGCTCCAATAAGCCCAATCCTTTGGACTCTGAATATCTGATATTACTGTATATACACCAACTACATCCCTGATCCTGAAGGGTCACTTTACAAATCCTTATTAGTGGTCACATAAATGTTAATGAAAATGTGGCTGGCCCAGCACAAAGCCTCAAAACCATTCAAAAGTACCTGAACAGTAGACATAACACTCTTATAAAAAAAACCCAACAAACCCAAAAACATGGAATTGGGAATAAAGGCAGTTAATACTTTACAGAGCAGATAGTAAATGTGTGGAACCTACTACCTCACAACCCTCATATAGCCCATAAATAAAATAGCTCCCAAAAGTGTTGAGGTAAATTACTGACTGGACTTTTTTGTGTGGGGGGTGTATATGGATAATCAGGGTTAAGCGACTTGCCCAGAGTCACACAGCTAGTGTCAAAATGTGAGGCTATATTTGACCTCAGGTCTTCCTGACTCCAGGGTTGGAGTTCATCCCCTAGATGCCCCTCAACATTTTTTAACGGAAGCTTGCAATGTTTGGGCCATTTCCTCCAGTGTCACTGTAGAGGGGCAATAGACTAATGTTTCTGACTTAACAAGCCATGCCTGTACTTGTCACTGTCTTTGAAACCCTCACACAAGGGGAAGGTGGAGCCCTGAACAAAGCTTGTCTGCGTCCTGACACTGACCCCCAATCCACAGATCTGTCACAGGAACAGGAGCCTGGGAATGTTAGAAACGTCCAATAACAAATATATTTAACTTTGTACAACATTTACAATACAAGATGCTGCTGAGTTTGGGCCCCCGGGGCCTACAGGAGGGCCCCCTTCACCCTCCAGTCCTGCGACAGCAAGTCCTGCAGCTCGCCCTCGTCGTCGCTGCCCGGCTTCTCGTCCTCTCTGCCCGGCGGCCCCCTGCGGCGCAGCGCCTGCTGCAGCTGGCTCCGCAGCAGCTCCTGCCGGTCCCGCAGCAGCTCCACGCGCCGGTAGCACTCGATCTGCTCGTCAATCTCACCGATCTGCCGGTCCAGTCTCCCCTCCTCATCCTCCTCGGCCACGATGGCCTCCGAGACGCTGCTGACCTGCCGCATGGCCTTCTGAAACTCGTCCCACTCTTTGTCCATCTGGTCCTTGGGCGCGTCCACTTTGCGCACCCGGGCATCGATCTCGGGGTCATCGAAGAAGCCCTCGGGCAGCGCCTCGGCCGTGTTTTCGCGCCGCTCCACCACCTTCTCGGGGCCCTCAGCCTTCTGGATGGAGCCTGAGTGGAAGACGAGCGGGGCCGTGGGGGCGTCCTGGTCAAAGAAGTCGGGGGGCAGTGCGCTGGCTGCGGGGGCTTCTCCGGCCTCGCTCGCCCTCGGCTCCTCCGCTCCCTCCTCCTCCTCCTCCTCGTCGTCGTCGTCTCCGTAGTCGGGGAGCAAACTGAGCCCGGCCGCTTTCCGGGGCGCCTCCTTCGTGCCGGAGTCGAAGAAGTCCCCGGGCAGCCCGGGGGCGGCCGAAGTCTGAGGGCCGACTGCCCGGGCTCTCTTGGCGTCTGCCGGGCCCTCCGGCTCGGGGCCGCTCCTCTTGGCCGGGGGCGTTGGGGCCGTGGGGCCCGGCCCAGACTCCTTGGGCCCCTTGAGCAGCGCCACCTTCTCCTTGTGCTGCTTCCCCAGGACGTGGGTGGGCCACAGCAGCTCGCTCTTCACGGGGACGCCGCATAACGAGCAGCTCAGCTGCCCCAGACGGTTGTACTTGGCGAAGGGGGACTCCACCCGCTTGCGGCTGGCGCTCAGCCGCTGCTTCTCGGACTTCATGAGCCGGCGCAGCTCATCCTGCTTTACAGTCCGCTTCCCGGTCGACGCCATCTTGGCGGCCGGACTCCGCGGGGGCAGCTTCGCTTCCGCCTCCTGGCTCACCTTCCACAACATCCGCTAACGTCACTTCCGGCCGCGGTCGCGGCACGCCGGCGCGCCGATTGGCTGGGGGCCTGACCAATGAGGAAAGGGGCGGGCCGTTTCTCGCAACCGCCGCGGTCGTGTGTGGGCGTTGGTCGCGGCGGTCTTCCATCAAGCTCATCTAATTTTTTTCCCCTTTCTTCTCTCTGGCCTTTGTTTTTAGAGGAGCGCAGGGATGGCGGCTGTGAAGGCACTCAACCCCAGGGCGGAGGTGGCGCGAGCTCAAGCCGCGCTGTCTGTTAATATCTGCGCGGCTCGGGGGCTACAGGACGTATTGAGGACCAACCTGGGGCCCAAGGGCACCATGAAAATGTGAGGGGAGGGAGGGGACAGTGGCGCGCGGTCGGTGACCGTTTGGAACGTTGGGGGCGTTGCCCGCGAAGGGGCGTGGCCAGGGAAGGGCGTGAGCGATGCGATGGCCGGTTTTGATCCCCGGAAAGCTGGAGTGGGCGGGGAGAGGGCGTGGTTCCCACGAGTGCCACTTTTCTCTCCTCTGCCGTGATATTCATGGGAGAGAGCCGTTCAGTTCAAATATCCCCGTGTGACTGGGGTCAGCTCCTCTGACAGAGCGAGGGAGGGTGTCAGTGTCTTCCGAGACTCCTCCCAGTGATAGATCTCTATAGAAGGAAGGAAAGGAATAAGTACTTTTAAAAGTACTTAAAATTAAGTGCTGAGCTCATTACAAATATCTTATTTAATCTTCACAGCTCTAGGTGCTAATATACCCATTTTACAGCTGAGTAAAGTGAGGCGGGGGTGGCTAGGGGGTATACGAAATGGATACTCATTTTCATGAGTTCACATCTATCACACTTAACTGACCCCGAGTAAGGCACATAACCTTGCTCGTCTCAGTTTGCTCGTCTCAGTTTCCTCGTCTGTAAAATGAGCAGGAGAAGGAAATGGCCCATCATTCCGGAGCTTTGCGAAGAAGAATGCAAATGGGATCAGAGAGAGTTGGACACACTGAAAAAAGTTTTTTACAACAAACGGCTGAGGCAGAGAGGTTAAATCTCTTGCCCAGATTCTCACATTTTGTATCAGTGGGAGAATTTGAACCCAGGTTTTCTAGATTTCCAGCTCAGTGCTCTATCCGCCGCACCCCTAGCTTAAAATACCTCCTGCCGAAAGAGGCAGAGCCCTCCCGTATCCCATTTTCTGTGTGGTGGCTCCAGTTTCCGCCTGCCTTCCCTATTCCTCCGCAGAGCACGGCCTGAACTAGCCAGGCCTGAGGAAGGGAGCTTCCTCCTCATGATCCAGGGCTGACGAGAGTAAGTTTAGAGTCACAGAAAAATTAAAGGCAACTTTGGAGCCTGAGAGCAGAGAACTAAAGCTAGAAGGAACCTAACAGGTCATTTAGTCCTGACATCTCATTTTACCTCTGAGGAAATGGGCTCAGGTTAACTGACCTGTTTAAAGTCACACCAGGAGATGATTTACTAGATTTGAACTGGATTAAAAATACTATAGAATAACTATCGAAAAATATAGTGTATTAAGGTTTGCAAAGAAGGAATGTGCTATTTTACATTTTACAGACGAGGAAACTGAGGCAGACAAAATGTTAAGTAATTTGCCTAGTCACCATAGCTATTGTGTCTGATTTGAACTTAGATTTTCCAAATTTTAAGTCGTCTACCCCCTATTCCACTATTCTGTTATTCTAGTCAAAGTGTTTAAATTACAGATCATAAAGAGACAGGGATATATATATATATATATATATATATATATATATATATATATATATATATATATATATATATATATATATATAACATATATAAATTTATATAAAGAACTACCTGAATAAAAAAAAAAAAAAAACTTCCTTTCCACAAGTAAGTCTACAATTTATTCTGCAATTTAAAGTTAGAGAGTTGCCCTGATCAGTCACATATCATGAGAATGTAAATCTTTAATAGTAGAAAACTATCTGGAATGAATGTGGAAAAGTAGAAGGGACACATGATTTGAAATCGGAACCTAGTTTAGAATCTTCCTCCTTTACCTTGTATATCACTGTATTTTTGTAACTGGAAGGAGCCTGAGAGGTGATCCAACCCAGGCCTCTAATGCTACAAATGAAGCAAGTTGGGTACAAAAAGGTTGGGCTTTGACCAGGATCTCCGCTAGTATTGTTTGAGTTTGTTCCAGGGCTCCTTTCCTAATAACAAACCACTTTCCCTAGTTGCATGGCTCTAAAGTCACTTTGGGCCTCAGTTTCTTTTTCTGGAAAATGGGGTGGGGTGAATTAGAGGACTTAGCAGTAGGTAGAGGAGGTCTGGAAGAGCTTGCTTCAAACACTGCCCCACAGGCTTAATCTCTAAGTAGTTTCTATATCTGGAAATTGAAGGCCTGATAGCTACTCCATGGCTTCTAAGTTTGCTTCTAACTCTTATTAATCTATGATCCTAAAAACCTACTTCAGTTTTGCATAATGGCAAATGGTAAACTTTCTGTGTGACTGGGGCAGGGACAACTAACCTAGGCCGGATTACCTGCAGGAATTAGCACAACGGGAAGGCAAGTGTTTCTACACCACAGCTTTCTTGTAAATAGTGGAGGGATAGAATTGTGGGAAGCTGAGCATATTACTGTGCTTTCAGTGGGAGTGTGGGGGTGTGATGTCTGACCTTCAGCTGCAGAAAGGATTATGAGGGCCAGCAAATGAAGTAAATTACCACAAACTGTTTTAAATTCAATTTTATTTTCATATTTGTACCTCCCTCCCCATTGAAAGAAAAACAAAACTATCACAAACATGTTTAGTCATCAAAATAAATTCCTCTATTGCCCATGTCAAAAAAAAAAAAAAAAGTGTCAATCTGCTCATCACCTTTCTATCTGGAGGTAAGAGGGTAGCATTTTTCATCACGAATCTTCAGGATTGTGGCTGGTTATTGTGTTGTTCAGAATTCCCAACTCAGTTGTTTGTTTCTGCTGAATTATTGTTATATTATCATAAACTAATGTCGAATGAAATAATAAACCTTGGTGAGCACAAGATTTGCATTTTGGTAGCTCCTCTTGTCCGAGGATGAAGAATCTGAATGGAAAATTAAGTTCTGGGAGAAAAGGATCATATATTTATATTGAAAGAAGCCTTAGTGGTCATATACTCTAATCCTTTCATTTTACAGATGAGTAAACTAACCCCTAAAGGAAATTACTTGTCTAATCACGAAGTAAAGTAACAGAGCAGAGGACTTTTGACCTGGGCCCTTTGATCCCAAATCCAGTCTTCTTTTTAATATACTAAATTTTTTGGAAGACAAGGGTGGGGGCAAAAAAGAACATTGAAAAAAGAAAGAAAATATTGAGTGATGAGATAAAGGGAAGCTTGTTAGGTTCTGAGATGCGTCTGATTTAATCTCTGTAGACTTTTAATTATCCTCTTTGAAACTATAGAACCTCCATTTTTGAATGAGATGATTCTAGCAGCAGTTCATCTTAAGAGGAAAATGATTTTCTGGACTGCAGTGATGGTGGCTAGAGTGATAGGGCTGTAAGAAACACTTAAAGGTTTCCATTATCTTCTTTGAGGATTATAGGGGATCCAGCTCTTTGAATTTAAGTTGGGTATTGGTAGATGACAAATGACAGAGGAGTAGCAGCAAGCTTTCTTACTACATGCATTTGTTAATAATATATTGTTCTTTGAACAGGCTTGTTTCTGGTGCAGGAGACATTAAGCTTACCAAAGATGGCAATGTTCTGCTCCATGAAATGGTGAGCCACTCATACCTGCTTTCCCCATAATATTTATAAGCAGACATTAATTAAGGAAAACTTTTTCAAAAATCCAAGATAGGCAGTTTAATATGGTAGTGTTAAAACAAATTAGATTAAGTTCCTCTTGTCAGAAGCTTTTAAAATTTCATATGTATACTGAAAAATGGTTGAGGAATACCTTTAAACTAAAGTCATTTTAAAAACACACTATATCTTATTCTATGTGATTAGGGAACAATCAGTCACCCTTTGCAATTTTAGTAAATGTATTCATCTTTTAGATGGAAGAATTTAATCTTATTTTAGAAGTGTCATGTCAACAGAATACATGCCAAAGCAATGGTTTTATTGTACATTATAATGCAGTCTTGAACTTTGAGATGGTGTACTAGCCAATTAACTTCCTCGTTTTGTTTATTTCAGAATAGTTCTGCTCACCTAATAGAGACTAGAGAAAGTTTGTAAATTTGTGAAATGAACCTCAATTTTATCTTTGTGTTTGTTGGTTGAATATTGCTAGCATTGATGCTTTAATCAGCCTGCTCATTGCTTTGCTTTTCCTTTTATTCATCACTTATTTCATTTTAAAGAAATCTGTTGCCTCATTTGTAGCAAATTCAGCACCCTACTGCTTCTTTGATAGCGAAAGTAGCAACAGCCCAAGATGACATTACTGGTGATGGTACTACTTCAAATGTTCTGATCATTGGAGAGCTCCTGAAACAGGCGGACCTTTACATCTCAGAGGTATTTACATTTCATGAGATTTTTTTCTGGAAGGAAAATAGTGTCTGCTGAGTCAAGTGAATTAAGTTTATAGAATAACCTTATCTTACTGGATAAGGAAAACTTACATGTTTTATGAGGTTTAACTTATACATTTCTGTGAAAGACTGGTTCTTAAATAAATTGTATCTCCATGTATATTTATTCACTCAATAGAATACAAATAGAAGAAAAAAATAGTGTGAAAAATTGAGCAACCCTTATTATTTGCAATATGGCTTTGGCTTATTTCTAATCTTCTCTTGTACCTTCTCTTATACTCAAATTAGCACTTTTGACTTAAACACAACATATTGAAAGGCATTTCTGTCTTTTTTTCATTCACATCTGCAATGTCTTGATTCTTTTAAATCATGTTCATCTTCAAGACTGAGCTAAAGTCACATTTTCTAACTCTCTACCTCATCCTTGCAATAATTTTTTCTTGTAGTTTCTATAGCATTTATTGTCTATATACTGACATCTCCCCATCACTGTCTTGTGATATTTTTCATATTGTGGTCTTTATTATTATTTAACTTTAAATGCAGATAAATCTTTTTTTTCCCCTGAGTTAGAGTCCTTTAAAGCAGACATTGTCATCCAGCCCCATAGCTTTCTATCTTGTTCAAAAGAATGTCATGAAAAACTTTGTCAGATACCTTGCTGAACTATGTGTATACTATGTTTACCATTCTTGTAAACCTGTCAAAGAAGGGAATGAAGTTAGTTTGAAAAGATTTTTTTCTTAGTTGAACCATGCTTATTTTTAGTGATGAATATTGACCTAAGTGCTCACACACTATTCATTAGTAAATTTTTTTTTATAATTTAGTTGGTTTAATTATAGATATATCTTTGTTGTTTCTGGAATATACCATTTTGAAAATGGAGATTACATTTGGTTGCTTGGCTTCTAGTCTTTCTATACTTTTCTGTGTAGAGAGTGTTCAAGGAAGACTAGTACCTCTGAAGTGAAGGCTGCCAGCCTTTTTACAGGGCTGCTTTCCACCTTTGAAGCCCACCTGATCTACCTAACACTCACCTGTGGCTCTGAGAATATGTAGCACCCAGTTAGCTGTTTGGGCAGGTGAGCTAAACTAGGGTTGAGGGTAACCAGGGGATTTCAAAAGACTTCCCCTGGTGGAATGGATGGATCCCCATATTCCACTGGCCATGAAGGCAGGTGAAGCAGGTGTTGTAGATCACGTAGAACTTGGTTAGACATCAAAGACACCAGTCATCCACTGCATTTCAAGTCATCACCCACTCATCTTGACTCTGTCCTGCCACTGGACTGTGATGACTCTGGAAGAGAAAGTTAAACCTAAGTAATAGGTGACTAAGGCTTGATTGGGTCCAGGGCAAAAACTTCCGAATGTGCATTATGGGAGATGTGTTGTTGTTCAGTGAGATTTCTCAGTTTGAAGAGTAAATACCTTTACTTTCCTTAGTTCTCCTAGCATGTTCTGGGTTCTCAGGCCTATATTACTACACACAGAGGCTTTTCTCAGTGGGTATAGTCAGCAGTTGTTTGGTCTTAGCCATGTATATGAGGCAGTGACCTCCTAGACATGCATTATAGAGAATAGCATACTCTTCAAAGTAGTGTGGAGTACGTTCTCAGCAGATTCCACCATGGAAAATATAATCAGCAGGGAAGAACTTGGTGTCCTCATTGCTCCATTATCCCTGAATAGTCCTAGTGATAGGTACAGAGTCATTGTACATTTAGCTTGTTCTGAGACTGCCTCTAGGACTAGATATTGTGATTTATTTAAGGTCATATAGGTAGCAGAGTAGAGCCTCAAGCCCAGCTTTTATAACGCTAAATCTAGTGTCCTTTGTAACATTCCATGTTAATCTGCTGGTTCTGAAGCCTGCTTTATTGATCAGAGACTGAGATGGCATAGCTTATTAAATGGGCAGGTGGCATGTCCTCAGAATTGTGATACATCCATTGCCTTTTTGGAGCATGATTGAGTTGATATGGAAAATGGCTGTAGGAGTTTCCTTTGCTACCTCCTCCAGGACTGCTTTGGCATCTCTCACATTTTCTGATGTACCAACATACATTCTGGGCTTTGATGGGTCCTTTGTAATACCTTCAGATGACATGCTTTATGTGTTCAAATCTGGGCATCATGGTATAATTACTTAACTTCCTCTAAACAGGACTATGTGACTACTGCCATAGATCCTTTGTCATAGCCCAACCATATTTTTTCTGATCCTCCTGGTTCAGATATATAACTATTCATAGTTCCTCAATGGTCTCTCACTCTCTACTGCCATCATCTTGGTTCCTGATAAGTACAAGAGAAAGAAAACAGCACTCAATGCTCATACAAACAGGACAAAACATAGACCACTAAAATATTATAAACTTTTCTGGTCAATAATATTTCTAATGACATGTCTGTGCTAGGCCCCTTTAAGATGATGGCAGACCTCCAATGTATTTAAAAAGCTTTATTTATGACTTTTGTTTTTTTTTTTTTTTTATCAAATTCATCTGACAATATACCTCCTTATACAAGAGATTAGTTAGAAGAGATTACTGCCTCGTAATTAAGAAAAACAGGTAAAGCCAATTGGCACAGATTTTACGTGTACTTTACGTGTACTATTAAGTAGAAAGGAGGTTTGCTTCAATGTTTGTCCAGAGGAACCAAAATTAGTCAATTCATCTGATCTGAGTTCAGCTGCTTTTTGTTGTTTTCATTTATGTTGCTGTTTTGTGAATATTATTTTTCTGGCTCTGCTTTGATCTGCCTGTTAGTCTTCCCATATTTTTCAGAATTCTTCATTTTCATCACTTTCTTAAGGCACGATAATAATTGAAGTCATATATCATAATTTTTTTAACCATTATCCAGTTGATAGACCTATACTTTGCTTCTAATTTGTTGTTATTTTCAAATAGTGCGATTGAATAGTTGAATGTATCAAACATTTCATTTTTACTTTTGATCTCTTTGGAGTACCTGGTATGGTATTGAATAAGTAAATTACCTTAGGAGGAATTGTCATTTTTATTATATTGGCAATGGTCTACTTTTAGGCAATTAACATTTCTTTAATTATTTAGGTCTGTCTTAATTGCTGATTAGAGCGTTTTGTAGTTTCTTTCCTATGGTTCCCATGTGTCTGGTAGATAGACTCCTAAGTATTTTGTTATTAATCACAATAATAACTAATGTTTAAATAGCACTTTAGGATCTGCAAAATGCTTTAAAATTATATCATTTGATTTTCACAACAACTCTGGGGAATAGGCATTATTATCCCCATTTTTCAGATGAGGAAACCGAGGCAGACAAAGGCTAAGTGACTTGTCCTGTTAGACAAATAGTAAATATCTGAGATTGAATTTGAGCTCCCTTCTTCCTGGCTCCAGTTCTAACACTCTCTCCAAAGGACCAGCTATTTTTCTTCTTGTAGTACATTCTGTAGCTATTTGAAATGGAATTTCTTTTTCTTTCAGCTGGGTGTTGTTGGAAATATTCAGATGTACTAATGAATTCAGATATAAAATCTTGCATCTTTACTGAATTTATTTGTTATTTTTAGGGCTCTTTAGATGAACCATCATTATTTGCAAAAAAAAAATAGTATTTTTTTCTGTTTGCTGCTATAAACTTTCTAGCCTTGAAGGCTACTAGACCCACTACTATTTAAACCTACCTCACCTCTTCCTTTTGTTTGTAATCTAAAAGTTTATTTGTCCATGTTTTAGCATCGAGAATTAGTACTTCTATATCAATTGCTAGACAGAAAAACAAGACTACAATTAGCAGACACAAAAACTGCTTGCTAAAATATTCTAAAATCAATAATCTCTTTGCTTGCTAAGTCTGTTAGCTGCTGCCCATTCATATTGTACTTTTTATATACTCCCTAGTTTACTAGAACTGTGCTTTGTAAATATAATTAATCTTTAAATATTTGGTGAATTAAGGAGTGAGTATAGCAGAAATTGGCAAATGTATTCTACATTAATCCCTGATATTCCATTCAATGTGAAGAAAGATGATACAGCTCCCCTCAGTCTCTGTTTGAAATTTGTTTCTTGGTAGCACACTGAGCCCTCTGATGATGTTAAAACAAAACAAAACAAAACAAAAAATTTCTTTAAAACAAGGGGAACTTCAGAAACTTTGCCATATTTTAAAAATAATTATTTGCACCTGTGTGTGCAGTTTAGAATTTGCACTTAGTCTCAGGGCAATTTGGAGGCAAGGGAACCCAAAGGTATACTTAAAACAAAGGAAAGAAGACCAATCTAGTTAGGCCTTTTGCTAAAATTTCTTCTAGAGACCGCAGGAAAAGAGATCGCCTCTAAAGAAAGAAACTCTGACATCTGTGTAAATGTATCTCATGAGTAGGTTGGTATCAACCAAAAATATAGTTATGGAAACACAAATGAGATCTACATAAATGCCCTGGAAGCAAAGCTCTTCTAGTACTTTATGGAGGAAGGATAACTCTTGCCAAAATTTGCTATAATAGTTTTATTTTTACCTAAAATTTGGGGCCATTAACCTTCTGGTGGGCTTCTTTTCTTCTTACTTTCAGTGGGAAAAAGATACAAGTTTCTAGATGTGGAAAGTAAGGAATGTCACTTTCATTTAGAGACTTAATATTCTCCTATAGAATAGAATTGTCTCTTACAACAGTTTCAAATATTAACCCTAATTTTTTTTTGTAGCCACCGACAGACAGTATAAAGGAAAGGAAGAATTCTTAAAGATGGATCTCAATGAATGTGCAGGGAAAAATATTACCAAATAAATCATATGGAAAGCTTGAGCAAGAGTCCTCTTAGATTGCTTCATATGTAGTACTGATGTTAAGTTCCAGTAACACTTGGAAAACATAATTTTGATTTCAATACAGGCTGCTTCTAACTATAGATTTCTCTTATAACACCATTTAGTATGGTATGTGATGAAAAATAATTACCATGTTGGGTTTATACAAAATTACCATGCAAAAGATATATTTGTTATAAAATATTTTTTCCTTTAATTTAAATAAAATATTTTATTCATTATTACTGCTCTCCTAGGCTTTATCACTTTTTTTTTAATTAAGAGCCATGATTTATAGGTTGTACTCATTGTTTAAGTCAAATTTTGAGAAAAAACTGACCTCTATCTGTACCATTATGGTACTCTTTCAAATGATGTTAATTGTAGAGTTTTTGCCCCTGGATAAAATCCTGGTAATATTGCTTCATTGACACCTAAATGTGATTGTAGTTCTTTTGGTTTAAAGTAAACTCTTTGTATTTTTCCTTTGCATTAAAAGGAGTCTCTCTATTTTTTTTTATAAAATATATGTAAGTTAAGATTTTCATATTCAAAGGGAAAGTACATAGGAAACATTAGTACTATTATTGGTTTAGAGTAACAACAAATTAGCTATTTTACTTAGAGATAGCCTAGTGTAGTGAACAGAGGGCTGCCTTGGTTCCAGTATTGCCCCTGACATATATTAGCTGTGTGATCTTTGGGGTAATGGTTCACTTAACTTTTTTAGTATCCCAGGTAATTTTCTAAGGCTATAAGTGACAGATAAGATGCTTATAAAGACCAGTGGTAGGAATTTTTATACCAGAAATACCCCATACTAAATGAAAACTCAGATTTGGACCAAATTTCTCCTTAGTTACTCACAAAATTATGCATGGTTATTGATGATGATAAAAAAGTATATAGATATTCTGTGTATTAAAATGTTAAATAATCCCTGACATAAGAAAATGGTTGCATCCATTTGGCTAGCTTTAATAATGGTAATTTTATGGCAATATGATTGTAATAGGGTCTACATCCAAGGATAATAACTGAAGGCTTTGAAGCAGCAAAGATAAAAGCACTTGAAGTTCTGGAGGAGATTAAAATAGAGAAAGATATGAACCGAGAAATCCTTCGAGATGTGGCTAGAACATCTCTCCATACCAAAGTTCACACTGAATTGGCCGGTGTATTAACAGAGGTATGTGTTAAACTTTTTGCTTGAAATATAAACATTTTCTTAAGTCATCTTTCAAATCAGCACAGAAAGTTTATTATTTTTTATTAAAAGCTTTTATTTTCAAAATATATGCATGGATAATTTTTCAACATTGACCCTTGCAAAACCTTGTATTCCAAAATTTCCCCCCATTCTCCCCCCCCCCTCTAGATGGCAAGTAATCCAATATATATTAAACATGTTAAAATATATGTTAAATCCAATATATGAATACATATTTCCACAGTTATCTTGCTGCACAAGAAAAATCAGATCAAAAAGGGAAAAAATGAGAAAGAAAACAAAATGCAAGTAAACAACAACAAAAAGAGTGAAAATGCTCAGTTCCCACAGTCCTATTTGGGTGCAGATGGCTCTCTTCATTACAAGATCATTGGAACTAGACTGAATTATCTCATTGTTGGAAAGAATCACACCCATGAGAATTGATCATCGTATAATCTTGTTGCTGTGTACAGTGATTTCCTGGTTCTGCTCACTCCACTCAGCATCATTTCATGTAAATCTCCCCAGGCCTCTCTGAAATCATCCTCCTGATCGTTTCTTATAGAACAATAATATTCCATAACATTTATATACCATAATTTATTCAGCCATTCTCCAATTGATGACATCCACTCAGTTTCCAGTTTCTTGCCACTACAAAAAGGGCTGCCACAAACATTTTTGCATATGTGGGTCCCTTTCCCTCCTTTAAGATCTCTTTGGAATAGAAGCCCAGTAGAAACACTTCTGGGTCAAAGGGTATGGACAGTTTGATAACTTTTTGAGCATAGTTCCAAATTGCTTTCCAGAATGACTGGATCCTTCACAATTCCACCAACAATGTATCAGTGTCCCTCCTACAACATTTGTCATTATCTTTTCCTGCCATCTTAGCCAATCTGAGAGATGCGTAGTGGTACCTCACACTTGTATTAATTTGCATTTCTCTGATCAATAATGAAGAAAGCTAATTATGAACTTTGTAACTATTAACAAGGACAAATAACCAAGGAAACATGCAAAAGAACAGCTAGAATCTTATATGAAATTTATTCAAAAATGTTGTTGTTAGTTCAGTCATGTCTGACACTTCTTGACCTCCACTGTCTTCCAAGTTTGTCTAAGCTCATGTGCATTGCTTCTGTGACACTATCTATCCATCTTATCCTCTACTATCCCCCTCTCCTTTTCTCTTTAATCTTTCCAAGTGTCAGAGTCTTTTTCAATATGAATCCTGCCTACTTATTATGTGGCCAGAGTATTTAAACTTCAGCTTTAGTATTTGACCTTCCAGTGAATAGTCTGAATTAATTTCTTTAATTATTGATTGATTTCATCTCCTTCCTGTCCAAAGTACTCTCAAAAGTCTTTTCCAGCACCATAATGTGAAAGTATCGATTCTGCTTTCCTTATATTCCACCTCTCACAGCATTTGTTGCTACAGTAAAAGCCATAATTTTGACTGTGGATCTTTATTGGCAAGGTGATGTGTCTGCTATTTAGCATGTGTTCCAGCATAGTCATAGCTTTCCTTTAAAGGAGCAAGTGTCTTTTAATTTCATGGCTTTGTCACTCCATGGAATGATCTTTGAACCCAAGAATGTAAAATCTGACACTGGTTTCTATTTCTTTTCCTTCTATTTTGCCAGGAAGTAATGGGACTAGTTGCCATGATCTTTGGGTTGGCTGTGTGTGTGTGTGTGTGTATGTATGTGAGTGATTTTAAGCTGAAGCTGGCTTTTACGTAAAACACTCCTCTTTCACCCTCATTAAGAAGCTTCATAATTCTTAATTTTTCTTTACTTTTTTGCCATCAGAGTGCTATCATATGCATATCTGAGACTGTTGGTATTTCTTCCAGCAACCTTAATTCTGGCTTTTGATTCATCCAACCTGGCATTTTGCATGATAGGACTCTCTACATATAAGTTTAATAAATAAGGGGACAATATAAAGACATCTTAAATGCTTTTTAAAACCAGTCAGTTATTCCATGATTCTGTTGTTTTTTGACTCACAGAAAATGATCTGGTACTCTCATCTATGAGGACTTGCCACATTTCATTGTGATCTACACTGCTTTTTAGTGTCAATGAAGTACAAGTAGATGGTTTTCTGGAACTCTCTTACTTTTTCCATATTCCACAAAATGTTGGCAATTTGGTCTCTAATTCCTCTGTCTTTTAAAAAAGTGACCTGCTTCTCCACATATTGCTAATATGCTGATATCCCTAATTTGCAGAATCTTAAGCATACCTTGCTGGAGTGTGAAAAGAGGGCAACTGTTCAGTAATTTGAACATTCTTTGGCATTACTGCCTTCTTTAGGATTAAGCTGTAAACTGATCTTTTCCAATCTAGTGGCCACTGTTGAGTTTTCCAGGTTTGCTAGCATATTGAGTGAGGTATTTTTAACTGTATATCTCTAGTGGAATTTGTCACCTCTATGAGCTCTATTGTTAGCAATGCTTCCTAAGACCTACTTGACTTCATTCCCCAGGCTGTCTGGCTCTAGATCAGCAACCATACCATCATGATTATCAGTGATGTTAAGATTTTTTCTTTATGGTCCTTCTGTGTATTCTTGCCACTTCTTAATCTCTTTACTTCTATTAATTACCACTTTTGTCTATACCATGCCAAGTTTTGCATGAAATGTTCCCTGGATATCTCTAATTTTCTTGAAGAGATCTTCTAGTTCTGCTATTTTCTTGTGTTTCTTTGCATTTCTCATTTAAGAAAATCTTATTCTGCATTCAATTGAATATGTATTTTCCTTTCTCCTTGCCCTTTTGCTTTCCCTCTCCAGCTATATGTAAAGCTTTGTCAGATAGCCAATTTGCTTTCTTGCTTTTCCTTTTCTTTGTAATTTTGTTGTTGTTGTTGTTGTTGCCTCCTATACAATATTACAAACCTCCGTTCAGAATTCTTCAGGAACTCTCTCAACTAGGTCTAATCTCTTAAATCTATTTATCTACTTCATATCCATAAGGAATGTTATTTAGATCACACTTAGATGATTTGATAATTTTCCCTACTTCAATTTTGAAGTCTGAATTTTGCAGTAGAAGCTCACAGTCTGAACCACAGTCAGCTCCAAGCCTTGTTTTAGCTGTATTGAGTCTCTTGACTTTTGACTGCAAAGTATATAATCAATCTGATTTCAATATTGACCATCTGGTGATAACTGTGTAGAATAGGGTTTTTGGATTGTTGAAAAAGATTGTTTTCTATGATTAATGAGTTATTTTCACAAAACGCCTATTAGTTTCTGCTTCATTTTTAACTCTAAGGCCAAGCTTGTCTATTTCAATTATCTTTTGATTTCCTAATTATTCCAATCTTTTGTGATAAATGTGACATTTTTTGATGTTTTTAGAAGATATAGGTCTTCATAGAATTGATCAACTTTGTTGTTTACTTGCTTTTTTCTCATTTTTTCCCTTTTGATCTGATATTTCTTGTTCAGCATGATAAATATGGAACTATATATAGAAGAATTGCATATATTTAACATATATAGGATTGTAAGGGCCCTTTAAATGGGCGGACACAGTGCATCGGGAGATTGAGGCCCAGAAGTAATTTCTGTGGATATTAGGACTGCCCTTGGGCGGGATCCTGGCCATATTGAGATAGTTTTGTAATGGGTGACTCTCTCGCTGATTGGCTGTGTGTGTGACCTCACAGGCCCTATGTAAGCCCACTGCAGGCAGCAACCGCCCTCTTTAACCTCTGTTAACCTGCTGTTCACCCTGGCTCCCTAGCCTGGGTGGCCAAGCCAAGATGGGTAGCCAAAAGAGGTAAGGGTTTTGGTAGTGAACACATGGGTCTTCTGACCAGGTGTTCACTCGGGAACCAACAAGTCAGGGCATCAGTCAGGGCATTATGTGAGTAGGTATAATAAAGGCTTTTAAGATTACACGTGATTGTTCTTGAGTGCGCTACCGGTTATTAAGCTATAGATTCAAGAGATTGTGGCCAGAGACCTTAGAAGGCCTCAGAGGAGGCGAGCCGGGTAGAGCTCACACTGCAAAGGACAGTGGTCAAAGGTACTCTGGTGGGTCTAGGACAGACTTGTAATTGTAACTGCCAGGAGAGCACGTTACAAATGGCGCCCAACGTGGTGGACGCATCAGAAATTATCAGGTTTTGAAAATATTTAATATTCAGAATTAAGATTCTGAAAGATCCGGTAGAAACGCCACTTAAGAGGGAAGACAGAGAAGCAATATGGACCCAGGTAAATCTGGGATCAGACTCAAGGACACAGCTGAACATAATGCTTATATCAAGAGGTTAAAGAGCCAGATGGAAGATCTTTTAACAAAGATCACCACTGAAGAACAGCAGGAAGCTTGTAGTCAAGCTCCCAGAAGGCTATCCCCACACCCAGTAAATATAGCTCGGAGAGGGAGCAACCTAGAGCTAATGCGTATGTATGACAGTATAGAGTACGAAATGCCACAGCAAGAGTTGCTGGAATTGCAGGTTAAACTACAGATGGAGATAGAGAAAGAAGAAAAAGCTAGGTTAATACAGATAGAACAGGAAGAGTTCAAACCAGTGGCTGAAACTAAGGAAGGAAATGAACCACATGGACTAAAGTTGTAGAAATTCTTCTTAGCATTTTGTTGGTTTACCTCCTGCATTGTTGTTTTAAGGAATTTATCCATTACTCTTCCATTGAGAAGAAGTTTAGTTCTTTTTATGTGCAAAGCTCAGGTTTGATTTGGAATCAGCCTTTGGGGGATTTTCCAATTCTTCCCTCTGCCTCACCTTCTTGGGCCAAGGGAGAAGGGGGAGGAGGAAAAGGAAGGGCGATAATACTATCAGCACTGCCCATTAATCCATTCAAAACTCCTGTGTCTTCATTTCAAAGGACAGGAGTAGGCTTTATGCCCCAAGGCAAAAAGGAATTGTGGGGTATTGAGTATAATCAGAAAAGTTTTAAAAATACAGTTCAGTTAATTTCTAAGAAACCTTACAGGGACAAGACCTTGCAGTTAGAGAGAGTGGAGTTTTATACTTGTAAAACTGCTAGGATTGTCTTTGGAGAGTTGAAACTCCTCTTTTCTTACCTCGTGGATTTTCCACTTCCACAGGTGGGCTTGATTTCCCAACCCCCTACGGGTACTTATAAAACAGTGTTTATGTCTAGAATGGGTTGGAAAATTGTTGTTTTAATCACTAGAATAAATAGACAGTGTGTGATCTTTGACCCAGGAGGAAAAGTAATATCAGATTTATTGATTCACACTCCTGGAGTACAATTCGGTATCAGAAACTCAAACTTTGATTTTTAGGCAAAAGAATTCAGGGATATAGCCGAGTGTTCTAGTAAAGTCATTACTGCACAGACTATCCCCAAGATCTTCTCTTCTAAACAAGAGAAGGGAATTTTGGGATATGTGATTGCTTACAATTTTTAAATTTTGATTTTACATTTTAAAACATTTTTGATTTTACATCTTCAAATTATTTTGATTTTACATTTTAAAGTTATTTTGGTTTTATATTTTTAATCTATTTCGGTTTTACACTTTTAAATTATTTTGGTTTTACATTTTTAAATTCTTTGCATTTTACCTTAGCAATGCACTTCGGGCATACACAGAAAGTGCAGCTAAGTGACAGACTGACTAACTTTTGTCTGACTTTTGTTAATCTTTTTGACAACAACTTTGTTCCCACTGTGATGTGGAAAGGCCTGGATGGCATTTGGAAAGGCCCAAGTTGGGCCCCGAGGACATTCCTTTCTAGGTGCAGATCCAGCAGTAGAGTTCATCCCTACCAGAGACTTTTGTAACCTGGGGATCCAAGAGAAGGACCAGACAACAGAGGGACCAGCCAGATGTCCGCAGCCCTCCAGACACTGATGGCAGCAATGCCCCTCCTGACCATGACACCAGAGACAGCAGACACAGTTCCAGTGTTGCAGCTGAAATGGACTGTTTTGGGTGATACGCAATATAAAGACTGTAAATGGACAATGGGCCTGCTTGCTTCTCCCGTGGCCACTTGCCATATGGTGGCCTGGGAAGAGGCTTTGCCCTATGCTTTCTATTGAAGGACTATGCTTTTAAATTAGTGGGTGAAAAACCAACACACCCACCTGCCATTGTTATTGAGACAATGTTACTGGACATGACTTTGCTTATGTGCACCTGTGAATCTAGAATTGTTCTAGAATTGTGAAAAGTGCAATAGAGAATTGTGATAAACTAGAATTGTTCTAGGATTGTGACAAGTGCAATTGAGAATTGTGATAAGCTAGAATTGTTCTAGGATTGTGACAAGTGCAACAGAAAATTGTAAGAAACTAGAATTGGTCTAGAACTGTGATAAATGTAACTAGAATTGTGACAACCTACCTACTGATATTTGTTAACTAGAATTGTGATGTTTTACCTTGTTGACTTCCCACCTCAGTGTTGACATCCTACCTCATTGGCATCCAACCTCTTTGGCTTATTATCTCGAGTATGACTTTGATGAATGGGTTGAACATTTGGGCCACTGTTGAGCCTGGTTCTCATTGTCATACTTCTGTTTACTGATCTGCTGCTTTGTACCTCCTTGGGCATAACACTCTGTCATCTCATGGATCAAGTGAACTATAGCTGGTGCTAAAAGTTTAGCTTGGTGAGATGTGCGGTTCCCGCAAAACAAGAGAAAGGGAATTGTAAGGGCCCTTTAAATGGGCGGACACAGTGCATCGGGAGATTGAGGCCCAGAAGTAATTTCTGTGGATATTAGGACTGCCCTTGGGCGGGATCCTGGCCATATTGAGATAGTTTTGTAATGGGTGACTCTCTCGCTGATTGGCTGTGTGTGTGACCTCACAGGCCCTATGTAAGCCCACTGCAGGCAGCAACCGCCCTCTTTCACCTCTGTTAACCTGCTGTTCACCCTGGCTCCCTAGCCTGGGTGGCCAAGCCAAGATGGGTAGCCAAAAGAGGTAAGGGTTTTGGTAGTGAACACATGGGTCTTCTGACCAGGTGTTCACTCGGGAACCAACAAGTCAGGGCATCAGTCAGGGCATTATGTGAGTAGGTATAATAAAGGCTTTTAAGATTACACGTGGTTGTTCTTGAGTGCGCTACCGGTTATTAAGCTATAGATTCAAGAGATTGTGGCCAGAGACCTTAGAAGGCCTCAGAGGAGGCGAGCCGGGTAGAGCTCACACTGCAAAGGACAGTGGTCAAAGGTACTCTGGTGGGTCTAGGACAGACTTGTAATTGTAACTGCCAGGAGAGCACGTTACATAGGATTACTTACTATCTAGGGGAGAGGTGAGGGAAAGGGAAAGAGAAAAATTTAGAACACATGATTTTGCAAGGGTAAATACTGAAAACTATCTTTGCCTATATTTTGAAAATAAAAAGCTGTTGAATGGTATGCCTTGGATTTGAATAAATATCATTCTATCATTTTTGAGATTTTGAATACCCCAAAACTACTCTTATCACCCTTTTATTGACTATGAAAGTGACTTCATTTATTCCAGGTAATTCTTGCTCACAGTATATTATATGTAATGATCACCTGAATTAATTCACTCTATCCTATCCATTTAAATGTCCAAGATGTTGATAACATTTACTCTTTGCATCTCCTGTTTGACCATATCCAGTTTACCATGGTTTGTGGATCTTACATTCTGGATTCCTATGCAATATTGAGCCTTACAGTACTGGAATTTCCTTTCCTCATCACCAAGGATAAGTTTTTTGTTTTTTTTTTGGTTTTGTTCCAGCTACTTCACTAACTCTGGAGCTATTTGTTGTTGTTTTCTGCTCTTCCCTACTAGTGTGTTGGACATCTTCCAACTTGAAGGGTTTGTCTTCTGATGTCATATGTTTCATAATTTTAATACTGGGGTTTTCTTGGCAAAGATACTAGAGCAGTTTTCTAATTCCTTCTCCAGGAGATCATTTTTTGTCAGAAGTTGACCTGTCCATCTTAGATGATGATGCACAGCATAGCTCATAGTTTCACTGAACCACCTAAGCCTCTCCGCCATGACTAGGAAATGGTCTAGGAAGGGATTTAAGAATGTAGACTTAACAAAGTGACAAAACAAATAATTTTTTTTTCTGTATCTTCAAGTCCTCCTGGGGTTCTGCTTCTTTGGTTTTGAATTTATTTTGTTTGTGGATAATTATATGATTTTTGTTCTCATCCTAAATAGAGCATTATCAACATTTTTTCATCCAATATGATCTTTTATATCTAATACCATAGATAAACCATACATATTTATGAACTTTTTAGCCTATTAGACTTATCATATCAGACACATGCTTGGAAATGGTCCAGAAGTGAAGTACTAAGCCTTTATTTTCCATTTGTTCACTGTCTCATAGTTAGATGGAGGTGTTGATGATTGGTTACCTAGCTAGCTACAAACAGATCATTTGGTTAAGTTAATGTTGGCTCCTGGATTCTTTAAATGGAGATGATAACCTTGTCTATGAGTCACAGAATCTTAAAGGAAAGCAGGAACTCATAGTTCATCTAATCAAATTGATACCCAAGTAAGAATCTCCCCTGTAGTCTGCCTAAGTGAAAAATAAAAAATAGTCATTAATTTGCCAGGTATGTAGGGAGGAGTGAATTGAGGGAATCAAAGTTGGTTGACTTCAATGTCATTACAAAAGGTGAGGTTATCTGTGGAGACTTGAGAGGTTAGGGATATCTGGGAACTTTGGGAGAGTGGAAATATAGAAGAGTTATTTTGGGGACTCTCCTAGGGAGCCAATAAGAGATAAAAAAAAGTTTTCATACTACATACTGGAATTCAATTGAGAGTTGGTAACATACATTTGAGATACACTCAGCAACATCTGGTGGTTTCATCTAGCAGCATTTGACTTTTTGGCAGCTGAGGAAAAGCTATACAGTTGGCAGTTTATGGGTTTTGGGAAACACATGAGATTATTGAATCAATTTAGGTAAGAAGGGAAATAAATAAAGCCAGAATGAAGAGTTGGATGGAAAGGGAAACACAGATCCCCAGATCTGTGAGAGGAAAAGCAGAAGATTAGGCTACCGTAATCAGAAAAGGGAATTTCAGTTAGGAAGAAGATGTCAGTTGGGTTCCAGTCATCCACATACTACTGTAGACACATGTGACTGACTATTAAGCAGCTAAAATAAACTCAGGTATTAAAGTGATGCCACCCACTGTGATAGCTAAGGAAACTATTTCTGAGGTACTTGATGTGATTGTGGACCTAGGTAGAATATCTCATGGCAAATGTGTAATATAACTCTTTTCCTCTCCTTTTTTCTTTTCTTTTTTTAAAAATCTTGATATAGTTGTAAATATCCATAATTTTAAAAAAGTTTTTGTTTCTTGGAAGTAAAATGTATTGACATGTAAGGACTATTTGATATTGTCTTAAGGGTTGGGTTTAGTGAAGTTACTCCAAATAAACTATCAGAAACTTAAATTTATTATTTCACTGAGAGTTGATGAACTGGACCCCAAGGTTCATCCAGTTTTTGCTAAATGAAATTAATTTACAAACCAGCATTTCAGTTTATTTTATGCTGATAAATTAGAACTAGAATCCTAACTAGTGAAATAAGAACTAGAATATTCACCCAAGGTGGTCCTCTCAGCATGCCCTTTCTTGGATAGGACAATCTCTTTGTTATAATAACCATGAATTTAGCATTGAAGATGAGTCATCACAAGTATTAAGTGCCCACTGTGTCTTTGGCACTGTACTAGGCACTGAGAATAGAGAGGAAGATAAGAATTATATCTATGATTCCACTGGTATAGAGAACTTCGGGGGGGGGGGGGGAAATTCTATCTACCAAAGGTAATTGGCGTGATGTCACTTGTCTAGGATCACACAGTAGATCTCAGAGGTGGGATTTCCTGTTTGGAGGCTGATTCACTATCCCCAAAGAAGTCCACACTGCCTCTGCCAAACATTGCTAATACAAAGGCAAAGATAAAATATGCTCTGCCCTCAAGGAGCTTACATTTTACTGGGAGAAGCAACATTTTCATATGTCTATATGTAATACATAAAAAATAAGTGCAAAATAATATGGGGAGAAAGAAGGCAGCAGCAGGAAAGCCCTCAAGTGGAAAATTAAGGTTGATCTATGTTTTAAAGGAAATAAGGGATTCTAAGAAGAGATGAGGACAGAATATTTATGAGTGACAGCAATGGTTACAAACTTGAGTTGAGAGATGAAGGATTATAGATGAGGAACAAGAAGAAGGTCGATTTGATTGGCTTCGTAGAGTGAATGAATAAAGAGTAATGTAATAAGTCTGGGAAGCCAGGATTAAGTACCAAACAGGAATTCACATTTGATTCTAGGGTCAGGAGGGAGGAGCCACTGGATTTTATTGAATAGGAGAATTGACATCATCAGATCTATGCTTATAAAAAATTGTGGAGGATGGAAAGGGTAAAGCCCTGAGGCTGGGGAACAATTAGAAGGCTATTGCAATAGTTTAGGAGGATGAAAACTTGAAGTGAATTGGTGACTGTTGATATAGAGACAAGGAGACAGATGTGATTTTGAAAATAGAAATCACAAGATTTGGCAACTGATTGGATTGCTGGGTGAGCGAGAGCGAAATGTCAGGGATAATACTAACATTACAAACCTGTGTAATTGGAGGAATGGAAGTACCTGTGACAGAAGGAGGATAGTTTGGAGGTGGAATAGGTTTGGGAGAGTTGGTGGGAATAATGAGTTCAATTTTGAGTATATTGAGTTTGAGATGAGAATTTGGGTTTGAATCCTGGATCTGTCATTACCTGTATGATCTTGAACACATTTAAAAACTTTTCTGAGCTACATTTTTCTTATTTGTAAATTATTTGTAAAATGGAACATGATCTCTAAATCCCTTTCAGTTTTAAATCCTATGATCCTGGATGTTACAAATTAAGGTCAGATTTCTTAGTGAATATAGAGCAAAATGAATTGTGTGATCTCAAAATCATGACATTATCAGATATGGTAATCTAATGGTTCCTCTATTCCTGTATTTGTGAAGTGAATTGGAATATTTATGTATTCTAATGGCTCTGTCAACTCATATTAGTATGAAAGAGGGTCTGAAAAATTTATTATTTTAAAATATTTTTTTGTTGATTATTAAAATGTTTCTCATGTTATCTTATTTATTAGATTATGGATTATTTTATGTCATTACATGTTAGTGTGTTAACCTAATCCCATCAGTAACTTGTGGATGATTTCTGGGAGAGTCAGTACACTCTGAACTGAACACTGGCCTACAAGTCAGGCGTACTGTATCTTAGTTCTGGATCTGCTCTTAGCTTGATGTTGGACTTCAGATTATTCACTTAATATCTGTCTTGTTTCTGACTTTTAACCTTTTAACAGACCATATGATTCTATATCCCTATCATTGGACAGTTCCTCTCCCGTTACACATAAGGATAAACATAAGGGCTTACTTAGCAGTTAGAGCAACATTAATTGTTAAGTTTGTCTTTGTGTTTTGGGCTACACATTAATTTCTAGGCACGTAATGCTCTATTTACTACAGAATGTGGTAAAAACCTAAACATAAATATATATGGTGTTCAGCATTTTGTTTTTACATCTAATCTTATGTAACTTTAAGGAGAAGGGAAAAACTGGGACAATGGGCTGTGGTTTAAGAGTATAAATTGTTTCACAGTTGTATTTGTTTTTGTTATTATAGGCTGTGGTAGAATCTCTTTTGGCCATTAGAAGGCCAGGTTATCCCATTGACCTTTTCATGATAGAGATAATGGAAATGAAGCATAAGTCAGAAACTGACACAACGTAAGTCATATAAAATGTTGATAAAATGTGACCAACATTAGATTTAGACAAATATCTTTAACTTGGCTTCAGTTAAGTGAATATTTTATGCTGAATGTTAGAAATATCTTTTGCTAGTCTTCTGAAAACTAAGCTGTTTTCACATATAGATAGAAGTTAGAATACCAATAATTTAAATAAAATTCTAGTTATTTTAAGCAGATAATAAGAAAAAGGCATAACTTTATTTCATCAGATTCAGAAAATTCTATGGTTAATGATATTTAGTAATGAATATAGTCACACTCAGTTTAGATACTACTTGAATGCCTTACCTGGTGTGGCGATAACCATGAGTTTGTGAAGACTATATCAACATTTAGAGAGTTATACTGACAGGCCTTTACAAATTGAAAAGCCTTAGAATATGGTCTTAATGATAGACTGTCTGTCACTTGAGAAGTAGTCTTTTTAAGACTGTAAGAGTTTAATCATGGAATTGGCCCCATAGCAATGGATTTTTTGGTTCTAGCAACTTTCAAAGATGTATTAATTCATGGAAGGGTTATAATCTGAATTAGTGGAGGGAGCACAGAGACTGATGAGTCATATATTTTAAAGTGAAGTAATGTTATTGTGCTATGTTAAGAAATTCCCTTTAGAAACTGTCAAGTTTATGCTCAATTTGAAGTTGGGGTAATTATTTAGAGGATATAGCAATTATTTTTATAGATAATATTAATGAAAAGAATACTGAATTTAGGAATGAAAGAGTAGAGTTCAAGGCCTGACTCTTCTCATTTTCTAACCATGGGGCTATGAAGTTAGAGTATAGAGTTATCTCTGCAATTTATAATGTGTGATTTTTAATTTATCACTTAGACCCTAATACCTTCTTTTGTAAAATGAGGGGTCCAATTAAATCACCTCTATGAACTGTTTTAGGACTGGATCTTAATCTGATTCTTCGTTTCTTCATGTGACAAATGGAAGTAATAATATGCACACTAGCTTTTCTCATGAGCTTGTTTTGAGAATCAAATAACATTTAAAATTATGTAAAATATTTGGTAACTCTAAGTTATTATATAAATGTGAGATATCATCATCATCATTACTATCATCACCATCATCACTGTCATCAAAATGTACTTAGTATGTTATTTCCTAGATATTAAAGAAAAGAACTGAATTATTTTACCAGGTTGATCAGAGGACTAGTTTTAGACCATGGTGCTCGTCATCCTGATATGAAGAAGAGAGTAGAAGATGCTTTTATTCTCACTTGCAATGTATCACTAGAATATGAGAAAACGTAAGGAGTTGTTTCTTCTTTATAACATAATGAAAATTTAAGTCTTTTCCCCTTCCCATTTCTCTTGTATCTGCTTATTTGCTGCTTCTGCCACTGCTTGTGTGTGTGTGTGTGTGTGTGTGTGTGTATTCATAATTCTTTTCTTTTAGAGAAGTGAACTCTGGTTTCTTCTACAAGACTGCAGAAGAGAGAGAAAAATTAGTAAAAGCTGAAAGACAGTTTATTGAAGATAGAGTGAATAAAATAATAAAACTGAAAAGAATGGTCTGTAGTGATGGAAACAAAGGATTCATTGTTCTTAATCAGAAGGTGAGAATGAAATTTTAAACATGTAAGTATATTTAAGTGCTTATAACATTTAACTGGTAATGGAGAATGCTTAAATCCTACTTGTAATTTCTCTATTTGATTATAGGGCATTGATCCATTTTCCTTAGATGTCCTTGCAAAAGAAGGTATTGTGGCTCTTCGCAGGGCTAAAAGAAGGAATATGGAGCGGTAAGCCTAATATATAGATGAAATAACCATTTCTTCTATTTTTTTCTTTTGTATACTTGTACATTAATGATAGTTACCTAATTTAGGTAAAAACAAATTAGATTGTTATATATAGAGTTTTGTGAGAGTTTTATGAATGAGTAATGCAAAAAAAGCTCTGTAATCCCTATAAAAATTTTCTTGAAATGAATCAGAATTTTACAATCTCTTTAAAACTGATTTTTTAAAATTAAATTTTATTTTTTAATCATCAATAATGTGCCTTTTCTATTAACAATTTAGAAAGAAAAATAAAAATAAACTTTTATTTAAAATATATAGCTAAGTAAAACAAATTCCTGCATTGACTATGACCAGAAAAATGACTTATTCTGTACTTTTAAAAGTCCTTTGTTTCTGTGAGGAGATGGAGTGCATCTTTTATAAGGTCTTCTGGAATTGTGGTTGAACAGAATTCCTAAGTCTTTTTAAAGTTGTTTGTTTTATAATACTGTTTTCATTGTATAAATTGTTCTCCTGGTTCTACTTAACTTTAATCAACATCAGTTCAGACTAGTCTTCCCAGTTTTTTTGATACTATCTTCATCATGATGCAATAGTATTTCATCACATAAAGTCACATTTTATACTATAAGCTATTTAGTCATTCCTCAATTTCTCAAGACTCTTTAGTTTCCAATTGTTTGCTATTGCAAAAAGTTGCCATAGATATTTTTGTATATCCTTTTAAAAGAGATTTTTAAAAATAGTTTTTATTTACCAGATATTTGCATGGGTAATTTGACAACATTGACAATTGCCAAACCATTTGTTCCAATTTTTCCCTCCCTTCCCCCCTTCCCCCCAGATAGCAAGTTGACCAATACATGTTAAATATGTTAGAGTATAAATTAAATACAATATATGTATACGTGACCAAACAGTTGTTTTGCTGAACAAAAAAGAATTGGACTTTGAAATAGTGTACAATTAGCCTGTGAAGGAAATCCAAAATGCAGGTGGACAAAATTAGAGAGATTGGGAATTCTATGTAGTGGTTCATAGTCATCTCCCAGAGTTCTTTCGCTGAGTGTAGATGGTTCAGTTCATTAATGCTCTATTGGAACCGATTTAGTTCATCTCATTGTTGAAGAGGGCCACGTCCATCAGAATTGATCATCATACAGTATTGTTGTTGAAGTATATAATGATGTCCTGGTCCTGCTCATTTCACTCAGTATCAGATCATGTAAGTCTCTCCAGGCCTTTCTGAAATCATCCTTTTGGTCATTTCTTACAGAACAATAATATACCGTAATATTCATATACCACAATTTATTCAGCGAATCTCCAATTGATGGACATCCACGTAGTTTCCAGTTTCTGGCCACTACAAAGAGGGCTGCCACAAACATTCTTGCACATACAGGTCCCTTTCCCATCTTTAAGATCTCTTTGGGATACAAACCCAGTAGCAACGCTGCTGGATCAAAGGGTATGCACAGTTTGATAACTTTTTGAGCATAGTTCCAAATTGCTCTCCAGAATGGCTGGATATATTCGCAGTTCCACAAACAATGTATCAGTGTCCCTGTTTTTCCACATCCCTTCCAACATTCTGCATTACCTTTCCCTGTCATTCTAGCCAATCTGACAGGTGTGTAGTGGTATCTCAGAGTTGTCTTAATTTGCATTTCTCTGATTATTATTTGGAGCATCTTTTCATATGACTAAAAATAGTTTCAATTTGTTATCTGAGAATTGTCTATTAATATTTATCATTTATCAATTGGAGATTGGCTTGATTAAGAGTTTGTTTTATTTTGAATTAATTCTTCTCTTAAATTTCCCACCCTATCATTTCCTTCTCCCTCTTGCTTCCTGTTGAATAAAATCTGTTTTTGCACCCAACTGTGTATGTATATTCTTTCTTTTCATCAGTTCAGAAGAGAATGAGGTTCCCTGTATTCATGCTCATCTTCCTTGTCCATATAGATATCTACTTGCCACCCTGTTTATATGAAATAACTTCCCCTAGCCTTCCACTCCCTTTTTCCTGATAGCATATTCATTCTCTCTCTTTTTTCCATTCTTCTTTTAAGATCTTCTAGACATAACAGAATCACTCCCAACCCTTCTATTTAATTAGACTCCCTTTGTGACTCCCATTGGTGAGAGGGTTCAGAGGAGGCAGAGGTCTTATTTTTTTAATTTGAATATAAACATATTAATAGTTTATAATTGTTCATATTTACTTTTTTATGTTTATTTTGACTCCTGTGTTTGCATTTTAAAATTTCTACTCAGCTCTGGTCTTTTCATCAAGAATGCTTAAAATCATCTATTTCATTAAAAAGTACATTTCCTCTCATCTTTTGCTAGGTAAGTTATTCTTGGTTGTAATCTTTGCCTTTTGGAATATCATATCAATTTGTTCCTTTAAAGGAGTGGCAGCTAAATCATGTGTGATCCTGGCTATAGTTCCTTAATATGTGAATTCTTTCTGTTTGCACTAATTTTTTTTTTCTTTGATTCAGGAATTCTGAATTTTATCTAGGTGTTTTCATTTTAGGGTTTCTATTAAAAGGTGTCTGATGGATTATTTCTATTTCTACTTTGCCTTCGGGTTCTAAGAGATAATGGGCATTTATCTTTTTTGATTTCTTGAAATATAATGTTGAAACTCTTTTTATGGTCATAACTTTCAGGTAGTCTAGTGATTCTTAAAATTATCTCTCTTGATCTCTTTTTCAGGTAATTTTTCAGGTTTTGAGATAACTTAAAATTTTTATCCTTTTGATTTTGTTTTGATATTATTGACTATAGAGTTATTTTTCCTTTTGGCCCATTCTAATTTTCAGGAGTTTATTGCTTGGGCAGGCATTGTATTTCTTGTACCAAGCTGTTAATTCCTTTTCCAATTTTTTCTTCCATAACTTGTATTTTTTTCAGCTTTCCCCTCTACTATTTTTCATTTCACTTGTAAGAAACAAAACATTTTCAACTTTATAAAAAAATTCTTGCTTTATCTCTTTCAGGAAATCTAGTTGAATTTGTGCCCAAGTTGTGTTTTCCTTTTGAGTCCTTGCTTGTGGATGTTTCACAATCATTCTGTTCTGCATTTTTGTCTTGGGTTCCCTTCTCAACTTAATAGCTCTTTTTTATGTGATATTTTTATTTGTTTGTTTTTTCAGCCTGACTTTGGGCTTTGTCTTAGGACTACACACGTCTGGAGGGTAGGTCAGTGTTAGTCCTGCTGCTGCTTTCTTGAACTCTTGAGTATTATTTCAGGATCTCAGGAATAGCTCAGGCTGAAGATCTGCAAACTTTCACTGCTCCTAGAGTGGTCTGCTATGGCTTTATGGATTTGGGTCTGAACATCAGGCTTGTAAGCTGATCCCATTTGGAATTCCAATAGACTGCTGCTATAATATCTCTAGAGGTAGGCTCAGAGTCACAGAACTGAAGGTTCCATTTTGGTCTAGGATTCATGCTCTGGTTATTCCACAGTATACTTCAGACTGGTCTGAGACTTTTCTTCTCTGGGATCCTAGACACACAGATGTTGCTTACTTCTGGATTTGTTCCTTGTTCATTATATAGTTTAAGGCCCACTATCAGTTCTTACTCTGAAATACTAGCCCTAGCTGCAAATCACACTTTCATCATCTCTCTGGATCTTTGAGCAGGAGATGGGTGGTAAGAAACAGCTTCCAGTTTGCATCCCTTCTGTACCCTGGACAAATGTGGCCTTTCAGTGCTGAATATGGGACTTCTTCTTGCCCTGGTGCACAGCTTCTCCTTATACTGTAGTGTTCTTCCCATCACCAGGGATTGCTTACTTCTCTGACTGCCTTCCTTTGTGGATCTGGGCTAGAAAAATAATTTGTTATGATTTTTTTTCTTGGCTTTCCCAATCAGGATTTGGTTGGGTGCATTTTCTAGGTCTGTTTGGAGGAATTGTTGCTGTGGAAGAGAAGAACTTGACTATACTTCTCTTGCCACATTGTCTCTACCTTCTCCTTAAAACTAAATTTTAAAGCATGGTGGCATATTAGCAATATGATTTTACACTTTTAAGATAATTAGAATATTTTGGGCAGCTCCCTGGAACTAATTAACATTTTGGTAAAACGCATTTCAGGCTCACTCTTGCTTGTGGTGGCATTGCAATGAATTCTCTTGATGACCTCACTCCAGAGTGCTTGGGCCATGCTGGACTCGTTTATGAGTATACATTGGTAAGTATTTTTTTTTTGTTTATGTAAATTATTGAATACTTATCATGAAGCTGTCAAGTTGTGTAGTTTAAAATCCACACAATATAGATATTAACTTGTACACGTTATTCATGTAAATTTTACTTGTGTTCATGTCTAAGAACCAAAGACTACTTTTACTACTTTTATTTATGTCTAACAAGAAGAGCAACATAAAAAAGTTTTTGCCTGCAATGAATTTTTATGAGTTTTAGGGGAATTGAATATATTTCATAATCATATGACAAGGACATATGTGACATCTTGGATATGCTTTAGGGGGAAGAAAAGTTCACCTTTATCGAGAAATGTGACAACCCTCGTTCTGTAACTCTGTTGGTGAAAGGCCCAAATAAGCACACGCTCACACAAATCAAGGATGCTATCAGAGATGGACTGCGTGCTGTCAAAAATGCTCTTGATGATCGTAAGCTATCTTTTGCTTTGATCATGAACTCCTTGCAGGTAATTTTCAAAGTAATAATAAACCCACGGAGAGGCAGTGAGATATAAACATCAAACTCAGGAAGAACTATGTCTTAATACACCCTTGCCTATGAGATCCTAGGCAAGTCACTTAACTTTCTAATACTTTGGGCTTTTCAGTTGTTCAAAATGCTAAGTTCAAAGAAAGTGCTGACCTGTACTAGTAGAAGGTCTTTCTTTACTTGGGAGTTTCTTCTATCAGGTCTAGTCTTTATCCCTAGTACTGAGAAATCTACCATGATACTGTGACACTCTGCTTTGTTATACTATAAAGTGAGACATATTACTGTGCTTATTCATTAATGGTTTATATAGCCAGACACCAATCTAAAATAAGTACTTTATATTTTAATGATAGACTTCCTTTTAAATTAATGTATAATTATGAAAGGTACATGAACATATTTTAATTTATTTAAAATTGCTTGATAGTTTTTCACAGCACTTTCCCCTCCTGGCTCTCATTCAGTCCTTATAGCCACCCTGTAAGGGAAGCCAGATGGATATTATTATTATCTCCATTTTATAGAGGAATAAAGCAAGCCATGCTGAAGTTAGAGAAGTTATGCCATGGGTAGTGTTCGGGAGTGGTCCTGGAGTCAGGCCTCTCACCCTGGTTTTTTGTCTCTACACTGTTATCATAATCATTTTTGAAGGAGTTTGCTTCTAAAGTCATTCCAAATTGAGTTTGATTAATATTGATCACTAGATAGCTTATCTGCTGTCTTGACATGATAATGCAAAATAGCCTTAAGAGACAATGGGAGAGAAGAGAATAAATCGAGTTTTTAAAAGCCACCACGTCTGAAATGTAGTCTAGAGGAGACACTCAAACATAGAGAGAAGCTATCTAGATGTTTCTTTTGGCCTCAGTTGTTAGGGAGTAAATAATAAAAGAGGAAATTGGGGGGAGGGAGAGATTCTGTTTAAAGTCCTTCATCTGCACCACATTTAATTATTTATTTAACTTACATTTAAAGCTTCATAAGGCAACCTCATAATCACTGGGCTGTGAAGCTTTTACTTGTCAGATTTCTGTGCGTATTTAAATACCATTCAGATATTTGTGCGAAATAACACACACTTGACTACACTAATTGCATTCTTTCATATTTTTTCTGGATGGTATGTCTTGTCAATTGTATCTTTTCCTTTCCAATAGACTGTGTAGTTCCGGGTGCTGGCGCAGTTGAAGTGGCAATATCTGAAGCTCTTGTCAAACACAAATCCAGTATCAAAGGGAGAGCCCGCCTTGGAGTCCAGGCTTTTGCTGATGCTTTACTTATTATTCCAAAGGTGTTGATCTATCCTATTGGTCAGAGGAGAGATGGTTAGAGGGATGCTTAAGTAATCACAAGGTGTCTTAATAGCTGCTATAATAAAAAGATAGCACATGTATTTACTTGCTTTTACTCACAATTTCCCTCTTCATTTGCAGATATTTTGCTTCTAAAATGGGGGAAATTATGTGGTGATAGCTGTGAACATTGTGAGAAGCTTCATGAGGGAGGATAATTTCTTCCCTGGGAAGATTCTTAGATAACAGCATTGGAAGTTCTGTTCATAAAGGGCTCAATTTGAAAGGGTACTGATAACCAGAACTCTTATCCTCTGTTGGCCATACCAACATACCATAAGGTATCATTAACTTAAACTTTTCTTTATCACTGAAGGCTTCAGGATGCTTAACTTCTTCTCCTCCTTAACTTCTGCCCCTAGTTATTAGCCCTGATTTGACAGCTATGATTTGAGATATTATTTTCATTTGTACAGGAAAAAAAAGATGCCAGATTTCTTTAGGGGAAACAGAAGAAATATAGAGGAAACTTTCTTTGTCACAATTTGGATTCAAACCACCACTGGAAGACATATGCCATCATTTTCCCTTCAAATAGACTTATTTTAGCCTGAATTCACAATTTACTAGGAAATCAAATCAAATAGCACTTCTCTATTCTGACTACTGCAAAACCATCTATTATTTGCAAAACCTGAGTCAGAGATTGAACTCCTTTCCCCCATTAAATAATAGGAACAATAAATAATAGTGTCCTAGACAATACATGTCTATTAACATGTTTAAGATTTATTATAGGAAAGTATTTATTATAGGAAGTACACAGTATCTACCAAAAAGGGGAAACCTGTGGAGGGGAGATGAGCTCTTGAAATGGGTGTGTCCTTGAATGAGTAAATATGGAGTGAAATCGATTGTTGACAGACTCCACTACATCTTGATCTTTTAAACTAATTTTTTTAATGGTTACTCCACATTTATCCCAAATTTAAATAAACAAAAACCCAACTCTTTCTCAAGAATGCTGCATCTATTGTATACTTCCCCACTGGAGTCCACTCCCCTCTGCCTTGGAGCTGGCATACTCCTTTTCCCCCACTACTGCTTCCAGTCCATCCCTCTTGCTTTGCTTTCTGGAAATATGTATAGTTCATTGGTACCAACCTTGGATGCTGTCATCTCTAGGCCTCTCCTCAGCACTTGCCTCTTGGGCAGCATGGTGTGGAGTCCAAATCCTACCTCTTGCTAATATGGTGACCATGTGTAAATTAACTTCTCAAAGCCTCCATTTCCTCTTCTAGAAAACAGGATAATAATACTTACACTTACCTTATAGTATCATTAGAAAGTGCTTTGAGAACCTTCAAATGTTTTATAATTGAATTCAGCTTATTGTTCCTTTCTACCCCTCTTATATATTTGTGAAGTTCTTAGCACACTGCACACAGTAGATTCTTAATAAATGCTTGTTTCCTTCATTTCTTCCCTTCTGTTTTCTGTCATATCTTCATGCATACTCATGATTTTTAACAATCTGAGTACACAATTCTCCATCACTAAGGAACTTCTCTAACCCACTTCTCCAACTCAACTTATTAGTGTGGTCACACCTCAGCCTTCACCATCTTGGAATCATGACTTCTACAAGATCCTGACTATTGAAATTCCAGTTTCTGTTTATGGTTTTTAATCTTTCCATTGCTGTCAAACCATATCTCCTCCCCTCACCCAACATACCCCTACCTATTCTCCCAAACTTCACTAGCCATTAGAATTGCTTGTTCCTCCAGCCTTATTCTATTCCTGGCCTACTGCCCCCTTTGGGGATCTTCTATCATCAGTTTATTTTTGTGTGCTTGTTTCCGGATTGTTGAGTGTTTTGAAAAGTCACAAAATTGAGCTGCTTTTGCTGTCTAGAGATTGATGATATAAAGCCTTGGCTTGGCCCTTAGAACTGCTGGACCAATTTTCTACTTTGCTCTTCCCAGGTTCCTGATCTTGTTGGCACAAAGAGTGCTTCAGCCCTTTGATTCTGTCACCAAGTATCCAAGTATACACCATCACTGCTTAACAATAGATGGCTGTCTTGTAACTTGGTGATGTTTAGCATTTGACATAAGAAGCCTTAATTCCTTTCATTCTGGAAATATCTGCATTTTCTTCTTTCTGTTCTTTCCCTTTGGTCATTTAAGAAGTAGCCCCAAATATTTCTGTGACCCCCGTCCTCTTTATCTCTTTGAGGTGAATATTCCCCAAAGATTTGTCCTTTGAATTCTCTCTCTAAGCATTCATCCTCAAGAATCTGACCATTGCTTTTATGCAGATAACTACAATTCTTATTTCAAACTTCTCTTTTCAGTTTCATATTTTGTATTTTTAAAAAATTTCTGAATTTTTGTGAACAGCTTTTGTTTTTACATTATATTTATTTTCAGATATGCCCCATTTCCTTTATCCTGTCCTGCAAATCGTCTCTTGAAACACTTAACAAAAAAAGAGGAAAGCATTTCAGCAAAATTAACCAGTATTCTGAATCTAAAAGTGTAGGCTATGTTCTTCATCCATAGTTTCCCACCTCTGCAAAGAATAGAGAGGGATTTTCTTCTCTTTAAGGACAAGCATGAGCAGATATGCACTGGCAGGTCTTTGTTGCTTGGATATCTTATTACTACCTCAGATTTAGCCTGTCAAAAATGCATTTATTTTCTTTCCTCCTAAATGGTTTTCCTCTTGACTTCAATCTTTTTGTCAGTGTCACCAACATTTATTCATTTTCCCATTATCCATGTTATCTTTATGTATTCTGGAAATAAGCTGAACTGGTGGTCTTGCTGTTATTATGTTTTAAAAATTATTTTTCTCAATAGTATTTTATTTTTTATTTATTTATATTTAATTTTTCCAAACACACAATAAAGATTATTTTTTTTTTTTTTTTTTTTTTTTGCTCCTATTATATCTTTTTATTCAATTCTTATTACAATCCTTGTCAGGCCACATCTAACTTTGTAGGTGAAGACACTAAGAGACCTGGAGCTAGGGCTCCTAACTTCACTAATCTTTTCTTTTTTTTTTTTTTTTCCCCCAATTTATTTATTTATTTATTTATTATTTTTTTTAATTATATATATATTTTATAATATTATCCCTTGTATTCATTTTTCCAAATTACCCCCCCTCCCTCTATTCCCTCCCCCCGACGACAGGCAATACCATACATTTTACATGTGTTACAATATAGTCTAGGTACAATACATGTGTGCGAATATCATTTTCTTGTTGCACAATAAACATTAGAATCCGAAGGTACATGCAACCTGGGCAGACAGATATTAGTGCTAACAATTTTCATTCCCCTCCCAGTGTTTCTTCTCTGGGTGCAGCTACCCCTGTCCATCATTGATCAACTGGAAGTGAGTTGGATCTTCTAATAAAGATTATTTTCAACATTTTTTATAAGATTTTGTGTTCCAAATTTTTCTTCCTCCTGTCTTTATCTTCCTTCTCCTTATATGAGAGCAAGCAATTTTATATAAGTTAAATATGTCCAATCCTTTTAAACATATTTCCATATTTGTCAGGTTGTTCTTGCTGTTAAACATATTTCCATATTTGTCAGGTTGTTCTTGCTGTTCTTATTAAAGTATATATGTTTCTATTGTCTTTCTCCATGCCTTTGTACAAGCTGTTCTTCATTCCTGGAATGCCTTCCTTCCTCACCTCCACCTCTTTAAATCCCTACATGCCTTCAAAGCTCAGCTCAAATACCACCTTCTCTGAGTCCACCCCACCAAAACTACTTTGTATTTACCTTGTTAAATTTTTTTTTTCTTTCCACCCAGTGGAACATAAGCACTTAGAGGACTTGGGGTGTTTCTTTTTTTGTTTTGCATCTTCTGTTCTTAACACATGGTAGGCCCTTAATAAATGCTGTTGAATTAATTGATTCCCCCTTTCACTTCTCATATTCAAGTAGTTTTCAATTTTCAATTTCTGTTAGTTTTATCTCTTAACATTTCTCCCTCTTTCCTTTCTATTTCAGGCATCAGTTTCATGATCACCTGCCCCGGTATCAATAGTTTCCTAATACATCTTTCTGTTCTCATTCTCTCCACCCTCCATTCTAATTTATGTTGTTGCTAAATTAGTATTCTTTCTATACAGATATAATCTTACCCTTTTTCACAAGGCCTTAGAAATGAGTTGTCTTTTGCTGTCAACTCTGTACTTGGCAAGTCTAACAAATGCTGACTCAGGTGCTTTCTAGTTCTTTCATTGTTCTTAATGTGGCGATTTACAAAGCCTAAACTTTTGAATCAAAATGATTGTTGAATTTTAGTTTTTCATTTCCCATTTTTCATAACCAGTTGTTTAAATATTTCAATATTGAGTTGTTTCTATTGTATGACATCTAGTTCTCATTTTTCTTCTTGCTTTTTACTTATTCTCATATTTGCTCAGATAAGTCAGTGCTCTGACTGGATAAAGAGAAATAATTCAGGAATAACTTTTTATGGCAATGAGTCATATTCTATCTGCCAAAGTAGAATCAGTTTCCCTTTTTTGTTATATTGATTGATCCTCATAATGTCCCAAACCTACAGATTTTTTCCTTGAAGAAAATGTTCATGTTGTAAAGGTTTGGGATTCCTTCTTTATGAACCATGCTGACATCTTCCACCTTTGTGGAATATCAGAATATTTTATAATTTACAGAGTAATTTGTAATTACTTTGTAATTTAATTTAGAATTTCCTGTAGAATTTCTCAACTTTTTTGTCCCCTGCAGCTGTTGGTTAGTTCATAAGCTACAATTATTTTAATGGTGAATCTTTTTGCAAATATTTGCCTAGAAGACTATTATTCAATATGATCAAATATTCTGTGGAATAATATTTCTAATTATTTTTGTGTAGGTAATCAAAATATTAAACTAAATAAAAATACAACACAATTCCCCTTTCCTTTTCTTTGTCCCTTAGAAGCATATCTGTGAGCTAATCTTCCTTAGCTACAACTTTATTTTTTCTTGTTTTTTTTTTTTTTTTGATAGTGAATGCCAAGATTGATGATTCAGCTCCATTGATGGTATGTCCACTTGTTGGTCATTGGACAAGGACCTCACATTTAAGAGTATCAATATTCAAAGTTATAGATACTTTATAAATTTCTCCTCCACTTTCACCAATGTAAAACTGGAAGGAGACTGCACAGGCCTGGGAAACATTTTGTATTTTGGTTTGCTTCATAGTTTGCCATGGTCCAAGATAACACCACCAAGTAGTCATCCTACTGGTGGAAAGGCCCTTTGTCCATGGTGAAGCTGGTTCTTGAAAAGCAGATGCTTTGACAGAGAAGTGATGAACTCAGAACATAGGATGTGACATCATTTTTCTCCATGGACATAATACGGGAGCTTGTTTAATTATGTGTATTTGTTATAATGGTTTTATTTTGTTTCCAGTTTTTGAGGGAGGAAGGAAGGATAGGAGAAATAGTGTGCTAGAAAGAAGGTTCTACCATTCTCCATCTCCAAAAAGAAGAAAACAGAAGGACTTGAAGAAGCATATAAGCAAGAATTTATAAACTTGAAAAGAAAACTAGCTTTATGTAATGAACATTTTCAGTTTTATGCAGAGTTCTTTCTTTTTTCTGCAATGTATATAATAACTACTCATATTATTGACAAATATGAGCCTTTTCTTTTTCCTCATTCTTTTTAACCTCTGTGCAATCTTTGATATTATTGACTTTTCTCTCTTTCTGGATTGTTTCTCTTCTCTGAATTGCTTTTCCTTCCCTTGTTTCTCCTTTTTCCTGAATGAGTGCTCCTTCACAATCTCCTTTATTAGATTATTTATGTCCCAAGCCATTGTTAGAGTCACTCTAAAACTCTCTTCTTTGAGAGTTGCATCAGCTTCCATGGGTTTAATTATTATCATCTTTATGCCTTGGAATCCTAAGCTTCAGTCCCTTGTCACACCCACAAATTTAAATTGCCATATCTTATTTCTACCTCCAGCTCTCTCATATCTATATTCTGACCAAATAGTTAGGATCCCATCATCCTAGTTCAGGCCTTAATTACCTCTTTCTCAACTGTTAAAATAACCTCTGAATTGTTGTTTTTAAGGCTCTTTCCATTCCAATCTGTCTTCCACATAGCATCAACTTATTATTTCTAAAGTACAGATCTGACCATGTCACTCCCCTGCTCAAGAAGCCTCATTTAATCAATGGCTCCCATGGGTTAAAGAATAAACTAAGTACTTCTCTGTTTGTCTTTTAAAATTCTGAATGACTTAAACTACTATTCTAGCCTTTAGAAGGAATACTATAATTTATAGTCTAACCAAAGCAGCCTTCTTGCTATTCCTCACATGTGACATTCTTGTCTGTGTTTTGAATTGTTTGTCTCTAATGCTCAGGATGCATTCTCTCTTCCTCTATGTCCTAAAGGAGCCCCAATTTCTTTCAAATCCAGAATCCTTTTCTACATGAATTTTTTTATCCCCATCAAGCAGACTTGTGCTTACTTTGCCTGTGTTTATATAGGTACACATTATCTTTTGGATTCTTTCTCCTGTCTGGGTTTTTGTGACACTGCTTTATCTTGTTTTTTTTTTTTGGTTTGGTTTGGTTTGGTTTATAAGATTATCGTTGATGATTTGGATCCTTTTTATTTTTATCTTTGCGTCCCTAGCTATGTCCTCTGGTATATAGCAAGCACTTAATAAATGTGATTAGAGCAGAATAGGAACTTGGAGTTTGTCATTCAATCTGAAGTATGAATTTCTTCTTGAATTCAGGAATTGGATTTCTAAAAATAGATGTATTATGATAGTATTTTGTGTATATATCCTTTATAATAGAGAACTGAAAATTTTAATTTCACCACTAGACAGTCATATACATTTTTTCCCTCTCTTAAAGGTTCTTGCTCAAAATTCTGGCTTTGATCTCCAAGAAACACTTGTAAAAATTCAGGCAGAACATGCAGAAACAGGAAAACTTTATGGCATAGATTTGAACACAGGTAATAGAAAGATAGTAATCATGAACAAAATCCTTAGCTGCTTATTAAAGAAATTCATTTTATGGCAATGCAATAAATTGTCTCCAAATTTTTTGATAGTTATTTTATCATTGTCATTTTCTTTCACATAATTTTTAATTGTTTCTATGAGTTATTATTTGATCAATTCATTACTTAGAACTTTATTATTAAAACTTAATTTGAGTCTGTTTTTTGTTTGTGCTCTCTGAATTCATTGTTGTTTTTATTATGTTGTGTTCTGCAAAGAATATGTTTACTGTTTTTGCCTTTATCATTTATTTGCAGTATTTCTATGTTTTAATACAGAGTGAGTTTTTGTAAATGTTCCATGTGGTGCTGAGAAATTTGTTATTCTTTTGCAATCCCTTTTAGAAAATGTCATATGTTTTTAAGCTCTTGATTTTTAGCAATTTGTTTAAATATGTATTTTCTCTTTTGCTTATTTTTCTGTTGGATTTATCCAAAACTCTTGTCTCCCGCTGCTTGTATCTACTGTCTTGTCTTTTTGTATTGGGTTATTTTTTCTTTTCTGACTTATAAACATTTAGAACATATAAGCTTAGTATCAATATCAGGTTGTTGTCTATGTTTTCTTTTAGTAAAATGTAATTTCCTTTTTTTTAACCTCTTTTAATATTGTAAATTTTTGTTTTTGCTTTGTCTGAGATCAGGATTGCAACTTAATATATTCTTCAAGCCTTTCATCCTTAATTGATGCATGTTTTTAGCAATAGATTGTGGGAATTTTTTTTTTTTTACCCAATCTGTCATTCTTTATGGATTGTTCAACCCAGGCACATTTTAAGGTTATCAAAAGTAGGGGTTTTTTTCTATTTATTTCTAATATTATCTTTTTTCCCCTTGGATTAGAATTCTCTCCCTTTTCTTCTCCCATGTGGAATTTATATATGAGAGAATACTTGTTTATTAATTTGGTTTTAGCTTTTTTTTAGAGTTAGACATAGATATGTAGCAGTAATATTAAGTGATTTTATTTCACTTTCTAGGTGCACCAATGCTTCCTGCTGAATCAGGAATTTGGGACAACTACTGTGTGAAGAAGCAACTCCTTCATTCTTGGTAATTTCTTATGTTTAAATTGTCTTGGATTTCTTGTGAAAAAGGAGAAAAACCGTCATGATTCTATTTGATAGTTTTTTTTTCTTAAAAACAAACACAATTTTTTTGTGTGAATTTTTTCAGTTAGATTCAGAAACAGAAAATGTATTATTTTTGAAAAAGTTTGATATTCATCATTAGATTGTGCTATATTTTTTCAGTGATTTTATTTTTACCTCTTAAGAGGAAAACTCTTTCCTTATTCATTCAGTGATAAACATTTATTAAGCACTTAATATGTGCCAGTCATTGTGCTAAGTGCTAGGGATACAATGAAGGGTAAAAACAGTTCCCACCTTTTAGGAATTTGCAATTTAATTGGGAGAATTTTTAAAAGATAGCGTTAAATCACGATTGAACATATGTGTACATATATTCATTATATGTGTATGTACATATATGTTGGAGTTGGAAATGACAAATTACTCCATTATCTTTGCCAAGAAAACCCCAAATGGTCTCACAAGGTTGGATATAACTGAAAACAACAAGAGAGATAGAATTGGAGGAGAGAAAGAGACAGAAACAGAGACAGAGAGACAGAGAAATAAACACAGAGAAAAAGAATTGAACACATTTTTAAGTGCTCTAAGGGACAGTATTTCTATTTTTAATAGCATCACCTTTTGCTCATGAAAACTTTAAACTTAATGAAAATTGAAGAATGAAGTTCCCAGTGTAGCTAAAGATTGATAGGGGAAGGAAGGATGGGTTGGTGTACATTACTAAATCTGTCATCTGTTTTTTTAGCACAGTGATTGCTACAAACATTCTCTTGGTTGATGAAATTATGCGAGCTGGTATGTCTTCTCTCAGAGGATGAATTGAATTCCAAACCAGCCTTGGAAGTTGAATTTGAGTACATCTGTGCAGCACTTCCCCATATATTCCAATACATTCTGAATTTTTACAAATAAATGCAGGGTTTTTGCCTTCAGTGGATTTAAACTTGTCTTAAAATATTTTTCATGAAAATTCATAAAACAGAAAGTGATTATGTTAAAGAAATTGTGACATCAACCTTAATTGTAAAACTCAAAATCTGCAGTTGAATAAGTGTCCAATATATGATTGTGAGGAGGCACAGTGGAGAGTGCTGTACTTGCAGTTAAGGAGAAAACTAGGTTTGAATCCCACCTCTGACATTTATTGGCCATGGCTCACATGGCCAAATCATTTACCCTTTCCAACCCTCAATTTGTTCATCTATAAAATGAGAGATTATAATACCTTTAGTAAGTACTTCAGAGTTTTTAGAAAGATCAAATGAGATAAGTGTTCGTTATCCATCATCATTATTATTTTACCGAGATGAGTGTATATACCATAATAATATCAGGTAGGACCTCTCTTGGGAGTGACATGGCTCCTTACTTGGGATTGTATTTCCTCTATTTCCAATTTAATAGCAATTTCTGGGTTATCTCCAATCATCCTGATCAATATCTGGCCACTGGACTCAGAACCCCCACTCAGATCCAGTTTACTTGCATGTCATGACATCCTCCATAACATGACAGTCGTCTTTGAGAAAAAAGTACAAACAACCACAAAAGTTGAACAAAGTGCAAACAACCACAATAGTTCTATAACATGGTGCTATCACTTTTTTTTTTCTAAATGTAAAAAGAGAATCATAGAATATTAAGAGTTGAAAGGAACATCATAATTTGCCTGGTATAATCACATCTGAAACAAGAATTCTTTAGGGCATACCTTATGAGATTCTTCCACTTAGAACCTCAATGACAATGAACTCATTACCTCCTAAGGCAGCCTACAGCATTTTTGGTTGGCTTTAATTGATAGGGAGTTCATTCTTACATTGAGCCAATGGGGCAAGATTAGCCTTCTAATTAGTAGCAAGAAGTTAAAGACTGCAACCTACTAATTTGTTAAACATATTATACATGATCAGACGTTGTAGTTACTAGTTAGGGATAGAAAGCTGATCTAAGGTTATATATTGTACAAGTAACTAGTAATCAGTGCTATAATATTAGTTCACATAACTGCTTAATTGGATTCTAGGATGAAGCAAGTTTCAAGTAGTTTAGTGTTCAAAATTTGCCATTCAGTAAATGGATAATTATGGTAACTGCATTCCCAGATGTTAGGCACTAAAACCTGGAAGGGATTATTTTGGTCTCTACATAAATGCAACTTCTAGATATTCTAGCTGTTTTTCTTATTGCACTTGCCACTTCCTACTAGATGTCCCTGTGGTAACTTCTTTTCAAGGGCATGCACCAGTATTTGACTGAAATAACAAACTTGCACAAATGGAGCTTCAATCAGACTCCACTCTGTGTACATAAGGGACATAGGGATGTAGGCTGAAGGTTTTACTATTTGGTTAGCTGTGCCTGTTTTCCCAGATCAGATGTATACACGGACACGGGAGAGATCTTCTTTTGACTATAGTGACAAATTCAATATATCTTGCATCTGGTTCTCACCTCTCCACATTCAGAATGAACAAGATGAATAGGAACTGTGGGAAAAGGAAATGGGCTGATCATGTAACAAGAACGAGACAACAGCTTGAGTGGAACATTGGTACCCCAGAGATACTAAAAAGAACAAGAGAAAAATCTACAGCATGTTGGCTAGATCCTCATGAGGATTTCTAGGAATAATAGTACAAGATGATAAAAGCATAAAGAGCTACGGTAGGAACAGCATTTGCTATATACATATGATTGGGATCCAGAGCATCAGGTCCTTTTGGTGCAGAGCTAGAAATTTTTCATACATTGGCTCAAGAAGAATGGAATGTCTGCCACATAAACTAGTTTTTCTCTAAAAAGACAATGTATCTTTGAGACCCAATTGGTCTAGACTAAAGCTCAAATCATTGATGTTATTTTCTAGTTGTCTAAGGTATAAAAGCTTAGGGTATGATATTTGAGAGCAGTTAGGTTGGGCTTCACCTGAAGGCAGGAAACCTCATCTTTCTGAGTTCAAATCTGATCTCAGACACTAGCTATGTGATGCTGAATAAGTCATTTCACTCTGTTTCCTCATCTATAAAATGAGCTAGAGAAAGAAATGGCAAACCATTCTAGTATCTTTGCCAAAAAAAAATGACATGAGATCATGAAGAATGACACAACTGAAAATGAGTGAATAACATGAATATTTTGGATTCCTTGGGTTAGATGGGCTTGCCGTTCAGGATAATATACCTTTCTAACCAAGTATACCATCTATACTTGAGGCTATTGAATCAATACTGAATTTTTATTAAACTTACCTTGCTATTACTGAATCAATTTCTTTTTACTATAGTTTCATGATCAATGGTCTATGAGAGTCATTTTGGTTTAGTTCAGAGTTTGAACTACTGTGTGAAGAACATTCAGTATGACAAGGAGGATTGTTCTGGATTGAACTTCATGGTTGGGTAACCTCATGATTGAAATGAGAACAGGACAATGCACAGGGAGCAGAGATGGTTGGGTAGCTTGATAAAGAAGTTTGGGACCTCATAGAAGTGTCTCAGTTGGACAGAGAGGGAACTTTTCTCTCTGAGTTTATCCTGGTAGTTTGAGATTGACAAGGTACCACCAGCACTAGCATTTCTTGTCTATTGCTGATTATTCTAGAAAAGCTGTTATCAGCTTAAAGAAAATGAAAGTAAACTATCCATGGATATCTGACAACTCGACACAGAAGTATATGTGCTTTTGACCCTTAAGGACTGTTCTGAAAGCAGAGCAACTCATGGACTTAGTAACAGCCCAAGTTTAAAAGAGATTATACTGGTTGGGGCAGGGACCAACTTGAGGGTGACAAGTATGGTTTCTGATCCAAAGGCTTCACTGAACATTGTTGAACTGACAACAGGACTGAGGGAAAAAAGGAGTGGGAATGAGGCTAAGAACTGGAGTCTGTTTTAATGGTAAGAGAACCTTGGGCCTACCTATTAAATTATCACACCCTCAGGGGTGACGTCTTCCATAGGGAGTTTGGATCCCAATGAATTTGGGAAACTGAAGGACAAGTTTAAACAACTTATTAAAGCATTAAAATAATGAGGGCATAATCTGATGGGGCCCATGTGGAGATCCTCTTGGCCACAGAGTTCATTGATTTAGGGATCTGATAAAAATCTATAAAGCCTGAGGCTCTGAATGGGTCTAGTCTTTTGCCCCTTTTTAGATAACTAAAGTAGGGGAGCTGTGCAAACATACTTGACCACAAAGAATTCTCTTTGCATGTTTTCCAATAAGTGTCAGCAAGAGATAGAGTAAAAAGTCCAAAGAGATGGGTTTAGTAGTATGTCTCCATACCACTCTTAATTTGTGGGTCCTCCATGCTCTGTGACTAGCTGGCATTAGAAACAGATCTTGCCTTCTGTGTAAAATCCAAGAGGAGTAGTGAGTAATAGCAGGCTCCCCCTAATGTACCATCTTATAGGCAATAGCAAATCAGTGGGTGAAATTTGAATGGGAAATCCGGACCATCACAGTTGACCACCATGCAAATATAGGTGAGTAGACAAAATGGTGGGATAAGATTTAGGACCTCCTGCCTCTCACAGTGAGGAGAGCTCTTCTATAAAGAAGTTTTGAGTGTGGCTTCTGAAAGGGATGAAAAAGAGAATAATGGCCAGTTTATTAAGAGTAGTAAAACTAATCCTAAAAATCTGAGTTTGGGCCAGTAAAGGGCCTAACTGCCCTACTCAAACTAGGCAAGTCCTAAAACTCCCAACCTGTTTGGTGGTATGGAGTTGAAGTATTAACCAGACTTGAGGGATTTCTGGAATGAGTCCCTCTAGGTCAGAGGCAGTATTCCCAAGATCAGGCTGCTTCTACAAGAAGGACAAAATGAGTGAGTCAAACATCAAGTACCTACATGCTAAGCACTAGGGGTGCAAAGACCCTGTCCTCCAACTTATAATCTAATGGAGGGGAGGACAATAAGCAAATATGTAAGAATATGTTCTTAATAGAAAACACTGGATTTAAGATTGGGAAAGGCTTCCAGGAGAAGGGATTTTATATGGGACTTAAGAAAGCTTGCAGGCCAAGACAAGGATGGATAGCATTTTAGGCTTGGGAACATTAGAGCAAAGGCTAGGAGGTTGAAGGAATAGCACAGATTTTATATTTTTTCTATAAGTAATGGGAAGTTACTTGAGTTGGGGAGAAGGGAAGTTACACAGATCTACACTTTCAGAAAATCACTTTGGCTTGTATATGAAAGATAAATTGGAAGTGGGGATGTAAAGCAATATAGTCAAGGTGCAATAACCTAGGTGGGGTGTGATAAGGGCTTGATTTACTATGGTGGCTGTGTCAATGGAGAGAAGAGGACATTCAGCTATTATGGAGAAAGAAATGACAAGATTGGGCTAGTGGTGGAGTGAATGTGAATGAGGAGGAAGCTCTGCAGTGAAACTACAAACCTGTATACCTGGGAGAATCGGGTCACCCTGGAGAATAGGAAGTTCAAAAGGGGTGTGATTGGTGGGGGGAAGATGAGTTTTAAGATGCATCTGAGACATCTAGTTCAAAATGTCCAACAGGGAGTCAGTGTGAGAATTCAAAAAAGCCTAGGGTGGGATTTACAGATCTGAGAATCGTCAGCTTTGAGATAATTGAGCCCATGGCAGTTGATCGAGATCATTGTGAGAATATACAGAGAAAAGACGATAGGACCCTGGACAAAAGCTCGAGAAACACAGATGGGCATGATACAAAGATCCAATAAAAGAAACTAGAATGGGCAGACTAGTAGGAATTTGGAGAGAGGGTAATGTCTTTAAAAAGAGTATCCAGGAAGGAAAGAATTTCCAGGAAGAGAAAAAAATGACCAACAAACTCAAATGTGGATAACAAGGAGGAGAAAGAGGACCTAAACAATGTGAGATGAATACCTGGAGAAGGCAGTTTCAGCTGAATGATGATGAAGATGAAACCAGTAATGAATGGTGTTTGGTAGAGATCTGAACTTTGTTTTTCTGCAAATGTCTTGCACGTAAGTTCCTTGGGAATAGTTAGGATTTAATAGCCACCTTGAACCATACTTTCCTCCAAGTACTTTTCCCTGTTCTCAAGTTTTGGTTCTTGTCTAACTAGGGATTTCCGTCTACTGACTTGTTTGATCTCTATCCTGAGACAAGACTTCACATCACTAGATCTAAAATTGTAACTTGTTTCCCCATTTTGGAAAAGCAGCTGATTTTTAAGTAAACAAGGAAATAAGGACAATCATAATTTAATTTTATCTGTTTAAAATCTAGAATTGCTTCATAATTCTCCAGAATAAAGTAAAAATATCACAAGCCAAGAATCGTAATCCCCCTGTCTGCCATTCTCCTAATCGTTTGTTTCTTACCTCTGTTTTTACTGACCTTTTTCTAACAGTAACTATTTCGGTGAGATCACTTTATGGGTGCCATCTCTGTTGCTTTATGTTTCTATCCTGTCTGATAGTCGTACATTACTATCATCCCAGCCTCCCACAGCACCATTGCAATGCCAGGGGTTTGGGCTCTTGAACATAATTCAATTTAATATCTCCAAGTATTAGGGCCTTGTAACAATCAATTCCCTCTTCCTTTACAGCTGCCTATATAATTGTCAAAGAGATCTAGGGGAACAAGGATACAGTCATTAAGACATCCCTAGCGACTCTGTAAATATTCTGTTTCCTTTACCCCATTCTATATCAAGGTCTTTAAGCTTATCAGACAGGAAGCCAAGCTCACCATGAATTAGATTTCATCTTCAATGAAGTTTTTCTTGGTGGAATAGATTATCTACTATAATGACAATGGAGCGTCTCCAGAAGAAACACAGTTTTACAGTTGCCTTGGTCAAAAAATTATTTAAAAAAATAAAGCTTAGTTTGATGAATCAATCTTGTGAATTTCATTTTTGATGGGCCCTTTTCTATAAAATGAGGGGATTGGACTTGACAGCCACTAAGGAGACATGGTCCTATGACCTCTGAAGGGCTTTCAACTTTCAGATATGAGAATTCACACTAGAAACAGCCCATATTCTCCTAGGGCTTAAAATCAAATGGGGTACCTAGATGGCGCCATAGTACATAACGTGCCAGTCCTGGAGTCAGGAAGACTCATCTCAAGTTCAAATCTGATTCCAGACATGGACTTAGCGGGGTGATCCAGGGAAAGTCACTGCACCCTGCCTCAGTTTCCTTTTCTGTCAAAATGATCTGGAGAAGGAAATGGACAACCACTCCAGTGTTTCTGCCAAGAAAACCCCAAATGGAATGGGATATGACTGAATAACAAAGGACCTAGTGAATAAGATTAACATGGCAATGAGCATTTATGAAATACCTACTGTATTATGTGTACTATCCTAGGTGCTCAGACTAAGAATACAAATACCAGTTAGACTTTTTCTGAAGATAATACCAAATAAATGAAAACTTTTTATCACAAAGAATCTCAGACTTCAGAGGCCTCAAGTCCAACCCATACACCAAAGAAATCCCCACTGCCATGATGGAGAAGCCTTAGTTTCTTCATCTAAAATGAGAACTTTGGATTGGCTAGTCTCTCAGGTTCCTTCTAGCTCTAGCTATGCTCCTATGACCTTCTCCTTACATTTACTCATCTGGAGAATAGTGGAATTCTACTGAATGGCTCTTTTGAGATCTCTTTTAACTTTAGATCCATTATCCTATTCTATGAATGCAATTCCCAGCTACTATGTGATACATGTGAAAGGCAGCTGACTTTAAATACAATTTTATTTCATCTATTTAAAATTTAGAATTCATAACTTCCCAGAATTCAGTAAAAGCCAAGAATCATAATCCCCCTGCCTATCATTCTTGCTATACATCCCCACCTTATATAGCTATATATAACTATGTAAGTATATAGTCCTATAGTTAGGACCTGGGGATGCAGAACTATTTGATACAAGAACTTAGTACAACTTTATTCACCACTCAGGGTAAAATGGGGAGTCAGCATATGCTTCAAAGCCAGCTTTTTTACCTATATAAGATCCTCATCCTTTCTTTCTCTACCCATCTCCTTTACTCAACTATTTCCCATCACAAAGGTCAGCTTCCTTTGCAAACAAACTCAGCTCTGGATGAAGCTTCCTCATAAAGAGGAAGAGAAGACAATTTGGATATCCAGCTTATCTCTTGCCTTGTTTGCCTTTGTTGAATACGGATATCTACCAGTTTCAGTGATTCTGTATCTGGGATCACCCTAACATAACTAAACTGACCTCAACTCTAGGGCTTCATGCTAATTATGTTTCCATACTAAAATTGGTAGTGTGTTAGATGTTTAACAACAGGTTCTTCAGGAAAATAGCAACGTGCCCACTACACATTTTAAAATTTAATCTCTATTTTAAACATTTTCTCCACTTAAGTCTGGACAATTAATCAGTTTCTGATTTGTTGTATTTGCCCATTTCTGAGCTATAAATACACTGAAATTTGAATAAGTAGCTCTTGCTAGCCATTTGAGTTGGCTCCAGTGCATCCCTAATAAACTCATTCTGTGCCTAGGGGTACAGTGAAAAAAAATCCAGTATTTGGAGACAAACAATCTGCATTTAAATTCTGGCTCTTACTGTGTATTTGCTACCAGTATTTGATTAGATATTAGTAAACCTCCTAGAACCTTATTTTCCTCCTCTGTAAAGTGAGTGGGAGAGATTAGATGATCTCTAAGGTCCCTTCCAGCTTTAGATCTTCTATTTCCTAACCCTCTGTCCTTTTGTTATTCCATGTAAACAGTTAACTCTGTAAGTTGGTCTTGAGAAGTAAAAAATACTGGAGTGGAATTTTTTTATGATGGATTTTGATTAAGAACCATGGAAAGTTCCAGAAAAGGTCACAGAGAGTATATCCTCACCCTCAACTCTACCCCATCTCCCAGTAGAAGAAGGAATGGGAGCTTTCTTGTGCCTACCCTATTATTTCCCCCAGGTGTGCCCTCCACTCAACTGTGGCATTAACTAGCCAGCTGCCTTTGGTCTTGATGAAGAATGCCCTTTGTAGCCACCTTCCATGTTTTTAATTATCCATCTATTACATCTTGGAGAGAGAGAAAGAGAGAGATAGCTTTTTTGACACTTCTCAGCATCCCAGTTCCAAGGCAGTTGGCACAATCTCCTGTCTCTTCACTGCCTGGACGTGGTTCTAGCCAAGTGTCTTGTTGGACAAATAGCCAGTGGGTTGGGAACTGGCTCCTGCCAGCACCTTGGAGATCTATTCATTGCACCAGTTCTGATAGGTGGAGAAAATCAGGAGGAACAGGTGCATGCCATATGCTTGTCTGGCAAGTGTCTCATGAAGCAGGAGAGATTGGATTGGAAAGCAAGCCAGCTTAAGAGGACCTGTACAGTCCTCCACTCCACTCTGTGGAGTGAGCCACGCACTGTGCCATGTTAATGGAATCCAGACTTTTAATTGTTCTGGAATCCACCCTCAGAGATTTCTCATTTTGATTACCTCATTCAATGGCTGAGCTGAGTCCCACGTCTAGCATGTAATACCATCTCATCCGTAGTACCCTTTAGAGCTTAGCTCAAATTTTACCTTGTATAAGAGGTCTTTCATAATACTTATAGTTAGTGGTTCTTCTCCACCTCCCATCTAACTACTTTGCATTTATTTTGCATGTATTCTTTACTTTTCAAAAATTAATTAATTAAATTAATTTTTACAAAAATTTTATGCATAGGTAATTTTCCAGCATTGACAATTGCAAAGCCTTTTGTTTCAACTTTTCCCCTCCTTCCCCCCACCCCTTCCCCCAGATGGCAGGTTAACCATGTATTCTTTATTTTTTAAAAATCTGTATTTTCCTTCCAGTAGAATGTAAGCTCTTTGAGAGCCGGGACTGTTCTCTTTCATTTTTGTCTTTGTATCCCCAGCATTTTATTCAGGATCCAGCACATAGCAGGTATTTAATGAATTTTTATTAAAATATCCTTGAAGTGATAGAATGTATATATACTATACTAAAAATAATGCTATATAGACCTAAATTGGTACAGGGAAATATCTTTTCAGTAGAGGGAATCAGCAGACACTGAGCTGGATATGTGACCTGTAGCCTGCATTTGTGAAGGTATTGGGGGTAGAGATGTATTCTGAAATGAGAGAATAATTACAAATCATATTAACTTAGTTTTTTAAAAATACATTTTTATTGACATCTTTTGTTTTTATATCACCTATATTTCCCAATGTAAACTCCCTCACTCTGCTCTAAGCCAATCCTATAAGAAAGAATAAAAAGGAGCAAAAATCCTTGACAAAACTAACCCATGTAAAAAATCTTGATTATATATTCAATATTGCACAATTATAGTACCTTGCCTTTGTAAAGAAATGAAGGTAAGTACTTTCTCCTCTCTCTTGTTTGGAGTCAAGCTTGGTCATTATAATTAGACAGTCTTCAGTTTCAAGTATTTTATTCTTGTCCTTCCTATTTACATTGTTTTGGTCATTGTGTATTTTTAAACACAAATGTATTTGTTAATTTCCCTGTGCATCAGTCAGTGTCTTCCCATACTTCTCTGTAGTCACCATTCCTTATAGTGCAATAATATTTCATTCATGTACCAAAATCTGTTTAGCTATTTTCCTATCTGTGGGCATATATTTTGTTTATAGTTCATCACTACCACAAATAATGCTTCTATAAATATTTTGGTGTATATGGGGGCCTTTCTTTTTGTCATTACCTCCTTGGGGAATATGCCTAAAAATGGATTCTATGGATCTAAAGGAATGGACATTTTCATAACTTTATATCATTCCAAATAGCTTTCCAAAATGTTTTTTTCCAGAATGGTTGCACCAATTCATAGCGCTCTTAGGTCTGTAAAGTGTTCTCCTCACAATAACCCTGTTGAAGTACATAATATAAGTATTATTTTCATTTTTGAGAGCAGGAAATCTAAGCTCAGTAAGTAGAATTGAAATACCTCTGGTGACAGCTAAGTGTCAGAGCTGGCTTTTAAACTCAAGTTTCCTGGCTCTGGGATTTTTTCCATACCACTGTGCTGCTATATGTATAGAGCAGGATAAAGTTAACCAGGGTAAAGTTAACCGGTTCATATTTGTGGTGATTTTGGCTCTATCCACTTACTCTCTTAGCTAAGAAACTGTCAGAATTTTCTTGGTGTTAGAGTCAGAACTGTGATTTTCCCATTGGAGGTCTTGGTCCTTGGAGCTGCTTTGTGTAGCTTCCAGCCTAGCAGCCTCCCAGCAAAAAAATGGCTAGAGAGTCATGTTTGTTATGGGTTTGTTGACTTGACTTCAAGTTGAGGTCAGGGTCGGAGCAAAGGGTTCCAACTAATTCAGAAGGGAATTTTGACTTATAACAGATTATTAGTTGCTCATTAAGTTGGCTCCCTCAGGCTTTTCTATCAGGCACAATCATATACAGAGAATAAAAGCACAATATCACTCCAATACGATTTCTGGCTCAAAATATCCCCCAACACCATAGAACCCCCAGACATCTTCTGCGTACCCATCACAGTTCTGAAAGGGACTTGTGTCTAAGGGACTTGTGGTCTACTTTTCTGAAATAGGACTGTGATGAAGAATTCAAATTTTTCAGCTTTAGGACAGTTCTAAAGGGTGAAATTACCCAAATTAGGAATATCAGCATTTCTACTTAACAGAGAGGTTAGGACCATGGCCAATCTTATTTGTGAGAAGTAGAGGCCCAGATGACCTTAACAGGGATTTTTGAGATCTATGAATCTGTTTATTTTTTTTTTAATATAAAACTATTTCCTTTGGTTTCCTTTGTAAGCTTATGAATTTTATTTTATGCACTTAAAAGCATTTTTTTTTTGGAGAAAGGGGCCATAGACTTCCTTAAAAGGATGCTTGTTCATATTGGGGTTAGAATGAATGCCTTCTGAGGTCCCTTGCAAGTCTGAAAACTCTGGTTCTGTGTAGTTCTCCCTTCCAGTGATACACATGGTCACCTCTCATCTGTCACCTAGAACTGGAAAGAACTTCAGAGGTCATTTAGTCCAAGCCATTCATGTTGTTATTCATTAAAGAACCTGAGGATGAGAGAGGAGTGATTTGCCTGAGGTCAAGTAAATTAGTAGCAGGGAGAGAGTCTGAATTCAGGTCCTCTGACTATCCAATTCTCTTTCACTGCTTCAGAATGACTCTGTGTCTCAGTAGATTATTCCATCGATTTCTATAGGCAAAAAATATTGCTCATTGGCCAGCTTCCTGGGAATGAGGCTCTTCATATTTAGCTAGACTAGTTTTTTGAAATAACATGCATACCCAGCATGTCTCTTAAGTTTACACCCAAAGTCTTTCAAACTTGTAAAGACCAGCTAGATTGCACACTGTACTGGAATAGCCTTTGGGATTCCAGAGTCATGTCCATAGCCTTGGGTGCCAATAGAGTAGGCTTTTACTGGTGGGTGAAAGGAAGGATTAAAAAACAAAACAACAAAAAACACCAACACCAAAATAAACCTACTGTTCAGCCAGTGTGTCTTTAGGGAATTTAGATTTGTCTTCCTGCCAGCTAAGTCAACTGTAATGAGGAAGGCAATCTGCTGAGAGAAAATCTCTTAATGTTTTCCAAAGCCAAAGGGAGAGATGCTGGGAAGATTATCTAAACTATTATTGTCCTTTTATTTGGGTAATTGAGAATAACCTTTCTACATATTTGATCCCAGGTTCTGCAGGATCCTCTACTTAATTTGTCCCTTCATCCCCCCTCCCATCATCTTTCAATCCAAAACGGGTCCAAATAAACTGAAGGATTTTGATCCCATCTGTTGTTGGACTCTGCTCAGAGAATGGGTGAAAGGAGCAGTTTGTCAAATCAATGAGGTCTATGCTCAGAGAATGGGTGAAAGGAGCAGTTTGTCAGATCAATGAGGTTTATTTTCTACCTCATGAGTTTGTAGACTTTAGAACTGAATGGGACCTTGGAGACTAGGGAACCCAACTCTTTTCATTTTGTAGGGGAGGTAAATGAAGCCTAGAGAGAGGTTAAACTATTTGGCTAATGTTTTTCAGTAAATGACAGACAGGATTAAAACTCAGTCCTCTGATCTCATTTTGTGATTCTCCTGCTGAAAAACCTAGGATAGAATCCAAAGTGTCAAGTCCAAATTCCTTGGCTGGCTGTGGAGGACCTCTACAGTCTGGCCCTGTCCCACTCTCCTTGCCTGATCTCTCTCACTCTTCCCACTACCCACTTTCTGCTCCATTTAGGCCAGGTTTCTGCACACACAATGCTCATTCTCAGTTCCATGTCTTTATGTGTATTATCTCTTAACCAATTAGATTTCCTCTCTTTTCTCCTCAGTGGATACCCAAATCTTACACATTCTTCAGGACCCAAGTGAAACCTTTGTCTTTTCCTCCTGGTAAGTAGCCTTATCTAGTTACTTTAGTCTTTTAGTATGGAAAACCTAATTGTATACTGTTTAGATACAATAACAGCCCACCTTTTTAGTCTTATTATTCAACTAAACTGTAAACTCCCAAAAGGCAACACTTATTTTGAATTGCTACATTTAATACAGGACTAAGTATATAAAGCAGTACTTACTATATACTTTATAGGGATCCAGAATCTAAGTTGAAAGGGACCTCAAAGACGTTCTAAAATATGGATTTATGTACTGATTCCTGATCTTGTTCCCATCATGTTCCCCTTTGGCAGTTTGGGGAATCCCCTCTCAGAATCACATCCCCCCCCCCCCAGCTGGAGTTAAGTGACTTGCCTAGGGTCACACAGCTAGGAAGTGTCAAGTGTCTGAGACCAGATTTGAACTTGGGTCCTCCTGAATTCAAGGCTGGTGCTCTATCCACTGCGCCACCTAGCAGAATCACATTTTAATTTTTTTTAAGTTTTATTGATATGTTTTGTTTTTATATTATAAACATTTACAGCTCACCCCCACTTCATGAGTATATTCTTGTAACAAAACAAAATTAAATAAAACTACAGTGAATAAATTAAATAAAAATACAGTGATTGCATCTGAAAGTATATAAAATATTCCATATTTGTAGCACTCCCACCCCTTCTATTTAAAACAAAACAAAACCAAAAAAAAAAACAATGAACAGAAATTTATTATCTTTCCCTCTTGGGAAAAAACAAAAGAAAACAAATTCCTTATAAATATACATCCATAAAAACCAGATCCTGTCATTGGCTATATTTTATATGGATATAGACATAAATATGTGTGTATATATATATATATATATATATATATATATATATATATATATATGTAATGGGAGTAAATGTACACATTATGTACACATACATATATCCCTCTATCTAGCTATATCATCAACATCTTAGGAATCAAGAATGGTCATTATTTTGATCATAGTTTTTACAGCTTTCAAAGTTGTTTGCTTTTATATCATGGTTATTATATAAATCTTTCTCCTGGTTCTGCTCATTTCATTCTTTGGTTTATAAAAAAGGCTTCAAAGTTGTTCATTTTTATAATAATAATATTATAGTATGTAAATTATGGTTTTTGATCTCCTTTATTCTGTATCAGTTCATATAGTTCTTTCCATGTCTTTTAAAATTTTATTTCCTTATTTCTTAAATAACAATAGTATTCCATCATATTCATATACTACAACTTAGTCATCCCTCAATTGATGTACATCCCCTTGATTTCCAGGATTATTTTTTTTTGCTATCACAAAACAAATATTTTTTATACATATAGGGTCTATGTATCTTTGATCTCTTTTAGGTATAGGTCTATCAATGGTATAATTAGGTCAAAGGGCATTCATTTTTGTGAAAAATTCCAAACTGCTTTCTAAAATGATCATTGTTGTGATACGGGAGCCAGCTGCCAGTGGCTGCTGGAGGTCTAATTCAGACCTATAGAATGGACCTCTTCATGTGAAAGGATGATGATGATACAAGGAGACTGAGAGGTTATTGCCTCCAATTTCTCAATTCATAAGGAACAAGTCTGCTTTGCAAATCCTTCAAGTGTTATGATTCATAGCTGTGAAGGCTCTTGAAGAAGAATTGACCTGCCCCTTCACCTAGGCATGGTCCTTAACAGATCATAATACATAAGCCAAGGACAATCAAAGCAGAAAAAGGAAAACTATAGACCAATATTCCTAATGAACAGCTAAACAATGAATCACAAATATACTTTTATGATCAAGTTGGATTTATACCAAGAATATGGGGATGGCTTAATATTAGGAAAATTATAAACAATGAACTAATTAACCATGTTAACAAAATGGGGGAAAGCATATAATTATATCAATGGATGTAGAAAAACCTTTTGGCAAAATATACTATCAAGTTCTCTTAAAAATACCAGAAAACATAAGAATAAATTACTTTCCCTTAAAATAATACATATCTAAAATTAAGAACTACTATTACACGTACTGGAGACAAAGAATTTCAGAGTTGAAACAAGATTATACATTGTTACCAATTCTATTTGACATAGTAGTAGAAGTGTTGGCTATACTAACAAGGCAAGAAAAAGAAATTGAGAAAATAACTATTGATAAAGAAAAAATGAAATGATCACTTTTTATAGATATGATGGTCAATTAATTTAATGGAAATAACAAACTTGTAGGTTATAAAATGATACTTCCCTTAAAGTAGCTTGATTGCATCACCTTTTGGGGGGCTGCCATGTTAGTGGGTTGACTTATATTGAGCTTGTGGTCTCCCATGACGCGATCTTTTTTCATCTGCACTGTTGCCTAGCTCTACTTTCCTTATATAGTACTAGTATGGTAGGCATTTTCACTGGCTGTTCCCCATGCCTGAGACTCTCTCCCTCTTCATCTTTGCCTTTTGGTTTGCCTGCTTTCCTTCAAGTTGACTCTACAATCTCTTCTCTACAAGAAGTCTTTCCCAATCCCTCTTAATGTTAATGCCTTTCCTCTTTTGATTATCTCCAATTTACTCTGTATAAAACTTGTTTGTACAGTTGTTTGCATATTGTTTCCACCATTAGACTGTGAGCTCCTTGAGAACAGGAATTGTCTGTTGTCTTTATATTCCCAGTGCTTAGCTCAATGCCTGGAACATAGTAAGATAGAAATGAGCATTTATTAAACTCTTACTATATGCTAGGCCCTGTGCCAAGAGCTTTGACACAGATAATCTCATTTGAGTTAGCGCTTAATAACATGCTTTATTGACTATTGTAAAGGTGATTTTCTGAAGCCAAGCATATGACTTCAGATCTATCTCTATTAAATTTCATCTATTAGTTTTAGTTCATTGTTCTAACCTGTCAAATTCATTTTCATCCTGATTCTGTTTACCAAAGTGTTAAGCTGTTCTCCTCTGCTTCATGTCATGTATAAACTCAATAAGCATGCCATCTAGGCCTTCATCTATTCTAAACTATTGATAAAAAGAATATTGACCCACACTAAAGTTCCATCTCTGGGGGACTCCATTAGAAACCTCTGCCATTTTGAATTGAACTGTTGCTGAGTACATTTTGGCTCCAGACATGCAAGTGTTTCTTAATTCATTCTATTTTACTATCATCCTCTCATCATCCACAAAGAGAACATGAGGGAATTCTGTAAAAACAAGAACAACAACAATAAAAAAGAAAAACTTTGCTGAAATCTAGGGAAACTCTAGACCAGGGGTTCTCAAACTACAGCCTGAGGACCAGATGCTGCGGCTGAGGTCGTTTATGTGTCCTGAGGGGTTATGGCAAATGGGCTGAGAGGCAGAGACAGAGTGTGAGCTTTTGTTTTTACTATAGTCTGGCCCTCCAACTGTCTGAGGGACAGTGAACTGGCCCCCTATTTAAAAAGTTTAAGGACCACTGCTAGACTGTCTCATTTTAGCAATTCTTGGCAAAAAGATCATGAGGTTAGACTGGTAGATCATGTTCTTGCTAAAGGTACACTGGCTCCTTGGCTCATCATTTCCCTCCCTGGACAGTCACTAATGCTAATAATTCATTCAAGGGTTTGTCCAGTTGTGATGGGCAAAGTCACTGACTTCCTTCTTTTGAAAAGCAGGAAACCTATCCATTTTCTGGTACTGAAGCATCTCTCAGAGTCTCTACCTCCTTTTTGGAGATCATTAACTGGCCCAACAATCACATTCTCTACTTTTTTCACTTTCCTTGTCAGTGGATTGCTCGGTTGCTGCTCTGTCCCCTGTCCCTGGCCAAAGATTCATACTGATTTCCCAGCTGAATCTCCCCTCCTGCCATCCTCTGCTTCTGCTTCATTAGAATCAAGTCTCTTTCCTGACCCCACTTCTGGGGTTCATGTTTCTTCTCCATGCTCTTATAGAAGTCTTAGAAGAGAGGGCAATCCTGATTTCTCCTCTCCCAGCTTATTCCCTCCTTGATCTGGGCTATTTGGGTGTGATAGCAGTATGATGCTGTGAACATAGGCTGGGCTTGAAGTCAGGAGGAGCGGAGTCTATTTCTTAGTTCTGCTAGTTAGAGGAACTGAGTGGACCTGGCAAGTCACTTATCCTTACACCTCATTTTTCTCATTTGAAAACTGTGGGATTGGAGCAGCTAAGTAGCACTGCACTGGATAGAGTGCTGACCCTGGAGTCAGAAGGATCTGAGCTCAATTATGGCCTCAGATACTTGACACTACAAGCTGTATGACCCTGGGCAAGTCGTTTAACCCCAATTGCTTTGCAGAAAAACAAAAACAACACAAAAAACAAAAAAATGAAGGATTGGATTCAGTGACCTTTGAGGTCCATTTCAGCTCTAAATCCTTCCATTTGCAGTGCCTTCCCTGGTGGGCTTGCTGCTGTTGGGATCCTCCCTTCCTGGCTGCAGCTTTCCATTCTGTGTCCCAATGCCAGGAACCGGTTTTCTATGCTGTGTAATGTGCTAACTAGCCAACCTGGGAATTTATCCGTGCAATATGCTAATGAAATAGGGCTGGCAGCAGGTGTGATTCAAGGAGCTTTCTAGAGGCAGTACACTTTCCCTTATGCTATTTCCTCATTAGTAGCTAATAGTGGAAATTTCAGGTTAAGTATATAATTTTTAAAAAGTAAATATAAAGTCATTTGAGGATAAGGAAAGTGCTCATATCTGATCAGGAGGTAAGGAGGTGTCAGGAGGAACTTTATATGGGGAAGTGGCCCTTTAGGTGAGCCTTGAATGGAACTGAGAGGTAAAAGTGAGGAGACTTGGGGGAAAATCTGTACAGAGGCATGTAGGTGGGAGATGGGTTGTATTTCATGTATAAGAACATACATATAAGGACTACCAGGATGATTTTAGAGAGGCGGGGGGAGACTAACATGAACTGATATTAAGTAAAATGAGCAGAACTAGGAGATCATTGTACACGGCAACAAAATTATATGATGATCACTTCTGATGGACATGGCTCTTCTCAACAATGAGATGATTCGGACCAGTTCCAAAGTTCTTATGATGAAGAGAGCCATCTATACCCAGAGAGAGGATTGGTGGAATGGAGTATGGACCATAACATAACATTTTCACTTTTCTTGTATTTGCTTGCATTTTATTTTCTTTCTCATTTTTTTTCCTTTTTGATCTGATTTTTCTTCTGCAGCAAGATAATTATATAAATATGTATGCATATATTGGATTTAGCGTTTATCTTAGAATATAACATATTCTATCATGCTTAACATATATTGAATTACTTGCCATCTAGGGAGTAGGGGAAGGTGAAGGAAAATTGGAACACAAGGCTTTATAATGGTTAATGTTGAAAAATGATCCATGCACATGTTTTGAAGTTAAAAGGCTTTAATAAAAACATAAGTAAAATTTTGCACCAAAATTAAAAAAAAATACTAATAATGTCTCAGGTCACATTTGAGCTCAGGAAGATGTGTCTTTCTGACTGCAGGACTAATAATCTATCCACTGAGCTACTTAATAGCCCTTTCCATAGTATTATTATATATAGAATAAGTGGCACAAAGTAAATAAGTAAATTTGCTGAAATGTATAACAACAACAACAAAAGAACATACACACATTCCATACCAATGCCATTTGCCCTTTTCTTGGAATGGAGGAATTAGGAAGGAGAGATGGTAGTGACCTGAGCCCGGGAAGTGATGTAGGTAGGGGGCAGATGGAGGAGAGGACCTTTTATCCAGTAGCCTGACTTTCTTTGAAGTACCAATGCTCCTCAGATCAAATGTTTCCCCTGGGATGATGCAAAAAATAGCTTCTGATAGTTTGTCACCCCATAATCTATAATCAGAATCGGTGAGAAAACAAAACAGACCAACTTCTCTCTCACAAGGCCTCAGCAGATGACAAAGAAACTGCCACCAAAGGTCATTTCAGAATTTCTAGGGACCCCCCCCCTTATGAAGAAGTATCAGGAAGGAAAACAGTAGGAACTGGGACATGGTTTGGGGGAACTTGAGACAAGCCAAGCTTTGTGACAACTGACTACATGGAGATAATGATGCTCCTGGCATTTTGACTCAGTTTACCCTACTCAGAAACAAAAGTCTAGTTTGGGTATCATTTTTCCCTTTGTAACCAATTTCTATACTCTCACTTCATTACTACACTCTCACTACACTCTCACTCCCTACACTAGCAGAGTATATGAATGAAACTCCTAATGGTTTAAATCTGTATGGTATCATGAATATGAAGTCGGAATATTGGCTGATCATAGGCAAATTACAAATCTCTTTGTGCCTCATTTTTCTTTTATTTAAAATGGGCTTGATATTAATTTTCAACTTTTTCAGAGACTGTTGTATCCTATGTCTTGTGGTTATGCAACACAAACACATGGAAGCTCAAGGAGCCTCATAGTTGTTTTTTTTTTTTTTTGAAAGCAATCCAACCTGTTCTCCAATTCTTGTAATTCTGGACCTGATTTGTTGTTCATTTGTACCATCTGCCCCAAAATTCATACTGATAGCCAAGCTCTCAAGCTCTAAAGGCTTGTCCATCAATACTCCCTGGGCAAGAGACTTTCATCAACCATTTGGTCTTTCCCATGTGAATGGATAATTAGAACACATTCCTTCTAGTGATTATGTATTTCTTCCAGCAATATGGTAGTGTTCCAGGGCTCAATGTGACAAGCAGAATGCTATCTATAAACATCTGGAGGACTTCAGGATCCCTTGTCACTCAAATCTGCTCTGCCTCTCTTACCTCTCTAAAGCTCTCTGATCACAGAGATATAAAGGTATAAAACAGAGCAATGTAATCTCACCAAAGTGGAGATAATGACCCTAATCTTTCTTACCAGACAGGGCCCTTTTGAAGATCAAATGAGTTTATATATATAAATTCCCCATACCTCTTCCTCCCTCATGACAGGACACTACATCAAAGAAGACTGGTGATTAAAGAAGAGTCTACTTGGAATTGTTCCGCTCACTTGTTGAACATGTAGAAATTCTGTGAGACCTTCTCTTGGATTTTTTTGGGGGGATTTTCTCTACACCTCTCAGCTATGGCAGTTTCTTTTATATGGCAGTGGTACATACATTATCAAGTCTCCAACTGCCTCTTCTACCTTTTCCTGAGCTTTGGTGACCAAACCATGACCTTGATGGAAGGACTTTTCAGGAATGGCTACCTTGGAAATTCAATTATTCCTCAGTTCCCTAGTGATCTAACTGGTGGCAGGAACTTCCATCTTCTTGGATGGATAACCATCAGGAGGATGAATCTAAAACATGCATTGATTTGGATTGTGTGGGAAATGTTCAAACAATCAAGAGCTGAAATTTCAACTATGAAATCCTACAAGATGAGACTTTAGTAAGTAGTAACAAAATTTTTTTTTTAAGTATCAACTTCCTGGGAAAATATAAGTATAAGAACGTTTCATGTTTTCAGTCTTTGTCCATGTTTGCTTATGGATCGTTTATGTTTTAAGTATTTCTTTAGGTGGAAGAAGAACATAGCTGTACTACACTTGTATTTACTGTGTACATTGAATATTTTTCAATAGAGGACCTGTTGATTCCTTTTGGGGAGAAAGTAGTTATGAGTCAAAGTGATTGTATCCTGATTCTGTTTACCAAAGTGTTAAGCTATCCTCCTCTGCTTCATGTGTAAACTCAATAAATTCATTAAGTGCTTCTCTTCAGGGCTTTAGAAGGAGCAGGTGCATGAGCCAGAGACGATGAAAAGGACCACAGTCCCTTCTCTTTAGAGAATCCTGGGCTGCCCCAGGATTGAACCCCGTGCACACAAATCCAGAGCTGGAACTCTATTAAATGGAAAAGGGCAGTCCCCCAGTGGTTCAGTGGCTATAACTTTTACTGGACACCTGGTATCCCCTGCTTTGTCCTCTTCTGACTCAGAGGAAGGAAGGAAATAAGCATATATTAAGTGACTGTTACATGCTAGATTCTTTACATATATCTCATTTAAGTCAATTCTGGTTATCACAATCCTCATTTTACAGCTGAGGAAATGGAAGCAATCAGAAGTCAAATGACTTATCCAGAGTCACACAGCTAGTCAGTATCTGAGACTGCATTTGAACTCAAGTCTTCTTGACTCTGGTCTGGCCTGAGCTCTATCCATTGCACCACCTAACAGCTTCACTGGTCTCCTACAACTCTTAGTCCTGCTGTTTTCTTCTCTACTGATTGGAGAGTTTGCTTCTTTGGTAAGGATGGGGCTTTCACAGACATTGTATTTTGCGTGACCCCTTTCCAAGCAGTCAAGACCGAAATTATTAACCCCATTTTACAGGGGAAGAAACTGAGGATAGAGTCACTGATTTGTCCAAGAGGAAGATCTAGCAGCAAGACACAAGGGAGCCATTGAGCAGAATTATTTAAATGGTGAAGCCCCCCCTCAGGAAGCATACAGAACATCCTTGCAAAGCCTTCACATTCCTGCATGGCCACTAGTCTAACAATTCCTCCCATGATTGAGGGCAAACAAGATAAAGAAGAGGGTGAGTCTCAAGATTCTATTTGCCCAGATCCCCTTCCCCTCCTTGATACTGAGCAAGCCTCTTTAACGATGAAGCCCAGGCAATTAGAGGAAGAACCAGAGTGTGTGGGGGGGGACTCCGAGTTAGGGATAAAAGTTTTGGGCTCAATTGAGTTCTTTGCACTCCCTTGCTGACCCCATTTTGTTTGACACTGTGGGTGTCCTTTCTCATAAGAAAGCAATAAATTCCTTTTTGTCTCTTTTAAGACAAGTCTCTGATTGATTAATTGGGTGGGGGAGGTTAGTGACCTTTAACTCACTGTGAAGAGTCGCTCCAAAAGGCTTGTGAAGGCCAAGGGCTTGGCTATTTTTCTGGAGCAGTTTGTCATCCCCCACTATGGGACAGCCAATAAATCACATAGGTCACTTCCTTCTTTTCCATTTCTTGGTTCAGGCCAGACCTGGTCAGGTTTAATCCCCATTATTGCCCAGGGTCCAGATGCTCAGGCTGCTGCTACTATTTCTTTCCTTAGCCCAGGAAAGAACACCCAGGGCAGGTTGCCCCTCTCCCCCACTACTTACTTCCATCTCTCACACTCAGGACTGTGCCTCTGGTCCCAGACCCTTTGGGGACTCGCCCTTAAATGCCCTGTTCACATGTTTCCTAGCCTCTGGCTTTAGCTGCAGGCTATTAAGTGCCCCCATCTGCTCTCTCCCATTTTAATTAAAAATACAGTGAACCATCTGCTCTCTCGAGGAAGAGGGGGGAGAGGCCCTGCCTGCTGGCTGCAGAATTCTTATTTCTCTAGCTCAACTTTTATTAAAAAAAGTTTTAAAGAAAAAAACAATCCCCAACTAGATGAAGCTATCCAGGACTGGTCAAGGTTACATGGGCTGAGGGTGTAGGACAGAGAAAGTATCTGCCTGATGCCTGCTGGGTGCTCAGTGGCTGTGCATGGCCTATGGGGACCCAGAGAGTTCCTGCCCAGAAGAGCCTCCTTGAGGTGCAACTACTGAAGGCAAGCAACCATTTATAGCTAGTCTAGCAATGAGGGAGAGAGAGACACACAGAGAGAGAGACATAGAGACAAAGAGAGAGAGACAGAGATAGAGTCAGACAAAGAGAGACAGAAAGATAGAGAGACAGAGACAGAGACAGAGAGACACGCAGAGAGAGACAGAGAGACACAGAGAGAGAGAGAGAGAGAGAGAGAGAGAGAGAGAGAGAGAGAGAGAGAGAGAGAGAGAGAAGAAGAAGAAGAAGAAGAAGAAGAAGAAGAAGAAGAAGAAGAAGAAGAAGAAGAAGAAGAAGAAGAAGAAGAAGAAGAAGAAGAAGAAGAAGAAGAAGAAAGAAGAAGAAGAGAGAAAGAGGGAAGGAGCGAACTAAAGATTGAGTGACCAAGACAAACACACCATAACATACTAACTTTAGATCTGGAAGAGAAGTATTTATGAAATATCTACTGTGTGTCTCTAGCCTAATACCCTTATTTTACAACTGTGGAAATTGAGATCCAGGGAAATGAATTGACTCCCCAATGCCACATAGATGATATGTAGAGCTACATTTTGAACCTAGGGTCTTTATCAATCAATCAATAAACATTAAGTGTCTACTGTTTGTTGGACACTGTGTTAAGTTTGGGGATAAAAAAAAAAGAGGCAAAAGACTGTTCCCACCTTTGACAAGTTTACACTGTAATGGAGGAGATAACATGTAAACAAATCTCTACAATGCCTTTTGTATCTGGTATAAATAAGAAACAAAGAACACACTCTCTCTCTCTGTGTCTCTCTCTGTCTCTCTCTCTCTGTCTCTTTCTGTCTGACTATCTCTGTCTCTCTTTTTGTCTCTATCTATGTCTCTCTCTGTGTGTCTCTCTCTCCCTCATTGCTAGACTAGCTATCTGAATTAAGAAGGTTTTGGGGAAGACTTCTTATGGAAGCTGGGATTTTAGTTGGCACTTAGGGGAAGGGGGGTCAGTAGGCAGCATGGAGGAGGGAAGCCCATGTCTTTGGATGGAAGATCATCTGAAGAGGAGAAAGGAAATGTAGTAGGAGCTAGGTTATGAAGTACTTTGGATACTATATGGAGCATCTTGTATTTGTTCCTGGAGGAATAGAGAGCCACCCGTTTATTGAGTAAGGGGTTTCAGTTACTGTGTAGGAAAATTTTAGGAAAATCTTTTAAATGGCTGGAGAATGGACTGGAGGGGGAGAGATCTCCCCTCTTCTCCCCAGACTGTTGTAATGGTCCAGGTGTGAGATGATGAGGATGTCAGCAGAGAGAAGCGGTCTATTTGGGAGATGTTGCAGAGGTGAAATTGATAGATTTTGACAGCAGCTTGGAGAGAAGTCCCGGAAGACTCTAAAGATGTGAGTCTGAGAGACTGGGGGAATGGTGTTGTTATCCATAGTAATAGGGAAAGTAGAAGTAGGAGCAGAATTAAGGGGGTGGATAAGGAAAGACAATGAGTTCTGGTTTGTACATAATTGAGTTTAAGATGTCTATTGGTTTGAGATATCTGAAAAGTAGTTGGAAATGCAAAAATGGGAGGTCAGCAGAGAAATTGGGGCAGAATAGGTAGATTTAAGAATCATGAGCATAAAGATGGTAATTAAATCCTTGGGAGCTGATGACGCCAAATCTAGGACTCCTTTCAGTGCCCTATTCTACAGATCTGTAACTTGTCATTTTTTGCAAGATGGTCCTTGCCATGTACTTGATACTTTTGGGATGTTGGGGAGAGCATTGTGAAGAGAGAGTCGCACAAGATGTGACTGGGCCAGGAAGATTTTTACTTGGAGTATAACCACTAGGAGAAGAAAACTACCTCCTGGTCATTTTCCATTTAATGATTCTCCAGTGATAATCTATTAATGATTCTTGCTAAACTAGCTGCTGAATTCAGTTGTTCCTAATCTGTGAAGGATCTGTGTTCTCAGTGGTCCTCTAAATGTGACCAAACTCTTTTGTTCCAAATAGGTTACTGCTTTAGTTGGAACATTAAATTGATATTCCCCAGAAACTGAAAGGGATGGAGTATTATCTGGAGGAAAACAAAGACACATCATATGTGTCTACATACATATATGTCATACATACAAACATACATACACACACAATGTATAAGTGTGCTTACTGTCTTTCCCATTAGTGTGAACTCCTTGTGATCAAGAACTAGGTTTTTGCCTTTCTTTGAATCCCGTGCCTTACTTAATAGGTGACTAGTAAGTGCTTGTTGAGAAGGATACTGGGAAAAAGAAAGGATACTTAGAAAAATCATAGGGTCAATGGATTTTTAACTGGAAAATCCTTAAAGATCTTTTAATCCAATCTTTTTGTTTTAGGAAACTAGGACTAGAGGGATTAAGTGACTTTTTTCATGCCACATAAGCAGTAATTAGTAGAATCAGGATCTGAACTCAGATTCTCAGACTCCAAATCCATTTCTCCCACTACATAAAGGGAAAAAAGATAGAAAAAAAGAGATATGAATAGGTCAAATGAAATGTTTTCTCTTTAATATTATTTCCAAGTTGTTCTATATATAACATTTGTTTGCATGTTGTCTCCCCAATTTAAACTGGAAGCTCCAGGAAGACAGGTGTTTTTTTTTTTTGTTTTTTTTTTTTTAACCTTTCTTTGTATCCCCTCCAGGGCTTAACTCAGTAGCTTGGCACATAGTAGGTGCTTAAAAAATCTTGTTCATTTGAAGGAGGAAATAACACAAGGGCTACAGAGCAAATTGTGAAGGAAGTCACCCTTCCTAACCAGTCTGCTTTTTTCACATGTCAATCCCACCCATTAAATGGGAAGAAAGTGAAATGAAATTTCTTGAATGTTTGGAATATTGTAGGATCAATTTTAATTGACTCTTTTTCTAATCCTTCTAAAATTCCTATTTTATGAAGGTAGGTTTCATAATGCAAAGGATTACTAGTAATTTAAAAGTAAATAAATATGCACATGTTGAGAGTAATGGTCAAAAACACAATATGTATATATAGAAAATGTTCTTTTAAATTTTGAGTTCCAAATTTTCTCCCTCCTTTCATCAGCTTCCAGATTGAGAAGGGAAGAGATATGACATCTGTTATACATGTAAAAATCATGCAAAACATTAAAAACTTTAAAAAACTGATGGAGTACATGATTAAAAAAATTTTTTTTATGTGTCTATTCCTTTGGGGGAACTGAATATACACTCTGGGATTTGCAAAGTTGCTTCTCAAAGAGGTCAGAGCTGTAGGTAGCTGTATAAACAGTGTGGCTGGTCCTGTCCAATAGGCTCTTAAACTGACCTGTCTAAAACTAGAATGAACATTTCCGGGGGGAAAGCAGGACTTTCAAAGGCAGATCTAATCTATCCTTTCCAAAATAATTGCGTCACGGTGTATTAAATCTTGGAACAATTTTAGATAATTTCTTAGTTCCTGCCTTTCTTCCCCCTTTGTTTAAATAGAGGAAGCAACTGAGGCTCAGAAAAGGGGAATGACTTGCTAAAAGTTACCAGGAGAGTTATTCACCTAGAACCCAGACTTCCCTGTTTCTAGGATCTTTCCATGATACTAGGTTGCCTTTTTTTTTTTCTTGCCCTCAATTGGGATCAAGGGCAGATGGATTTTTGCCACTTAAAATGGGCTTCACGTAGTGACAATTTCTCTCTATCTAATCTTCCCAAATCAATTTGCAAACTTCCATTAATACCCGTTAGGAAATCTGCAAGCTGTTTGAAGCCTGGACAGTGGCTGTTACTGCTGGAATAATGGCTACCTGGGGGAAGGCAGACATTAACAGGATAATTAAAGATTAACATAGCCTTGGGCTGTTCAACACATTTACCTTTCTTGGCCCAAAGGTGGAATTGCATTACTCTCTCAATTCTTTTTTTCTTTCCCATCCTCTCCCCAGCCAAATAATCATCCTGTTGAGTATAGCTATTGAGTATAGCTACACTACTCTAATAACACCCCTTTCTCCAAATCTGGGCAATCCAAAAACCACAGGATCCTAGATTAGGAGCTGGAATGATTAGAGTCCAATCTCCTTATTTTACAGATCGGAAAATGACTTGTGCAGTTACACAGATAGTAAGTGACAAACTCAAGATTTGAATCTAGATAGTTTAACTCCATCTTCAGTGCTCTTTTATGGGGGAAACACTTTTTAAAAAAAGTTCTCAAGTTTGGATCAGATAAACTGCTGCAGAAGGAAGAGAGGAAAGGATTACAAAAGAAATGATAATAATAATGATGTTAGATGAAGGTAAGACTGGGAAACAGCTACAATACGATATCAATCAACCAATTAGCAAGCATCATTAATATGCTTATTGTCCTCTAAGCTTTGAACTAAGGGCTGGGGATTTAAAAAATAGTTCCTGCCCTCAAGGAGCTTACATTCTAATGGGAGAGATACCATGCAAATATATAGGTTCACACAGGGTACATATAAAATAATAAAGAGAGAGAGAGAGATGAGTAGAGAGAGAGAGAGATAGATGGATGGATAGATAGAGATAGATAGATGCATGGTGTCAAAATATTTTGTAGATACCTCATTTTTCAGAGCAAAGGCTCAGCAAGCACATTCTGCCCTGAGTTTGACATAACAACAATCCTTTGCACTCAGGATGACCCTCATCCTCTAGCAAAGTATATTGCTTGGACCAGCACCAGGTGTTCATTGAGAGATTTAGCTCCCTCTATTTCTCAGAGCCATCTACCACATGTTTACAATCCCTATCTCTTGTAATTGCCAGGGATTGTATTCTTGTTCCTCTCACAGAACTACCCCCAAAGAATAATCTCGACTCCTAAAACTTGACACAATGAGTTTCCCATGGGACCTAAAAATGCCTATATTATCCCAAGAAAATCTATTTCATGACCAAAGAATGATTGTGTTGTGGTCCAACGCATTCCATGTATATAAGTAACCCTAGCATCAACAGCATTAAACTCTCTCCTCCTGGGAGGGAGGGAACTTCCATTTAGAAATGTTATTTTCCTCACTCAGAAATGAATTAAATTTCTGTTTATGTCCTGCTTCTCCTATCTTTAGCCTGCTCAGTTTCTGCTCCAGCCACCCACAGGTTAGAGGTTGGTTCTAGTCTGGTTGAAAAATGTATATATATTATATATACACACACACATATATATGTATATATATACATATATCTATAGATATATAGATATATGTAGATAGATAGATAGATAGATAGATAGATAGATAGATGAATGGATAGAGATATAGAGAGGGAAATAAATAGAGATTTACTAAGTACTTACTGCGTGTCAAGCACTGTGTTAAGCACTGGAGATATAAATACAAAAAAATAAGATGGTCCCCAATCTCAAGAACTTCTCTTATTGTTTTAATAGGGGAAGACAAGCCATGAGAAAAATAGATCCAAGGTAATCTTAGAGGGGAAACTTTGGAGGTTTGGGGAAATCTCCTACAGAAAGTGATGATTGAGCTGAGTCTTCAAGGAAGACAGTAGACTTTAGGAGACATAGATGAGAAGACAGAGAATTCCAGGGATGGAAGACAGTTAATACAAAAGTGTGGAGAGGGGAGATGGAATGTTATATGCAAAGAATATCAAGGAAGCTGGCTGGGTCATAGGATATATGTGATGTAGGTGATTTAGACACCAGATGATAGTAGGTATCAAAATGTTGGAGTCTGGTCATGGGAAGAATTCACAATGGCCCCTCTCTTTGGCAAAAAGATAGATTTATTTAGGGGAATAGGTTACAGACAAAATGAAGGAATACAATAGACACCAAGAATGGTAAATATAAAATAGAGAGCAAGACAAGTTCCTCAATGGAACATACGATTTCCCAATACAAGGGGAGTGCCCCTTTTGGTTAGGGCCTGTCTTTAGCTGGCAGGATAAATCCCGAAAAAAGACTTAGCATCCTAAAAGAGTTAGCCATAAGAAGAAGTGGGGTTGAGAAACATAGTGGGAGAGATACCATGTGGCAAGGGGGAGGAGTATGGAGAAAGACATCATGGAATGACCCAAAGGAAGGCACAAGCTATGGGATGGCCCATCAGTAGATTTTATAGGGAAAATTTAACCTCAGGGATATGACGAATTTCTGACAGGGCATGGCAAGGGGGGACTGTTTGAAACCTCTGTAGAGGATGGGTCTCAGGTGTTTGACAAAATTTGTATTTCAGACTGCATGACTTCCGCAGAGGGTGGAATCATGGAGCTAAACTAATCTCTATCACTGACTTCTTCCTGCCTGCCTCAGGGATTTATTTTTATCAATTCCTCTGCTAATTACATTTAAAGTTGAAGACCTCATCATATGGAGAGAAGTAAAGAGTAAGATGAGAAGGTAGAAGGGGGTCAGGTTGGGAAGAGCTTTAAATACCAAAGCAAATTTCTATTTGATCCTGGAACTGCTGGAATTTATTGAAGAGAACAGAATAATATAACCAGATCTTAGAGGGGAGAGACTTGCTGCAGGGAGGCTAATTAGGAGGCCATTGCAAAAGTCCCAGAGAGAAGAAATGAGTCCCTGAACTGAGGGCAACATACCGTGGGAAGGGAATCCTCACCTAGAAGGTGATGGATAGCCAAGTCTAGATGTGGAAAGTGATTTGGAGACTTGGAATGGAAGTAATGTGAGAAGGCTTTAAGACCTGAAAATTTCATTCAGGAGTAAGTGGCCAATCTTGGTTGCTGAGGGGAAGTACTGCAAAGGGAAAGAAGCAAATTATCTAAGCCAGGGTTTCTATCATTTTCTAAGTTAGCATTATGCTCATGGGACAAAAACAAGTATTTTAATAATAATAACAATAGCTAACATTTAATAGAACTCCAAGATTTGCAAAATATGTGCTACATATTATCTCATTCTATTTTCTCAACAATCTTGCTGTTGTGTCTTTTGTGTGTGATGAGGAAAATGAGCCTAGGAGAGATTAAACTATCTTGATAAGGTCACTCAGGTATGAGGTAGTATTTGAATACAGATCTTCCTGATTCCCAAGTATAGTTCTCAATCCAATGCATGACCAGACCATTATCTATAAACATAAGAGAGTTAATGGGGAGTACAACATATCTATTATGCTAGGTACAGAGAATTCCTTATCTAAGCTCCCCAGGGGAGTATACAGACACAAGCAGAGGTTCATTGAATCAGATTTAGAGCTGGAATGTACCTTACAGATCATCTAATTTTTAAAATATTATTTTATTTTTCCAAATAGATGCAAAAATAATTTTCATCATTCACTTGTGTTTCTAAATTTTTCTCCCTCCCTTATCTCCTCCCTTCCCTAGACATCTACAATCTGATATAGATTAAACATGTACATTTTTAAAAACATATCTACATATTCATCATGCTTCATAAGAAAAATCAGATGGAAAGGGAAAAAGTAAACATCAGAAAGAAATAAAAGAAAACAATAACAACAACTATAGGTGAAAATACTATCCTTTGAACCACATTCAGTCTCCATAGTTCTCTCTCTAGTTGCAGATGACACTTTCCATCAGTGTTAAAAAGCTCTAAATCTTTAACAGTTATAGATAATCTAATTTCACCCTCTCATTTTGAAAAATGAACCTGAGGCCCACAGAGGTTGAATTGTGTAAAGATATACAAGCAATAAGTTCAAGGGACAGGATTTGAATCTAGAGCTCTTTCCTAATGAACTTTACTCTTTGGAAATTGATCTTCCCTTAGCTGTAGGCATTTTGCTTGTTTGGAGGTTGGAAGCTAGGTTTAAATATATTTCTCATATGTGTATGAATAGCTCAATGTCCACTGAAGTTTAGTGATTGCAAAGCTTTTAGTTTTGTGGATCTCTTGGAAAACTAAATGTTGTTTTTTTCTCCAGCAGTCTGAATGTAGATTATAATCTTTGGGAATGTAGATGATGCTGAGCTGGGTATTGTGAAAATGTCTATGTTTTTGTAGCCAACATGGATAATGATGGGACATATCATTCCTTCAAAATGCCATAATCTTGTAAGAATAATTATTAAGCACATAATAAACTGAATGTGGTTAAAAATGTCAAGGACAACAAAAACAAACATGCTTCTTAAGCCATTTTTTGAGAAAAGGGTAAAAAAGAAAGAGCTATTAGGATGGATGGGATGATGATAATGGATAGTAAAAATAAGGGAGAACTACTCATTTATTTATTTTGCCTCTATTTTCTCTGTCAAGAAGAAAAACCTTTGGATTAGAAATATAGCACAAAAAAAGGATAGGACAAAAAATTTATAGGGAGTTGATTCCCAAAGATGAGTTGGGAAACAGTAAGAGAACACTTAACTGCTCTTAATGAGTTCAAATTTTCTGACTTAGAAAAAATGTATCTTATGGTACTGAGACAACTGATTGATGTGGTTACTAAACCACTGTGATCTTTGAAAGATTGTGAAAAATGGGAAGGTCCTGCAGGCAAATGCTGTTCTGGTTAAAAAAAAAAAAAAGAAAAAAAAAAAAAGGAAAAATAGTCATCTGGAACTTGTAAGTGAATAAACTTGAATTTGATGCATAGCAAAATCCTCAAAGACATTATTAAAGAAATGGTTACAGACCTTTTCAGAAAGGAAGCAGGGGTCACAAAGAGCTAGCAAGACTTCATTATGAAGAAGTTATTCCCGACTAATGTTATTCCCTTTATTGGGAGATTTGCTGTACTGGTAGAACAGAATAATGTTTTTTTAGTATAAACAGATTTTTAGCAAAATATTATATAACCTCTCATGCTATTTTTTTTTTTTTTAATATAGTGGAGATATATGATTGAGATGATAATGCAGTTTAGTAGAATCAGAACTAATTGAATGGCTAAACCCAAAAAGTGAGTCATTTAATCATTCTCTATCAGTTTGGAAGGAGGGCACACCCACTGCCCCAGAGAGCTGTCCTTGGTCCTATGATATTTACTTTTAAAAAATGACTTAGACATAGGCAAAAATAACTTGCTTACTATATTTGAAAACAACACAAAGTTTCTAGTAATAACTAACATTTCGGATGACAGAATGAGAAGCAAAAGAATTCTGGTTAGGTTAAAACATTGGATCCAATTGAATAAGTTGAATCTAATAGGGATAAATATAAAGCTTTAGATTAAAAACAAGCAATTTTTTAGAAAGGGAGAAAAAAAGGTGGCTCATCATGAAAAAAAATTATTTTTAAAATGAACTTTACAATTACAGGGTGAAGAAGGTATGACTGGGTAAACAATTTATCTAAAAATCACATGGGGGTTTTAGTTATCAAATGCTTAATATGAGTCAAAAATTTATGATTTTAGGTAGCCCTGCGGAACATCATTCACAGTGAGGTTGAGGATAGTCCAAATGGTCTCTGCCTTGGTCAGCCTATATTGGGAACAATGTTTTGGTTCTTGACTATTTGGTTTGTTGTTAGATGTTGTCAAGCTGGAGGCAAACCAGGGAGAAGAGGAGAATCTGCTATATAAAGATTGGGTGAAATATATAGACAGGGTTAGCTGGGAGAAGAGGAGACTTAAGTGGGACATTGAAAAAGTCTTTAAGTATGTGAAGGGCTGTCACGTGGAAACTGGATTAAATGTGTTCTGATGAGTTCTAGGGGAAAGAACTAGGAATGATTCATAGAAATTGGAGAGAGATAGATTTTGACCTGATGTCAGGAAAATAGGAAGCAAACAAACATTTATTAATCATCTCCTATGTGCCAGGCACTGTGCTAAGAGCTTTACAAATGTCATCTCATTGGTCCTCGTAACAATCACTTGTCAGGGGTGTAGTGGAGGAAATTCCAGTTCAGAACAGGTTAAATTCAATGTTCTCTGAGGTCCTTTCCAATGCTGAGATTCTGGGAACTTGGTAACTTTTAAGTCCTAATGGATTTTCACTGTAAATTGTTCCTACTTTTATATCATATTGTTCCTTTCTGCATATGATAACTTGTGGGAGAAATAGGGATGGAAACAGGTTAGGAAGGACTTCTTTCTTTTTCCCTCTTTCCTTCTCTCTCTTTCTCAGGCATCTTCAGTGCTTTGATTGGGCTAAACTTAAACTAATTGGTCTAGTACTGAAAAAAGAGTTCTGGTTGTGGATTGAATGAAAGGGTATGGTTGGATATAGCTTGTAATCATTCTAGGCAATGCATCCAGAAGTGCTGGGAGCAAAAAATGATCTGCAAATCCCATGAAATGACTGTGTGTTACAGCATCAGCCAACTGACCTGAGGGCTTGACTGTTCCACAAAAGTAGAGAGTAATGGAAATAGATTTGGAAGGGACCTCAGCAACTGTCTGCTCTAATTCATACACCAAAGGAAAAACTACTATAACATAACCTTGAACTTGTTTTCAAAGTGGAGAAATAGGTAGATTTTGGGGCAGAATGATGGGGTACATCTTGTTTGGTCTGGTAATAGGGTGATGATCTAGGGAGATCTCTCTACTGCCTTAGACATAGTAGATAGAGACCAGGCTAGTTATGGGGAGTTGCCTGCCTGCCTAGGCAATGAGCATGGCCTGGACACAATAAGCTCCAACTTGCAAAGGTAAGCTAGATAATGATTGGATGGTCTGCCCCAGTTTTAATTAAGACCAGAGATGGAAGTAACCAGAGACACACACAGTTCCATTGATGTAGGTTCAAAAGGGACATCAGAAGCCATCCAGTTCAACTTCCTCATTTTTAGAGACAAAAGAACCAAGGCCCAAAGACCTAAATGATTGCCCTAAGAACAGACAGAATTAGTATCTCAGGTGAGATGTGAACTCAGATCTTCCAAGACAGTAATCAGTACTCTTATTCACCATACTACACTGGCTTATAATGTTTGCAGGTAAACATGAACAAAGTTAGTTATTACATCTGCTAGGGATAATTAATCACACAAAATTAATTTACCATAGTTGGAATATTCTTCATTAAATATCAGTCCAGGATCTGGAAGGAGCTAATATGTTATCTGATTATCTCTTTTATTGCTTGGACTTGAAAGATCCAATTACAATTCTTGGCTCTAAAGGGGATGGTAAAAGTCTCCTTGAGTTACCAAGGAAGTCCTTCCTCCCTTTAGTCTAAGGTAGCTATTTTTCCATGTTCTATGAGGTAACAATGCTGGTAACCTGATGGGTGACCCAAGGGCTGCCTCCCCTTCCATTAGAATTCTCTGGAACAAGTTGTACTAGCACAAGAATCCTGCAGAGTCTGCCATTCCTCTAGAGAAAACATTTGAGGGACTTCATATGCTCTCAACCCTCAGCCCCAGGAGATCCAATTCTACCAGAAGTTCATTTTCTTCAGAGTAACAAACATACTTTCCAGTATAGCCTGTAGATGTCTGTCCCAAATGTTGCTATAGCTCCCAGATCTTCGGAGTCTCTTGCTGGGGGTGGGATCTGTAGTACACATAATAGCTCTGCCATTATTAGCCATAGACAGTATCTTAATTTAAAATTTTGGGTTTTTTGCATGTATTTAAAAATCAACATACACTTCAATATACAAAGAACAGGGAAAAGAGACTGTTTAAGAAGCTGTGAACTTCTGTTTTTATTTTTTTTTAAGAGAAATACATATTTTAGGCTTGACAAGATAGTAACAAAATGGCTATATTTGTATTCCCTTCTGTACTTTTCTCTTATGTTTATTAAAATACATTTTTTCATATCAACTATTATCCATTTGCCTATCTCCTACCATCCTTACCCTCTCTCTCATCCATAAGACTTTTTATGTCATAAAACAATATTGTCACATCTCCTACGGAGGAAGATAGATGCTAGTGGTTATATTTGGTACTGAAGTGGGAAAATCCCAAATGAAGAGGGGAAGGGTCCAACTCAGGATCCAAGACAGTCAGAGAGCCAAAAGATAAATCAGCTCAGTCAATCAATCAACTGACATTTATTAAGTGTCTGCTATGGGTGAAGTACTATTAGTATCAAGGTTCAATATACACATTAACAAGCATTTATTAGATATTTACCACATGCAAGGCACTGTGCTAAGCTCTAGGAATATAAATACTAACAGAAAGAAAGATAGTCCCTGAGCTCAAGGAGCTTCCATTCTGATGGGGAAAGGCAAGACATGAAAAGAAGCTGAAAAGGTTGCAGTTCCAAAAGCAGAAATATGGCGGGGAAAGTCTTCAGTGCAACCTGAAGAGAAATGAAGATATGGCTGGTCTGGACAGCCTCCTTAAATGCTATTTCTGGAAGGAGCCTTCTGTCTGGAGGGAAAGACTGCAATGGCAAAGGGTTTTTCCAATATGTGTCCCTTTAGAGAACAGTGAGCTTAAGATGAAGACTGGAGAGGGGAACTAGTTACAGAAGCAAATGGTGGTACCAGATTAGTAGGCAAGATGTGGGATATCCGAGAACTGCCTTTTTACCTAATTCAATGTTTCCCCCAAAGCTTTTGGCCTTAAATGTCAGCATTGGGTATTTGCCCCTATCCAGAACTGATGTTATCTCTGGTTGAATCTACTGTATCTCCTCCTGATCAAGCCTTAGCAGTGAAGATCTAGGTTTGGATAATTGGGAATTGATGGTGGACATCACTGTTAATGATCTTGGGCATTATTCAGAATATTAAAAAGACCCAAAGGTCTTTGGTCCATGTGAGTGTTTTGTCAGCAGTTGCTGTGATAGCATCGTTTGAATTAATACTCTTTATGAATTTCTGTTGTTTTTCGGTGTTTGTGACTGTGTATATATTGTGATGTGACTTCTAGGATGAGGTGCTTTTTAAAAAACTATATTGCTTGACATACATGAAATCTAAATCTGCAAATATTTCAGGCTTCTGAAACTTGCCCTTTTCACTCCAATTGATCAAGGAGGAGCTTTGAGACCTGCTCTTGGACATATGAGCTCAGGGCTAAACCATGTGTAATTTAAGAGGCTCATGGCTCCTCTCATTGGCTACAGGACTAGAAGAACTGATGATTGAGAGGATATATACTAAGAGAGAAAGCAACCAATTTTTCAACCTCTTTTTTGGTTGATCTGCTTTTTTATCTATAGTAGATGTCCTGCTTAGAGAAAACTGGGGCCTGAATTTCTCCTGCCTCTTTTGAGGTGCATGAATCTAGGCTTGTGAATTTGAGAGATCCAGAGTTTCCATCCTCTATTCATTGCATGGATGATGATAAAGGATTTCGCAGCAATTTTTACTCCAGGACAGAATGGCCAGCTACAAGAATATTTCCCCAAGCCTGGTCATTTTACCAATAGACATGAATTAGCAATAGTCTGGATGATTTGCAGAATTGAAGTGAAATGAAATTGAAGTAGAATGATTAATTAGCATTCTTGTTTTATACTTTGATGAGCCTAAAGTATCGGCTTCTCAGCAGATTGTGGCAATTTGTTATAAGTTAAGTTACTGAATATCCTCTTAGGACAATCTTTTAATGCCTGCTGTGACACTTTTTAGGCTTAGCATTTCTGTTGTGATAGGAATAAAACACCTGTCCCAAACTTTATTTGTACTGTATATTAGATATCTTTTTATTCTCTTTTGGGGAAATTCTAGACATGGACCATAGCACAAGATGTAAACATAATACCCCTAGGGCACTAGAGTTTGGGTTTAATGAGTAGAAGAGTATAGGACAGGGAGTCTTGATCTCCTTTCATTTCATAGAGACCAGGTTCCCTTTGACTGAGTTAGCTTAAACTACATTCCTGGGTACCGAGCAGAAGGTAGGTAAGCCTCCCAGCCCCTGTGGGCCCAGCAGCTGTTTGTTAATATCAGATAAAGAAGATTGAATATGAAAAAAAAGAAGAGAAAAAAAGCATACAAGAAAAAAAAGTGAATATAGCATGTGTTGATTTACATTCAGTCCCATAGTTCTCTTTCTGGATGCGGATTGTGTTTTCTATCCAGAGTTTATTGGGATTGCCTTGGATCACTGAACAGCTGAGAAGAACCAAGTCTGTCATAACTGATCATTGCATGATATCATTGTTGCTGTATACAATGTTTTCCTGGTTCTGCTTGTTTCACTCAGCATCAATTCATGCAAATCTTTCTAAAATCAGGTTAATAGAACAATAATATTCCATTACTTTATATATCATAACTTATTTGACCATCCCCCAATTGATGGACATCTACTCATTTTCCAATTCTTTGCTACACAAAAAGGACTTACAAATGATTTTAAAGCAGGTTGTAGTCCCTTTAAGAAACTGCATTTCCTATTGATTTGTGATTCTTTTCAGATTTCAGATTACTCCCAGCCCCTTCTGGCTGATGCATTATCAGTACCAGAAGCAAGGGCCTTTGATTCACAAATCCTGGTCAAAAGCATCCTTTTGTTTCAATAGGATATCCAGGCTTGTCCCAGTCCCCATCGGATCTGAGCCAACTTGGGCTCTTCCAGCCCCCATTCTGATGATCCACTCAAGTTTCCCAACCCCCACCAAGCCAAGCAATATAATGAGCTTAAGGTCTTTGCAGACCAACTTTGGCAGTGCCCTTTACTACCAGGTCTTTATGCCCACTGGAATACTCTTTCCAGTGCCATCTTCTCTTTACTCTCACCTATTTCCTTAACCAGAGTTTAACCTTACTTCCAATCCCCATAATAAACCTCTTTTATCAATCTAGGTTTTCGGTCTGTAAGTTCCTTTACAGGGAACTTCTTGTACTGCCAGAAGGGAGTCCCCAAAACTCCCTACCCTTGCGTCAAATCCTGAGGGATTACAGGGGAACCAAAGCCCTCCATTTGATTCTCTGAACCCTGAACTTGTCACTAGACCTCATTTAACTCCCTGACCATCAGAAACCCTAATTTCATCTGGGTTCCCAAATCTAAACCTCATCAATTTTGCACATGTGTTCGTTTCCCTCTTTTATGATCTCTTTGGGAAACAGATCCAGTAGTGGCAGAGTATACACAGTTTGGAAGTACATTGTGGGGCATAGTTCCAAATTGCATGGAATAATATTTGTAAAGCTCTTAGCATAGTGAATTGAACATAGTTGCCTCTCTAGAAATGGTTATTTCCTTCTCTTCCCTTTTTGATGACCTTGTTAGTTTTTAATTCATGTTCTTTGCTGCATTTTCTTCTTCTTTTTTACACCATTATCACTATTTACCAAGTTCTTCCTCCCCTAAAATGAAGCCCACCTTTGGAAAAATAGGCAGAGTCTGGCAGCACAAATCAAAACATTGTCCATGTCTCTAAATGTAAGTTTTATCTTATGCCTTTAATGAATTACCTGCCAAGAGGTGGGAAGCATGCTTTATCAGCCATCTTCTGAAGCTATAATTGGTCACTACACCAATCAGAGTTGTTCTGAAATTTTCAAAATTGTCAAGATGAGTTTTTTCCTTCAGTTATTTTTAAGCCATAAAAGAACCATCTCTCTCTTCAAGATTCCTTTCTGGAGAAAAGGATGAAAAGGAATTAGCTTTTTATTAAGTACCTAATATATGCCAGTCACTGAGCTAAACACTTTACAAATATTATTTCATTTTATCCACATAAAAATTCTGTGAGGTAGGTATTATTATTATTCCCATTTTATAGTTGAGAATACTGAGGCAGACAGAGATTAAGTGACAAGTCCAGGCTTCCATGGCTAGTAGTGTCTGAGGCTGGATTTTTTTCCCTAACTCTAGGCACTATTCCTCCTAGATGCCTCTATAATGCAGTCCACAATGGGATGAGATCTTGTTAGGAATACATAACTCTAGGCAGTACAATTCTTTTTTTTTAATTTCTATTCTTTTTAAAAATTTTAAAATTAATTTTATAATTATAACATTTTTTGATAGTACATATGCATCGGTAATTTTTTACAACATTAACCCTTGTACTCCCTTCTGTTCTGAATTTTCCCCTCCTTCCCTTCACCCTCTCCCCTAGATGGCAGGCATTCCCATACATATTAAATATCTTATAGTATATCCTAGGTACAATATATATGTGCAGAACCGAATTTTGTTGTTGTGATTGTTGTTGCAAAGGAAGAATTGGATTCAGAAGGTAAAAATAACCTGGGGAGAAAAATAAAAAATGCTAACAGTTTACACTCATTTCCCAGTGTTTCTTCTCTGGGTGTAGTGAATTCTGTCCATCATTGATCAATTGGAATTGGATTAGCTCTGCTCTATGTTGAAAATATCCACTTCCATCAGAATATATCCTCATACAGTATCATTGTTAAAGTGTATAGTGATCTCCTGGTCCTGCTCATTTCACTCAGCATCAGTTCATGTAAGTCTCTCCAAGCCTCTCTGTATTCCTCCTGCTGGTCATTTCTTACAGAGCAATAATATTCCATAACCTTCATATACCATAATTTACCCAACCATTCTCCAACTGATGGGCATCCATTCATTTTCCAGTTTCTAGTCATTACAAAAAGAGCTGCCACAAACATTTTGGCACATACAGGTCCCTTTCCTCTTCTTTAGTATTTCCTTGGGATATAAGCCCAGTATTAGCACTGCTGGAACAAAGGGTATGCACAGCTTTGATAACTTTTTGGGCATAATTCCAGATTTAGGCAGTACAATTCTACAAACAGTATTACAAATAAACAACTGAATAACCTCTACTTTGGAACAGAATACTTCCTATGTTTACAGTATTGGTTTTGAGGTTTGTGAATTTGATGTCAGGTGGCCAGCTTCCTGGGATTGTTATGTAAAAGACTTTCTCCTCGTGGAAAGCTTACCAAATTCAATCCAGAATAGAAGAGGGCTGTGTTCCTGACAATATATAAGGCCTAAATTACAGTATCATGGTATCCTTCCTGGGCCCTGTTTTACCTAAGACATTTGACAAAATCAACATTACCATTTACAATGGCACAAAGGAGACTCTGGTCAATGAAATGTCTTCCACATCATTGAAAAACTCCTTTAGGGACTATTAAACAGCAACTTCTAATAGAAATGCTGCATAAGACATAAGTAGGGAGTTCTTGCCAGTAGTTTCAGAAGAAAACAGGAAATGAATGCTCTATACTATCTGTAAATCAACTCAGACACACTGGGAAAATGCTGCTCATGCTATGGAGAGATGTGTGTCAGTTCTCAGCTTGTAAGTTCAGGGTTTCAGAATGCAGGTTGTGCAAGAATAAGGGCTGCTTACAGAAGGAAACATTGAAACTCTTATGAAAATTCCTATCACTCAATCTGCCTATCTTGATTATTCTTATGACAGTAAATCCCTGGAGATGTGTCATTTTTAGAGAGTCAATGATAGCATACCTTAGAAAAGCTAGCTAGCTCGATAAGTAAAGCCTTTATTAGGCATTTACTAAATGCCAGGAACTATGACAAACATAAGCAAAAAGAAAGACTTTCTGCCCTCAAGGAGTTAACATTCTAATGGGAGAAGCAATATATAAAAGTTGAAAGAAGGAAAGGGGAGAGAGATAGAAAATCATGTGAACAGGGACAGAGGTTGAGATGTAGACTAGGTTGAACTGGATTTGTATAGTAAGAATACTATATAATTTACAAGAGTGTTCATCAAAGGCTGCAAGTTTAAAATGAAAGTCAATTCTAGTTGTGTTATGTCAATAATAGGAAAAGAGACCTTGCACAACATTTAGTCACATGACTTATTGTCCAAAGTGTTGGGGCCTCCATACTTTCTTCAGGTCAAAGTCACCCAGTTAATATAGGAAAAAGCTTAATAGTAAAGTGTCATATGCCTTTTTAATAGAAAAGTTTCCATTTATCATCTCTAGGGGATGGTGCAAAAGCTTAGAAGGAAATTAATTTTCACCACTGAATTATCATTGATCCATCCATTCACACCATGAAAACAACCCAGAGATAGCCATCAACAGATTTCCTGGGATATTCTCTAAAGCAAAACTTAAATTGTGGATTGTTACCTCACATGGGATCACATAACTGAATATGGGGGTTGTGAAATTATATCATTAGTAAATATTTGATTTGTGTACCTATTTTATAAACCTATAAACCTGGGCATTTGGGGGCAAAAATAAGTCACAAGTAAGCTCTGTTTTATAGAACTGGGAATTTACAATGGGAAGAGAGAACCAGTACTATTTCATCTGAATTCAGTTGATGCATAGACTCCATTGAAAGCTAAAACAAGGCATCCTGCAATCAGTTCCACATCTCTGGTGGGCTCTACCACTTATACTGGCTGATGGCAAGGAGAAAGTTCAAATGAGGCAATAATAAGGCAATTGAGTGGAAGTAATTTTGGAGTGGCAGGACACAAATTAAAATTCTTGTTCTGCCGCTTTTACTTATGTAATCTTGGGCAAATAACTAAATCTCTTGGTCTTGGTTTCCTCATATGTAAAGTGAAGGCATTGGACTGGATGGGCTCCAAGGTCCTTTTCAGCTGTAGTATATATCTATAATCTTTTTGCTTCCTACCTTCTCCAGGCAATATTGTTCTCCTCCTCTTTTTCAACCATCACTAGAGTAATTTTAATTTCTCCTTTCCCCTTTCATTCCCTACTTTGTATTGATTCATCCATGTGTTGTATGTTCTCCCCCCAGAAGAAGTTTTTGAGGTCAAGTATTGTCATTTTTTTTTTGTATTTATGTTCCTAGAACAAGTCTTGCATATAGTTGTTGTTTCAAACATTCAATTGTGTGACCCCACAGTACAAACTAATTATGGAGTTTTATGTCAAAGATGCTGACTGGTTTGCCATTTCCTTCTCCAGTGGATTAATAGAGGCTAAATGACTTGCCTTGGATCACATGACTAGTAAGTATCTGAGGCCAGATTTGAACTCTGATCTTTCTGACTCTAGCCCAGAAGCTCCATGTACTGACCCATCTAGCTGCCACCTTGCTTATATTAACATTTAATAAATGTATGTTGAATTGAATTGAAAAGTCTTTGAAAAACTTGGCTTTGCCCAAATTTGTCAAAAGTTATTTGCCAATGATCACTCCTCAAAAGGACATCTTGATTTAAATGTCTCAAGGTTAATATTTTTTGTTTCCTTTAGAAGGTTCATTATGACTTTGAGCAAGTCATTTAACTTATCTTTCATACAAATGGGGATAATAAGGTCTATAGTACTTACCTCACAGTTACTGTGATACTCAAATGAGATAATGAATGTAAAGTGCTTTATCAGACTTAGAGCACTTATATAAATGTCAGCTTTAAAAAATTACACTAGCCTCACTTTAACCATTTTCACTGTCAGTTGCAATCAAATAGTTTTTCCCTTAGAACAATTTTGAAAATGGAATAGAGAGAGCCTGCTTTAGAGGGCTCCTTATTTAGGGTGTGTGATGCCATATTTCATTGATGTCTTGATCATGGGATCAGGAGACAATGGATTTTCAGAATGACTTTAGGATGTGCTGTACCCATTCAGTACATCAGGTACCTGAGTGAAAAGAAAAAAATTAGAGTCAAATTAAATAGAGTGCTCGGGTGTTAGTTCTGGGACAATTGGGATGACATGTAAAGGAAATAAATGCCTTGGAGAGACAGACCGTGGAGCATTCTATAATCAACTCTGCTCATTTAACCACATATTGAAAAAAACATTCTTTGATTGGCTGCAGAGGTATTCAATCAGCTCTGTCAGCATCAGTTATGATCTCTTTGACTCATTTGGAGTCAGATCCATTGGAGAGATTTCTATGATTACTTAATTCTTGTATCTAGAGAAGCAATTTGAATCTCTAACTTTGACAGAAATCATAGGAATATGGAAGTCAAGATCAAGGTTGGGTTTTATAGTCAAATGCAGCATTGATGGGACAAGGAGTGATCTTTGGTATTAGAAATGATGACCAAGCTAATTACAGAAAAGCCTGGAAAGAGTTACATGAACTGATGCTGAGTGAAATGAGCAAAACCAGGAGATTATTGTACACAGCAACAACAAGATTATATGATGATCAATGATCTTAGATTTAGCTCTTTTCAGAATTACATTGATCCAAGACAATTCCATGACTTGGGATGAAAAATGCGATCTTCATCTAGACAGAGAACTATGCAAATTGAATGCAGATCAAAACATAATATTTTCATCTTTTAAAAATTGTTTGCTTTTTCTTTCTTGTGTTTTCCTTTTTGTTCTGATTTTTCTTTCACAACATGATTAATATGGACATTTGTTTAAAATAATTTTACATGTATAACCTATATCAGATTTTCTTGGGGAGGAGGGAAGTGAGGAAAGGAGCAGAAAAAAGAAAGAAAATTTAGAACTCAAAATCTTACAAAAATGAATGTTGAAAGCTATTTTACATGTAATTGGAAAAATAAAATACTATTGAGAAAAAAAAAGATTGATCTTTGGGAATGACTTTCAGGATTTTAGTCCAGTAGAGTTTTTGTCCAGCAACTTTACTTTATCTGGACATGAGCTTTGTGGAATCAGTGCTATGTAAGAGAAGAGTTAAATTGTGAGCCTAGGTCTCCCCCTTTTCTCTAACCAAAATGATGTAAGGGAAATAATGTCCCCAAAGTATCAGGGAAATGTTTATTTGTTTGTTCTTGCTATATCTTTGAAGTAAACATCCCTTTATAAAACTGGTTCAATATTATATGGTTAAATGGAACTGAGTTGCTAGCCATTGGGTTCCTAAAAATGATGGGAACACAGTTGATGGGGCTTGAGCTGCTGGCAGAGGAAAGAGAAATCACAATCATGTTTACACAAAGATGCCAGTATTACTTTACTAGATTGCTCTGTCAATACTGCTGGTATTCATCCACCTAGGATGAAGTTTGTAAGGCTATAATGCATACACCTATTCCAAAGCAAAGCTAGAGCTTCAAGCCTTTTCCAAAGTTGCCTAATATCTGCCATGTTTCCTTCCCTTGAAGGTGGCCATTTTTGAACCATTTCATTTTAAGATAGAAAAAAGACATTCTGTTTAACTTGGCTTCTTGGCATGAGGACATTTTCTACAATGCCAAAAAATTACTTTTTTCTAAGTCTGTATCTAAACCAGGGTGGACTAGGTAAAAGGTGGAATTCAACTTATAGGCAGAAGAGGGACAAAACAAGGGGAAATTTTATGTATGTTTAAAATAAATATTTTATTTTATTTTAATATCACAAAATCCTTTATTATGGATATTTAATTTTGTGATATGCCAATCACACCTGTTCCATAGAATGCTCAAAGCTATTTGTGTGTGTGGGGGGAGTTGTGGCTGGGAGTGGGGTAACGGAGGGGCAGTTGCCCAGAGCACACAAATGACATGTTCTGGCTCTGGTTTATACTACGTTATAATGACCATGAACCACTACTTCTTGTCATACATACTTTACCTTATAGTATTAGAATGATACTTGGCTACAAATTTGCAAAAGGCTTTGAAGCAATAGTTGTTTTCCACTCAAGAGCAAAGTCATTTTTAGGACCGCATTATTTATAAAGGGACAAAGAAACTCTTGCTTCTATGGTCTCTGTGTGCAGGTTTTTATAATTGGTATAGACACAGATCTCCTTGGAGATTTGTTGTTGTTGCTTTTTAAAATGATGAGTCTTTAATAACTCTCAATTTCACTGCCATTGAAGCTGCTCTACTTTCCAAAATGGACCATATTTGGCAGGAGCTAAGACATCAGTACCAGCTATGCTAAGATCCACTGCCCTCATTTTCATCCTGACCATTCCAACTTTTGCTCTGTCCCCAAAATGGACCTCCCTGGCCCTTCTTGATGTCATGGAGGATCCAAGCCAGTAGGAACCACATCCTTTAGCCATTTTTTGCCCTCCCTCTATGTGCCCTTTCCCCTTTCCCCTTTTTGCTTCTTTCTCTGTACTGTAATGAAATCAACACTACCACTGATTGTCTTTGGAAAGTGTGTGTCACCGGGGTGTCTAGTAACCATTCTTGTGTGACTTCCCAGTCTATAACTCCATTTCCTAGCCATCACTCTCCTATATGTGTTCTGTCCCCCATTAGAATGTAAGCCCCTTGAGGGTGGGGACTATTTTGTTTTAGTATTTGTATCTCCATTGCTTAGTACAATGACTGGCATGTAGTGCTTAATACATATTAAGGTATGGAGCACTGGAGTTTTCTGCTCTGTTTTTTATAACTGACTATATAAATCCATGGTCCTGGAAGAATAACATCAACTATGGCTGCCCAAGCCATCTGATGCTTTATTCCAGGTAACACTTTTCCTGGAACTATTGATAATATAAGACCTCTCTGATCTATCTTTTTAGAGTCACCAAATTACACAATTATCTGAGTGGGATCATAGAGTGGCCTACTTTTAAACTAGGTGATGAGGGACTATACATCAAAGAAACTGAAACAGTCAAGCTCTTAACCATCAACATGAGTTATCTGTGCCCATGAAGGCTGCCCTGTGTGTCCACAAGGGGGTCACTTTGTTACCTTGGCCACAGTGAATGCCCTGAAATTGTTCACATGAAAGCAATGGCTTTGTCGGATGGCCTGGAAATGGTTCTGATATTGAAAAGAGTAAATTGGTGTAATGCATGCCAGAATGTCCTGCATGATCTGCCAAAAATTACTAGTGTTCTGTAACATAAGGCCAAAGAAACCTTTGAAGTGTTTCAATAGAAAGAGCATGGAAGAACATGAAAGAGCATTTCCATGAACTGGAATGGGCTGAATTGGATGGGTTGGAAATCTCATCTTTGTCACTTTACTACCTGGATGACCTTACCTTTCGGGGCCTCAGTTTTTTCATCTATAACATGAGAAAATTAGACTTAATAATCTCTATATTTCCTGCAATTCATGATGTTATGATCCATATTAATTTTGCAGGATTGTTCCAAGAAAAGAACAAAACCAATTTTAAAGCGGACATAATCTTATTTATTATTAATTTTTTGGTAACATTTTGATTGCACTAGACTCCAAAAATGGTTGAGGTTTAGGCCCATTTTAATCAAAACTGACATTTATATAGTACTTTAGATTTAAAATTGCTAAGCACTTTATATTCTTTGTCTCATTTAAGAATCTATCAATCACCGGTAGAAAAACATTTATTAAGCACCTACAATGTGCCAGGCACTTTGCTGAGTTTTAAAAAGATAAAAATAAAGCAGAATCTGTCTTCAAAGAACTTTTAGATCCATCAAGGGAAAAAACACACAAATACATGATCATGAAATATCATGTACATAATATATATACAAAAGATGTATATGTACAAAATGTAAACACACATGTATGTATGTATACATATAAACACATATATGCATATACATGACTAAATAGATATACATATATTATTCATAATTTTATGTATTTAGAGTAGTTGGAATGGACCTCAGAGATCATCAGGTCCAATTCCCTTATTCTACAGTTAGAAAAGTTGATGCCCAGGAAGGTTAAGGTCTTACTTTAGATCACACAACTAGCAAATACTTGAGGTGGGAATTGACATGAAGTCCAGTGCCATATTGATTTTATTCCTTACCTCTAAGGCAGAACTGAAAGGATGATGGTGGCCCCGATAGACATAGAGAAGTTAGGAAGAGGAATGGGTTTGGGGGTAAAGATAATGAGTTCTGTTTTGTACTTGTTGAGCTGCCTATATTCAATAGATGGTAATAACTGGATAGTTTGGGCAAAAGATTAGGGCTGCATATAAATAAATATGTATGCACCCAGGATATCCCAAAAATCTTAGCTAAGCATATATATATATGCATATATATATTTATATATATATTTATATATACAACACAAAAGTAAAAATAAAACAGAATCTGTCTTCAAGGAACTTAGATCCATCAAGGGAAAGAACATACACATACATGACCATATGGAACATGTAATATACACACAAAAGATTTCTATACAAAATGTAAGCACATATGTATATATGTATAAATATAAACAGAGATGTTTATACATGCATATATAAACATCTGTATAAACTAAGTATAAATATATGTATATTATATCCCTGTTATATATTACATACATTATATTATACCATATTATATGTACTTGAAAAAGGAACAAGAATTTATTAAATTCCCAAGCTCTTAACCAAGCATTGTGCTACGAATTTTACAAATATCACTTTATTTGATCCTGACAACAACCCTGAAATGTAGGTGCTATTATTATCCTTATTTTGCAGTTGAAGAAGCTGTGGTAGACAGAAGCTAGTTAAGTGTCAAAGGCAGCATTCAAATCCTGGATTTTTCCTGACTCCAAGTCCAGTTTCCACTATACATGCTGCTTCCCTGTTGATCTCAAACCTCAGTTTCAATGAGCACAGTTCCATAAATGTTATTTACGGATCATTGTATTTTTGTTGGTCACAGTGGGTCTTTGTGTACCTCAATTGAATTTGAGGGATTTGTGAACAAGAGCTGTCATCCCGTGCTGCTCGGCAAAAGGTTAAGCTGGAAGGATCATCCAGATCACCGAGGCTTCATTGAGTCTTGCTAGAGGTCACAGGCTGATAAAGCTTATTGCCCTTCTACCTTGTGCAGTGATGAAGGTTGTCTTGCTAGGCGGAGATTGACCAGAAGGTGGAGCCAAAGAATGGCCTGGTCTAGTACTAAGACAGGTTCAATGGCCTTAGTGGAAGTTGTCCATTTGATGGATGAAATTTATGAGGAAGAGGAGGGTCGCTAACCAAGAATGAGGGAGCTGGCAGATAGCTACAAGAGTGGACACAGTGAACATGATGGAGAGTTACTGTATCAGAAATTCAAACCAGAGATAGAAGGCAGGAAATGAAAGTAACATTCTATCCCTTCCCCTTCCCCTGAATATACTGAATGGATACTGAATCCTCCATTCAGTAGGGAGCATGTGGTCTCAGAGATAAGAGACTGAAGAGGTCAGCCAAAGGAGTTTCAAAGCGGTAGAATGCACTGAGTCCCAAGCAGGGGCAGGGGCGGCTTGCTATTTGTAATATTTAGCAGCAAACAGCCCAGGCTAAGGAGTGGAAATGAACAGAAGAAAAACAACTAGCTAACCAGCAGTCATTCACCTAAAGAACAGAGCACTATGGGCAGTAAGATAAATAAGCCAGGGATGAAAAACCGGGAGATACCAGGTTTAGGAATGGAGAGTGTGATAAACAGCTTGTGTTGTTCTCAAGCAGGATAAGTTTTGTGTTGTAGTATTGTGCTGGTCAAGACCCCTGTGCTTAGTATAACTCTATTTTCCCTAATACCATAGTACTCAGAAAGGCACAGAAATTGGTGGTATGAGATCCGCAGACGTATGTTCTTTAGTTCTTGAAGTTGGGTTGATTTGATCTTAAAGAACTTTTTCTGGCAAATAATAGCACATTATTTGGCTGCTTGGAGGCAGACCCACTTTTATCTATGGTCATCTTGGGGATTTCAGGGGAATTCTTGTTATCCGTGTGTGAGAGATTCTAGAGTTCATCCTCTGTTTTTGAAGAGGACCAGTGACATCGTGGGATGATGTTTTGACTCACTCACAAATTGAATTTAAGTGAGGCAGAGTTGCACAAAGTTGTCACTCTCTCAGAGTTGTCCAGGTCCAATGGTAGGACAAAGGTCAAGGTGACTGGTGATGGTCCAGGATGCAGCGAATGACCTTGGCATCTTTAATACCTAACCAATTTCTAAGCAGGAAGGCCATTGGAACAATTTTTCTCATCTGCCCATTCTGCTGGGGGGAGTCTTCACATACTTTGGGTAACCATCCCTCTAATTCACCAATGTATTTAAGACCTGCTGGTTACACTCTGATTTAGCCAGAGAGTGCAAGTATAAATATATGTATATTATATCCCTTATATAAGGCAATTTACTGGGGCATAGCTGCTGCACTTGTTATGGCTTTTTGGAGCCACAAGATTAAGATTTATGAGATGAATTAGGTATTATGGTTTACTTAGTTTTTATCAGGAAAGTTAGTCTTTGCTAAGGATGTTGAAACTGATTAAAGTGGTCCTTGACACTATAATTGAGGTCACCAGGCTTATGTTATACAGGATCCAGGTTATGAATGGGACAATGTGGCACAATCATGTCAGCATTAGAAGCATTTCTCTTGGAACCATTTGGCAACAATTTTTGTTTGGCATTCAATCTGAGAAGTAATAGTTATAAGGAAATAATCATTCTTTTCTGAATATTACAATTGTGAAAGTGTTGGATTTGATATTTTTAAACTCATTAGTCATGTAGTAACACAAAAGGGTGCCTCTTTCAGGGTAAGATTACATTGGTTAAAAGAGAAGGAATGCTTTCTATATATGAGGGCAGAGCCCCAAAGAGAGTTGAGCAATACTGTTTGGTTGGAGAATGAATGACGAATATTCACTTAGCTCACCATAACTGGCCCTAGATTACATTTGATTTCCAATCAAACAATCCAAAAGAAAACCAGAGACCACTTAACCTGGGTATCTTGCCATTTGCTCTGCCCATTTTCCTTCCTATCTTCCTTACCCCTTTTCTATCTCTTATTCTTGCTGTGGGCACAGTAATTGAAACAATGCCTATGTCACAGAAAAAGATACAATAATGGACTTTACTCATAAGCTCTGTGACTCCCCAGACCAAAACTGCCTCCACTAGCTCCATTTTCCTTTTTTGTATTGCATCTTCCTCTTAGAAGATAGGGCATCTGAGGGCAGAAGACACTTTAGAACCCTAGCATAATAACTGGCACATAACAGGCACTTAATAAAATATTTGCTCATTCATTATTTATGTTGAATAGTGTTATGACGGAGTATTAGATACTCTCTCCATCTGAATTGTACTTTTTGTTTTATTCCTTTTGAATTCTCAGTTATGTGACCTAGGACAGGCTTTATCCCAGAGGATAAAGCAGCAAAAAGATGACTATTGTGTCCCTTGCCTGTGTATTGGTAGCTGACACAATGGTGTGTGTGCCTTCATGGTGTTCATGCTCTTGCTTCTGCTATAATTTTGTCTTCTTATGGAGAAATGTGTCATGTATAGCATGAGATTGTCAGAGCAATATACAGGTTGTGCGCTTAATTCTTCTGTCTGCTTGGCTTCCTCCCACATCTGTCATGTACCTGAAAAATCCTCTACACTGAGCTGCATCTCCCCACCCCCATCATTCAAATTACTCCTGAAATGTCACTTTCTGTGAGAAACCTTAGTTTTTTTTCCCTGAAAGGGGTGGGACTATCTGAACTCCAAGGTCCCTTCCAGCTCTGACACTCTATGTTCTAACAGTCTGTGTTCTGAGGTCTCTTCCTGTTCTGACATTCTGTGAATATATGAATCTGCTTGGATCAGAGGAATACTGATGTTTTTCTCACACCTTGGTAAGGTTGGATTTGGGTCTTCATGCTCACTTTTCATAACTAACTTCCCTGAAATGTGTTATTTCCTGACCTGGAAGAGAATGCAAATAAGTTTAATTTTATGATATTTTAATATTTCTATTCTATGATCTATATGTAGCACATAATCTCGAAATTCTACTACACCCTTCACTTTCATTCACAGGCCAAATCCCTAGAGCTTGGATAGTTGTCCTCTCATAGTTCTAAGAGTATTCTTAAGGGAATTGATGGGAGAGTATTTTTCTAAGTTATATCATAAGCCCCCACTAGTGTGCTTTTCCCATTGATCATCCGTCAATGAGATTTAATTAGCTTTGCATTAAAAGTATTTACTAAAGTGAAATGAATAATAAGAATATTTGGTACAAAACATCCCTCTTCCCCAAAATCTTTAACATATTTTCCCACAAGAATGTACAGAGCCCAAGGAAATATGGGATTTCCCTATAAGAACATACAGAGCCCAAGGGGAAATGGTCTCAGCCTTAGAGAACAGATGTGGCAATGAGCAGTAATACATCTCCTTGGTTGCCAGAAGTTCTTTTCGGCTCTTGGTGGAAGTAAACAAATAGTGGATTAAAGTTGGGACTTTGGGACCTTAGGACCTGAAATCTGGAAAAGCCGAGTTCAAGTCTAGCTTCAGACACTTACTAGCAATGTGATCTTGGAAAAGTCACTTAACCTATGTTTGTTCCAGTGTTCTTATTTGTAAAATAGGGATAATAATAGCATCTATTTCCCAGGGTAGTTGTAGGATAAAATGAAATAATATTTGTGAAGCATGTTTCAAATCTTACTGCACTCCACAAATGCTGGTTATAAATAGTATTAACTCTTTAATTTTCCCCTGTGGTTACTTGTAAAATACTGAAGTTGCTTCTCTTAATTGTGTTGTTTGTCCTCAGTTCCTGATGTAGAGATTGTGATAATTTGTTCCAGAAATGGTGTTAGGATACTAATGGGAAGTCTAAAATCCTCTGGACCCTATGAAGTTCTAACCAAGGGCAAGAGGAGGGTGGGGATGAGGAGGAAGTCACCAAGACTGAAGTAAAAACTAGACTCTTCATCTTCCCCCCTCTCTTTTCTTTTCCTTCTCTTCTTCTCCAACCTGATGATTCCTTCTCAGGGATTTGATTAGAACAGTTCTCACCACAAGCTGCCAGATGTTTAAATGCCTGAACTGCAAATTGGCTTGGCATTTTATATAAGATTCACAGGGTGTAACCAACTCTCCACAATCTGAATAGACTACTTGGACAAAGTTTCTCCATTTTCTCCAGTTGCTTTCCACACATGTAAATTTCTCAAGAACTTTTCACACCTAGTTTTAAAGCTTAATGACTGATGTCTGAGCCTTGTTCACACCTATTTCTCACTTCTGAGGGATTCACTTACTCACTGAAAGTGAGTTCTCCCTTGACAAAGATATTGAGGTACAGTAGTATCTTGGGATGATTTGATCAATTCAGTGTATATGTAAAATATATGTTTATTTGTGTCAGTGACTGCCCTAAATGTTTTATTCTCCTTTTTAAGAAGAGGGACCATGAATTTTTTATGGTGCTTGGTGCTGAGGGACTTAATAGACTTGTAGTAGTCTCCCATATCTGAAATGTTCTCCCTTCTCATCTCTACCTCCTGGCTTCCTTTAAATCCCATATAAAATTCCACATTTGACAGGAAGCTTTCCCCAACATCTCAAAATTATAGTTTCTTCCCTCTGTTAATTATTTCTTATTCATCCTGTATATAGTAGCTTTGTAAATATTTATTTGCATGTTGTCTCTTCCATTAGATTATAAGTTCCTTGACTATCTTTTCCTTTTTTGTTATTCCACTTTTTTTTTACAGTTCTTGGCACATAGTAACTGCTTAATAAATGTTTATTGATTGATAAATACCCAAGAACATTATAATATAAGTTCTCTGTGGGCAAAAACCATTTTTCCTTTAACATATTCCCGCAGTTATCTCCATATAAGGGGTACCTGAGATATCTTTCAAGTATTAATTCAAATGTCATGTTTATTAAACTTTCAGAATCTGAGTTCAAGTTCCATTTTTGACATTTAATAGGTGTGTGGCCATGGAAAGCCAATTGAACCTTGAGATATTTCAGAGCTTTGATTTCTAATTCTTTAAAGTGGGACTGATATTTATAGAACTTATTTCATAGAGTTGTGATGATCAAATGAGATAATATATATGTGTATACACACACACACACACACACACACACACATATATATATATATATATATATATATATATATATATATATATATATATATAAGTTTTGCATACTTTGCAAATGTTATACTTGGGAAGGGAATTCTTCCTAATTCCTGATTGGTTGAATCTCCTTGTCCATTGCTGAAGTTATAGTCCTTAAGGGACCAGAAACAAAGAAAATGAGATGGAATATGTGTCCTTTTCAGATTCTGAGTCACCCATTTTCATCTTGTAAGGGCCTTTGCTCAGACCCTAATATGGGGTGGCAGTGGAAGCATGGCAATACTCAATACCAACATGAGGGGCAGAATCAGGCCCCAGCAATGTAAGGATTTATGGAGGCAATTCTTCCTCAGCATAGAAGCAGAAGCAGCACTCAACCCTTCACACAGAGCTTTATTAATAGGTCCTGGCTCAAGAAAGCAGCTCTTAGATCCTGTGCAGTGAACAATGAAGCTGGCAGCCCCAGCAGCAGCAGGTAGTGGAGTGGGCTATATATAGCACAAGCCTCAGGGGCAATGACAGTCAGTAGTGGGAACCTCAGGATAATAGAATGGGCCCCAAAAGAGTGGGTAGTTGCATAGGCAGGTCAAATGTGGCCCTTTGTTAAATGTACTCTAGAAGTCTTTGGCAAGTTCACTTTAGGCCAACCTCCCAGTGTTCATTAGATAGCTCTTTCCCAGAGAGTTCAGACTGATAAAAGGGTGACTGTTGAGAGGTCACTTGCTTTTGGGCAACAGTAAGCAAGACCCAGCAGCAGCAGAGTGGGCAGAGATGAAGAGCAGAGCAATCACTGGCATGAACAATGGCAAAGGTTTATTGTACCCCCTTTAAAAAATTATAATCTTTAACTGATGGGGCCCTTCCCATTACTACCAATGCAGTACCCAATGATCATTTGGCGACTTTTTCCCAGGGAGATCTTAGAGGGCAGCTCTTGCTATTGACACTGGCATGGGGACAGGCTATATGTGAGCTACCTTAGTACAGATGAGCCTGTACTGTGATGAGAATCAATAGTAGTGAAAGAAATATTGTCTTTGCTATAGCTCTGATGTTTGTGGTGCTTCTTTTGCTTGTGGTCACCTCTTTACAAGTTGAGATGATGAGTGTGAACTACAAAAATTTGATATCACTCATTACATGGGACAGTTCATTTAGTTTTAGGAGCTGGCATTTCAAAAAGGGAGAAGTAAAGCTTAGTCTTCTTAGTCTTTATTTTTTCATATTTGGCTACTTTTTCAGAAACCATCAGTAGTTGTAGAATGAATGTCTCTTTCTTTTTCTTTCCATTTTTTCCTCAGGATGGGATAGATCAAAGGTCACTTAAATTAGGTGAGTAAATTTCACTCACCATTTGATAATTGATTTTAGTCTCATTATTCCTGCCCCGTGGGGCAATTGGGTACCATAGTGCACAGAATGCCAGGCCTGGAGTCAGGAAAATCTGAATTCAAATATATCCTTGGCACTTCCTAGCTGTGTGAACCCAGACAAATCACTTTACCCTGTTTGTCTTGGTTTTCCTTATCTGTAAAATGAGCTGGAGAAGGAAATGGCAAATCATTCCAGTATATTTGCCAAAAACAAAAACAGAATAGAGGCATGAAGAGTTGGATATGGCTGAAACTAATAAAGTACCATAAGTTTCTGTGAGGTAAATAGTATAAGCATTATTAGCTCCATTTTTCAGATGAGAAGACTAAGGCCAACTTTCCTAAAGATCACATATTGATAAATGGATAATCAATTACTAAATACATACATATTAAGTACACACACGATGTTTATTGATAGTATTTTATTTTTTGCAACTATGCATGAAGATAATTTTCAAAATTCACCTTTACAAAACCTTATGTTCCAAATTTTTCTTCCTCTCTTCCCCTTTCTCTCCTTCCCTATAAAGCAAGCAAGCATGCAAGCAATCCAGTATAGGTTAAACATGTGTAATTCTTCTAAACATATTTCCATATTCATCATGTTGTGGAAAAAATAAATTAAAAGGGAAAAAACATAAGAAAGGGGAATAATCAAGAAAACAACAACAAAAAGATGAAAATATTATGTTTTAATTCACATTCGCTCTCCATAATTCTCTTGATATGAATGGCATTTTCCATCCCACATCTATTGGAATTATCAAGTGTCACTTCATTATTGAAAAGAACCAAGTCCATCACAGTTGATCATCACATTTGTTGTATTCTCTTGATTCTGCTCACTTCATTTAGCATGAGTTCATGTAAGCCTTTCCAGGCTTTTCTGAAATCAGCCTGCTAGAAGTTTCTTATTGAACAATAACATTCCATTGCATTCATATATCATAATTTATTCAGCCGTTGTCCAACTGATGGGCATCCACTCAGTTCCCAGTTTCTTGCCACTACAAAAAGGGCTGCCACAAACATTTTCGCACATGTGGCTCCTTTCCCCTTTTTATGATCATTTTGGGATATAGACCCAATAGAGACATCACTGGATCAAAGGGTATGCATCATTTTATAGTCTTTTGGGTATGATTTCAAATTGCTCTCCGGAATAGTTGGATCAGTTTACAACTCCAGCAACAATGCATTAGTATCTCAGTTTTCCCACATCCCCTTCAACATTTGTTATTATCTTTTCCTGCTATCTTAGCCAATCAGAGAGGTGTGGGGTGGTTTTTCAGAGTTGTCTTAATTTCTAGTACATGTATGTTAAGGATGTGTGTGTGTGTGTATGTGTGTGTGTGATTATCAAGGTGCTGCAGATATAAACACAGACAAGAATGAAATATCCCTGTCCTCACTGAACTGATATTCTATTGAGAAAGACTAATCAGGCTTTGCATATGTCTGATGTGATAGAGGAAGCCATGTGGGAGATTGCAGAGATTTGCTTCTAGGATTTCCTTCAATTTCCTACTACATAGGTAAAAGCAGCCTTTTTCCATTGGCTTCATGGTCAGAACAGATTGAATCTTTATAATTGGTCGAGCCTCACTCTCTTTCTGGCAGTTTCCAAGGGGTTGAGCTGTGAACCTAATCCCCTTCCAGAGACTAGAGTGTGTAAAGCAGGGGATTATGCCCTGTAGCTATTGAGGAGGAGAAGTTAAAAAATATTCCTTTGTAAAAATTAGTCTGATTGTTAAAGTGGGATTGGGGGATCCTCCAAACTGGAGAAATATAAATAATGGGGGCTTGAGTCAGTGGTCCAGAAAAAAGATATTCCCCTTAAAAGTATTGGAGTACTCTGGTGGAGGGGTGAAATGTAATAGACAGCCTTCAGGTAGTGGGAGCCAGGATAATCACTGTTACATATGTTACTAAGAATATGTTGAAAACTACATGTATAGAAGAAATAAATATATAGAAGATAAACAAATGTGTCTGTGGGAAGAGCACTAGCGCCTGAGAAGGATCAATAAAAGCTTCGTGTGAGAGGTCGTATGTGAGCAAAGTTCTGAAGGAAATGGGATTCTAAGAGACTGAGATGATGTAAGAGCAACCATCTTTCAGGCACAAGGGATAGTTAATACAGAGGCACAGAGAGATGAATGAAGTGTCATGTGTGAGAAACAGCAAGAAAATTTGGTTGGACCAAAGGATGAGGGAAGAATACTAATATTTATTGGAGTTGGAAAGGTAGGTGAATACCATGTTATGAAAGGAGTTTAAAAGCTAAATATAGCTCATAGTTGATCCTGGAACCAACAGGGAGCTATTGGAATTTATCAAAGAAGGCAGAGACATGTTCAGACCTGACTTGAGGAATATCACTTTGGCTGCTATGTGAGGATGGATTGGAGAGGGGAGAGATTTGTGGGATGGAGACCTATTGGAAGGCTAGGATAGTAGTTTGCATAGCTAGTAAATGGGTGAACTGGGACTTGAGTTCAGGTCAAGTGTTTTTTCTATTCTGTTCAAGTCAATATCATAGTACCATAGCTTGAAGAGTCCTTTAGGAATCATCTGGTCCAAACCCCTAATTTTATACTTGAGGAAACAGTCCCAGAGATATTAAGTGAACTTGGCTAAAGTCAGTAAGTAGCCATGATTTGAATCTAAGTCATCTGACTTTAAATCTAGCCCTCTTTCTGTTACCCAAATGGCTCCTGAGCCCTGTTTCCCAGATACCATGTTTTCTTGACAAAGTCTCTCGGAAGCCACGTACATCTCATGGTTTAGGAGATTATTGTAATTGTTTTAAAAATGACTGTGCATACCCTCTTCCCAATGTAGCTGCATTTTCTAGCTTCCATCAACTAGACAGTAGCAGATTCTCAGGTCTTTCCTATTACAGCTGCTCCCTCTCAGCCTTCATTGCATGCCTCAGCCCAACAATAAGTGAACATTACATGTGCCTCCTGCTTTATGCCTGAAGGATTAGACACTTGGATGAGAAATGAGTTTTCTCATTGTTTTAGGAAACAGAGCATCAGAGGGGTGGAGGGGGAGGGAGAAAGAAATTGAATTTGTGAAACAATTTATCTTGTGCTAAAGGGATCTGGACAATTGCTCCATGGATACCCAGTGTCCACCAGGCTTTTTCTTCCCTCCTCCCTCCTCATTTATCTAAGAGGTGATTAATCAGGGCAGCGGTAATCATATGTGTACCTCTTGCTCCTTTGCAGAATCTCAGAGCTGGAAGAGATCATAAAGATCACCTCATCTCCTAGTTTCTGAGCAAAGATTCCTTCTACAATATGCTCAGAGAGTGTGATCATCTGGCTGTAAAATTTCTGGGGAGGGAAACCTCAGCACTTCCCAAGGCAAAGGCAGTTTATTCGACTTTGGAGAGCTCTAATGATTAGAAAGTTTTTCATGAAATCAAGTTGAAATCTTCTTTCCAATTTCCAGCCATTGTTCTTACTTTTGCCCTCTAGGGACAAGCAGAATAAATTAAATCCCTCTTCCACATGATAATCCTTCAGAAATTTGAAGACAGTTTTCCTGTTCTTCATTTACTTCCTCTCCCACTTAAGTTTTTCTTCTTTAGAGTAAACATTTCCCATTAATTTAATTGATTCTTCTATGGTATATTCTCTGGTCTTCTCCCCATTCTGGTTCTTTTCTAGATGCATTCCAGTTGTTCTATTTTTCTTAATATAATGGATCCATCAGGTGACCACCCATGCAATATAGTGCCTCATGCCTTTCATACAGGGTATGAGAAACATACTTTTTGATCTGTTTTATTTATCCAACCTCCTCTTACACTGGCAATTCCTGGAGAAGGCTCATTGCTATGTCATTTTACTCAGACTGTTTCAGGATCTTAGGAGTAATCCTGTTTTATGGGGATGCACAATTCCTACTTGTGTTTCACTTTTGATCTCCCAATGGTACCATTCTATCTGCACAATCACAATAATGACACTTTTAGACCCTAAATATTTGCTGAGCAATAAGGGAAAAAAATAACAGCAACAAGATATTCACATATTAAAGTAAATTCAGGAATAATAAATATAACACAATCTACACATAAATTTAAGTCCCATTGTCCCACTGATGTACTTAGTATCTATGAGAGAGAGTAGGTACATAATTACAGAAACCCCTGAGGGAGGAAAACTCTTGTGTTTGGGATAATGCATAGCTCTAGACTATAGGCTGTGATGTATTCGGTCTATTTGGGAGCATCTTTACCAAATGGAAATGATTCTCTGCTAATTGCACTTCTTCTTGATTCTGAATAGCTGGGAAAACCCTTTTTATCTCCCATTTGAACTAGTGAAGCATTTATTAGCTCTTTCAAACTACAACTATACTGGAATGGTGTTATACTTTTGAATTAGATGATAGTTTCCTTTTCATCAGAGAATTAAAAGCTTATCAGTCTTACTCTTCCTAGTCAACACACACACACACACACACACACACACACACACACACACACACACACACATACACACACGCCGCTATTCTTTCTCCAGGATGTTGTGTCATCCGATTGGATTTCAGCATCTCTTCCTATACAACAAAGCAGCTATGTAACCTGTCTTTCCTCAATCTGACCTGAGAGGATAGCAGAAAGCAACTTTCTCAAGGCTTCATCTCTCTCAAATCTGAGCTGGTGTGGCAATATATTTCTGGAATGCTTGCTAGTGAAGAAGCTGAGGCTGGCAGATCTTTTGAGCTTAAGGAGTCTAGAGCTGTGATGGGACAAAGAAATTATCTCTCTGTACTTATTTCAACATTAATATGGTAATGAGACCATTGATTTGCCTAAAGGAGGAGTCGACAGGATAGATCAAAGTTACTATGCTAATCAGAGTGGGACAAAGCTAGTGAATAGATTGATCAAAGTTACTATGCTAATCAGAGTGGGACAAAGCTATTGAATAGTCCTTGCATTTTCAATTTAGGTGAAATAAGGAGACTCAGTCTTTTAAAAACAAAAGCAAAACAAATAAAAATAAAAAACTCTCTCAAACTTTAGTCATCATTGAAAGTCCCATCCAAGGAGTGTCTTCAAAACTAAGGAGAGTCAAAAAACCCAGATACAGTATTTGAAATCAGTCCAGTCCTTCTAGTGCACATCTGAAAAATACATTTGTCTTTCTCAGTCTTGCAGCTTGCAAAGGCAAATCCAGAAATATTTTGAAAAGAATGCTATCCTAATTTTACACTTATCTGTTGTGGATGTGACTAGTCAAGACAGATTATGAAGGACAAGCCAAGAAGCTGCTAGAATTAATAGAAAACTTAGTCAATCAGTAATCTCATAGCTAGTCTTCTGTCATCTTATTGTTTCTTCTCATAGCTATGACAGTACTGACTTTTTTTATGCCCAAAGAGTCTTTTTTTTCCTCTTACTCTCTTTTGATTATTCTAACCAGGCTTCTTTAACCTATTAACTTCATTCCATGGCTCAAATCAATGACCTTCTGGTATCTGGTAATTCACCTCTTGTAAGGGAAAAACTCCCTGAATCTCCCCAGTGAAATAAAAAAAAAAAAATTACTTATTTAATAATCCCTTTGTCTCCAGACATTTATGTGATATTTTATTTGGTGAGTTTTACCTCAAGTCTTAAAGCAGTTACATGCAAATGAGCCAAGGGATCACAATGTCTTGCAGCTCCAGCTATTTCCCTAGTTTCAAATATTATTTTCTATATTCAATGTCTTTGGAAACTTTTTTTACATTCACATATTATAAGTTTTAAATAATCAAACATTATGTTTCTGTCTCTTCTAAGCAAAAAAAAATTCATATGACAGAAAATTATCCTATATCCTTTACAAAATGATGTATTTATATTGTTATCCTGGTTCTTTTTTTTTTTTTTTTTTTTGCCCCAAACTATTCATATTCCATCTGAAATCTATTTCCTTACATAAGGGTTTTTAGTCATTTTTATTAAACCAAAATTCTTTTCCTATTCCTTCTTGGCACCAAACTGTTAATCTTTGAAAGAGGCAATACCTCACATCCTTTACCAGTTCACCTAATTTTTCTTTACACAAAAGTGAGTTTTCTGTTCTTTTCAGCACTAAACTACTCCATATGAAAGGGGAATAACTTAATGTGACATTACCATATGTCATAATATAGCACTCAGAACTGAGTATAATACTGAGTGTGTGGTTTATCTGGGGAAGAGCACAACAGAACTTCTCTTTCCTCCTTCTTCTGGAACCCATGTTTCTCTCATTACTTTAATAACATTTTTTTTGGAGGAGGGAGGGAGAATGGAATCATTGAGCTTTCAATATTTATGTAGTTAATTTTTTAAAAATTACTCTGTAGAATTTTACATTTGTATTTACAAACATTGATCATTGACTCAGTTTCTTATTTTAGCCTTTCCAAGCTTTTAAAAAAATCTTATCTTTCTTAGTTTTGAGTCATTGTGCAAATTTGATATTCTTTACAAGTCCTATTTTTTAAAATTTATTTTTATCTTGAACTTAACAAACACAAAATAGAATGGATTTTTCATATACATAGTAGAAATGAAAAAGACAATTGTTCAGGAAATTGCAGAACTTTTTTATGTATAGCTTGATTTTCTTTGCAAGGATAGAAGTTCAATCCATAACTTTTAACGCTTTCTTAACATTGCTTTATTCTAGCCTTTCCTCTTTTCTTTGCATTAAAAAGACTTCAGTAACCCTCTTTTTTTCTTTTTCCTTCCTTCCTTCCTTCCTTCCTTCCTTCCTTCCTTCCTTCCTTCCTTCCTTCCTTCCTTCCTTCCTTCCTTCCTTCCTTCCTTCCTTCCTTCCTTCCTTCCTTCCTTCCTTCCTTCCTTTCCTTTATCCTTTTTTCCCTCTATTCTTTCTTCTTCTTCTTCTTTCTTTCTTTCTTTCTTTCTTTCTTTCTTTCTTTCTTTCTTTCTTTCTTTCTTTCTTTCTTTCTTTCTTTCTTTCTTTCTTTCTTTCTTTCTTTCTTTCTTTCTTTCTTTCTTTCTTTCTTTCTTTCTTTCTTTCTTTCTTTCTTTCTTTCTTTCTTTCTTTCTTTCTTTCCTATCTTATCTTTATCCTCCTACTCTCCAAGGGTAAAAAAAAGGAAAAGAAAGGAATACAAAACTTTTTGTAAGAAATATGCATAGTTAGGCAAAGCAAAGTCTTGCATTAATTGTATCTGAAAATTTGAGTCTTATTTTGTATTTTGAGCACATCATTTCTCTGTCATGAAGAAGATAGCATAATTTTTTCATCAGTCTTCTGGAATCATAATTAATGCCTTGATCAGCATTGTCATATCTTATAAAGTTTTTTTATGATGTTATTATTACTATACATTTTCTTCTCTGTGCTCTCTCCATTTTTCTCTGTATTGGTTAATACAGTTATTCCCAGGTATTTTTTTAAATTGTCCATTTAATTTCTTTTCTCATGGCACAATAATATTCCAGTACATTCAAATAGAACCTCTTTATTTCCTGTTTTTTGACAATGGAAAAAAGCTACCACATATATATATATATATATATATATATATATATATATATATATATATATATATATATATATATATATATATATACACATACATACACACACACACACACACACATATATATATATATGTATACACACACCTATATAAATGCATGTATATATGTACATCTGTATCCCATTCCTATCTATTTGATCTTTCTGAGGAATAATAGCAATAGTAGTAGAGCTGGATCAAAGGTCATGTGCAGCTTTGTTTTAGAAGTAATTAAAAAAATTGAATAGCAGAGGTCTAAGGATAGATCTTTGAGTCATTTCTCTAGAGATCTCCATTAAAATATGCTATCAGCACACTAGCTGAGACTTATTTAGGTAAAGTGATTTGCCTATGGTCCTTGCATGGACTATGATTGTTCTGGTACAAGTAAAAGATAAGAATGGCTACAAAAGATATTCTGGAAATGCAATCAACAATTGTTAGGATTACTAGGTGAGAACTCAGGTTGTCTGGACAATGATAAGGTGAGAACTCAGGTTGACTTGATAAGAGGAGCAAGCTCATTGGTTGGAGTACTTTTTCCCAGAAGCCTTTGCATTATCCCACACCCATTCTCTGGGAGGATAAAAGAGGACACCACTCCAGAGATAGGAGAAGTCTCTGCATTACATCAGGCTTGACGGGGCTCTCTGCAGGAAGGGAAGTCACTTCTCTGGACAAGAGTTAACGGCAACTGCCTGGAGACAATGGCTCTCTACAGGAAGAAGAATCTGTCTGAGAGATTTGAGTAGACACAGCAGATCTCTTCCCAGAGAGCAATCCGGCAGCTTCTGGAGATGACAGCTCGCTACAATTGGCGCCCAACGTGGGGCCAGGACCTTTCCTTATTCTGACAGGGACTTATTCTGAGCCCTTCAGAGGAGCTAGACTGGACCATAGCAAACAATATTTAGCAACTGATTGCATATGAAGGGGTAAAGATAAACAGCCAAGAATGTACTCCTAGGTTATAATCCCAGGTGATTGGAATAGTGATATTTGGGAAATTGGGAGGAGAATATATTTAAAAGGAAAGAAATAAATTCATTTTAGACACATTGATTTTGATTAGCTCAGAAGACATTTAGTAGAGAGATCTATCAAACAGTTGCTAATATGAGACTGAAGCATAAGTGAAAGATGAAGAATAGATATATAGTTCTGTTATTTTTTGCATGAATATGATAGTTGGAATCCATGAAAAGTGATGTGATCACTAGGAAAGAAAAAAAGTGAGGATGGGGCCAGGACAAAGCCCTGAGGCATGCTGATACATAGGCAAACTGGATATGGTAGATGAGCCTGCAAAGAAGAACCAGGTCTAACGTTTTAGAAAAGAATCACAATTGAGCAGTGTCAAAAAATCCAAGTTGGAAAGGCTATCCAGAAGGAAGGAGTAGTTAACAGAGTTAAATGCTACAGAGAGGTCAAGAAGGATAGGAATTGAGAAAAAAGCCATAGAGAAAAGTTTCTTTTGAGTAATTGGGGGGGGGGGAGTCAGATTGCAAGAGACTAAGGAGAGAATGGAAAGTAGGATTTTTCCCTACTATGGGGCAATGAATGTTGCCTGGCCCAGAATGGAATTTTATGGTTACAGAATTCTGGTCTCTTCTAATTTTGCTACAGGAGGACCATTGGGGACTGTTGGAAGATGACCCCTCCCCATTATCATAGATCATCCTATCATGGCATTAACAATTTCAGGTGGCAAATAGTTCTATTCACTTAGAGGGGATGTATGGTATGTGTGTGTGAGTATGTAGAATATCTGTCCAGTTTATTCTTCCAGGTTTCCATTGGAATAAAGTATAATAAAATCTGAGTGAAGTCTAACCTGAATCTTTCCTATTGTGATTCTTATAGGCATTTGAGGAAAGAAAGTATTATAGAGTGGCAAGTGTAAGTGGGATTTAAACTGTTTCTGAACTCACAGAGTTGAATGGAATTAATATAATAAAAATGGAAAATACAGTTTATAAAAAGTACTTGAGAAATATGTGAAAATAATTACATTTTAAAATAATAACGCATATTTCTAAATTACTTAAAGTCTTAAAAATAACTTTCTCCACAACATCACTGTTGGTCAGGTAATACAAATATCATTATGCCCACTTTATGTATTAGAAAGCTGAGACTTATTTAGGTAAAGTGATTTGCCTATGGTCTCATAGACAGGAAGTGTTGGAGCTATGATCTCCTCACCCAGACCTCTTCACTTCAAGTGCAATACTCTTTCAATTCCATTATACTGACTTTTGTAGTCCTAAACAATCAGTTTTTCTTATAATTGGAAGGTATGGATTCTATTAGCTGAATGTGTTACAATGAGCTGTTTGCCTCCAGGATTGATATGAACATATAATGACTCCCTGTGTCTTTATGCTAAGTGAGTGGGTGATGGTACATTCTCCCCACCTGCCCTATGATAATAGCCCAGAGAGCTTTGCTTTCATTCCTTTCTGTATTTCCATTTATTTTTGCAGACGTGTTCATTTTTTCTGCATAATTTCTTGAGATCTTTTTGCTGAAGGAGACAGAAACATCATTATTTTTATAATGCAGATGAATGTGATTTTGACACTTTAGAGCAATGTGTATCACATTAGCTAATCAAGCCATAATAATTTATTAAGCGCTCCTACTATGTGTGAAACACTGTGCTAGGTGCTGAGTTCACAAAGACAAAGATAAGACAGCCACTTCCTTCAAAGAACTTACATTCTAATGAGGAGACAATGGTACACATATAAATATTTGCAAAATAAAATGCAAAGTATTTTGAAGGAGAGGCACTAATAGCTTGGAGGTGGGTGGAAATCAGGAAAGGTCATGTGTAGGAAGAATTAGGGCTGAAATTTGAAGGATATTAGATATTCAAAGAGAGATGTGTTGGATTCCAGGCATGAGTTATAATGCATAAGATAGAGGTGGGAAGAACAAGGCTAGGTGAGTCAAACTTTTTGAGCTAAGGACATTCTAATATTTTTATTTTTGGAATGGAGTTTTCTAGCTAACGTGACAGGTATCATTATCCTTATTGATCCTAGCTTACTTGGTTTTTTACCCTTTGCTGACAGCTAAATTGGAGTGGCCAGGAATATGTATGTAGGCGTGTGCGTGTGCGTGTGTATGTGTGTGTGCGTGTGTGTGTGTGTGTGTGTGTGGTGTGTGTAGAAAGTTGGTTTTTGTCTTCCACAGTTCTCCCTTGCTACTAGACTATCCCTTTCAGTCCTGGAAAAGAGGAGTTTATGGTGCCCTTGCAACCCATATACTAGCACTAAGGATCTGTCTACTCTGGAAAGCCCAAACAGCTTATAAGCAAATTGATTCTGTGCTGTCCTCTTTCAGTAGAGCCATAGACCCATCAGTCTGGATTGCCCACACAGTCTCATCTCTAAAGGCCTTGCAGATTATCTTGATAAAATTATTCTTTAGATTTGCTGAGGGATTCCCTTAAAATAAACAGTGTCCAATTTGAGAACCACAAACCCTTGGGACCCATGGAAGGATATATCATCCATATGCATGTCTGCAAAGAAGCAAACTTTCTCTGACTGAATAAATGTGGGCTGCACACATATAATTATTTTCCAAAGGAATATGAATGTTATTATAACAAAATACAAATCAATCCAAAATACATATTTAGTATATTAACTTTTTGTCATTTTATACTTTCTTGATTAGCGCAATAGTTTTCTAATTGGTCACCTGGAATCTGATCTCTTGCCTTTCCAATCCACCCTTCACATTTGATTGTTCCAAAGCACATGTCTGATCATGCATGTTATTCCCTTGCTCAAGAGGCTCCAGTGGGTCATTATTGCCCCAAGAATAAGATACAAACTCCATTTGCATTTAAATTCCTTCAAGTGTGGTTCCCATCTACTTTTCTAAACTGATAATATACCCCAGCCAATTGGCCTACTTGCTATGCCCTGGATACAATATTTCATCTCTTGCCTCTTGTTTTGGGTAGGCACAGCCTCTATACTTGTAATGCTGTTCCTTCTCAGCTCTATCTTCTGGAGCTCTTAGCTCCTTTCAAGGCTCAGTTTAGATACCATCTTCTTCAAAAAGTCTTTTTGTGATTGGTTCCATTTGTTAGTATCCTCCTTAATCATTTAAAATCGACTTTGAACATAGTCTATATTTGCATTTTACTTATCTGTGAACATATCATACCCTCCCAGTAGAATGTAAACTCTACGAAGGAAGAGACTGTACCACTTTGGTATTCATCCCTACTATATGGCAAGGGTCTGGCACATCACAAGAACTTAAACATTTGATTGTTTGATTGATACACCTGCAATATCAGGTATCCACTTATGGGATTTTTTTGATATTCAAAATGAGTCATAATATTCAAAATGTGCACTGAGTGGCTTAAGGGACAGAATGATGAACTTGGGAGTCAGTAGAACTAAATTTAAATGCTACCTCAGACATTTATTAGCTGTGACCCTGAGCAAATGACTGTAGCAAGTCACTTAATTTCTCCAAGCCTCAGATTACTCATCTATAAAATGAACATTTTTGCCTTCTTTAGGTCCTGCCCAATATGTGGTGGCTAGCACTTTCTTTCCTAGTGATATAGCTGGATATATGGAAACTGTTTGGTCTAGGGCTATACTTCTGAAGAGGTGTGGCTTGCATCCACTGTCCCTGGGAGAAGGGTCCATATAGAGGTAAAAACTAGTTTTGAATTTCCTCAAGATCCTGGAACTTAGAGGCCAGCAACGACAATGGACTTCATCTAGCTTTGTTTCAATAACTATCAGTAGAGGGAGCAATTCAGAGAAAAAAAGAGAACATATCCCATTGGCAGTTAACTTCCCTCCACCCTCCCTGCCTCCGTGTGAAGTTGTGGGGGGAGTTGTGTGGGGGAGCTTCTCATGAGCCATGGCTGCTATTTAGAAACACAAATTGCAGGAAATTTTTCGTCTCCAGGGGAAATTGCATTTGGCAATTTCAATATTTATCGCGCTTTGATGCTTCCGTCTGGTTAAAAAGGGCGGGGGAACTCCAAATGGGCCTCAATGGGAAAATAAGCCTGAACGGTAGGTGAGTAGAAAATGGGGACAGAAAACATGAGGAAAAATCAAAGGGGGGTAACATAGCAGAGACTGTTTAAAAAAAGAAGAAAACATCTCTTTCTCTTAGTGTTATGGCACAGAGCTCTACACACAGCAGGTGCTTAATAAATGTTTGCAATTGTAGCTATTGAGTCTAGACATCTCTAAGATTAGACTGAGAATGCTGGAAGATGTGATCTATCATGAAGTCTGTCCTCAGTGTTTCTACAGCACTAGATGCTATATGCCCTTGTATAACCTGGAGGCAAGACCATTAGGTTTTAGAATTGGGAGACTTGGATTGGCTACTTTCTGCTTATGTGACTTTGGGGATATCATATTAATTCTCTGTGTCTCAGTTTCCTCATCTGTAAAATAAGGGGATTGAACTAGAAAGCCTCTGGATTTCTTTCTGGCTCTAGAGCTATGACCTAGCCATCCCAAGCTAAACTTTCTAGATCTTAATTTCTTTTTTTATAAAAACAACTGTCGGATGAGATGACCTTAAAGTCTCCTTGAACTCCAGATCCATAATACTGTGATATGTTCAGACATGGTCAGGACACGCAGAGAACAGAAATAGACATGTCAAATAAGGATGGTGAGTTACTTATTTCATAGTCAGGTCAGGAGTGAAGGATGTTGGGATAAGAAGGAAGTGAAAAATACATTGTTGTGGTTGAGAAAAGGAGAATGGATTGTTCATGAAAGAGTCTGGGGAACCCTATGTCTAAGAGAGCAGTTGGCTCTCACTTGGTAGAGCTTGGAAGCCTTCCCAGAGGAGGGGTGGGATTTCAGGAGCAGTTGGAATGACTGGAAAAAAGAAACTTGCCAAACAGAGTGTAGAGGACATTCCAGGCATATGGTGCTGCTTGGGTTAAAGCCTGGAGGCAAAAGTGGTCTGAGCAGATGGAGGGGAGCTTTGAAGAGGAGGGTCAGAGCTGTCCTTGGACCTTCCATACTTGGAGGCTGACACATAGATGGGACCAAGACATTAACTGAAGAGATCAGAATGCATGATTTCCCTGACTGAGTTATGAATTCTCAGCAAGTTCTGACAAAGTGATGGTCAATGTAGCCACTAGTTTAGAAAGTGAAGGAAGGGGGCATGATAGTTCAATACTGGGGAGAAGGGTAGGGAGCAAGTCCCTTTCACTAAGAAGGAAATGGGATATTTATTATAAGGGCAAAAAGGTATACTGAATTCCCCTTTTCTACCAAGCTTACAATGAAGGGCTGGTTGCCTGCTTCTATGCCAGAGCTTCCTGGGAGCTGTGTGTATTTGGTGATATTCAGGAATTGAGATCATCATCAGGCTTCTCATTAGCGTTCTGCTCCCTTACCACTGAACCAGCTGTTCAAATAATCATCCTGCTGGTGACAATAGCATATCATTAATAAACAATTCTTGGTATAGGAAAGAGGAAGATCTCTATAGGATGAATTGGAACCCTTGAATAAGCAGGATTCTGTTGAACATCAAAGAAGGTGACTGACAAAGTGAAGGGCCTCAAGGCTTTTTCATGTTAGGATAGCTTGAAGGAACTGGAGATATTTAGCCTGGAGAAAAATAGATTTAAGAAGGACATGAAAGATTTCTTCAAGTATTTGAAAGCTGTCAGGTGGAAAACTTGTTTGTTTGGGCTTAGAGGGAAGAAGTAGAAGCAATGAATGGAAGTTGTGAAGAGGCAGATCTCATAAGATCATTGAATTTTGAGCTGAAAGGGGGTCCTTATAAATAATTTAGTTTGATCTTTTAATTTAATAGGTGAGGAAACTGAGGTCCAGAGAGAACAAACGATTCCTCAAAGGTCCAGCAGGTATCATATTGTAGGGATGAACTTTAAAGCAAATTTTTCTGATCTGAATCCAATATTCTTTCCCTTGACACAGAAAACTTTCTAATCATTAGAGCTCCCTCCAAAATGGAAAGGATCATTTTTAGGGAAGTGGGCTCTCTCTCGTTGGAGTTCTTCAGGAAAAGACTAGATGACCACTTGTTAGTGAAGAAGAGTTACTCATATTGGAAGAGCGTTTCTTGGTTGGGCACTTGGAGATTCCTTACTTCCAATGATTATTCATGATGGATATAAAATTCAAAGGACCCTCAAGTATCATTTAGGCTTGAAGTGGCCTTCTAAGTACATGATTTGGCTCTAGTGTAACCTTTATAACGATACTTTGCTAACTATACTGGTGAAGAATGTGACAAAGAATAAAAATTTACTGCAAATAACCTATAGGTGATTCAAAAAGAGTAGATGACCCTTATATTGTCTGTGGGAGTTGCCCTAGGATGGAGGATAATGATGGAGACTTCCCCAAGTGGGAAGAGAAAATGCCTGAAATGAAGCAGAATCCTATAAGCTCTAGAAGATTTGTGTTCTAGTCCCTACTGTTGAAAATTCACACTGTATGACCTTAAGTTACTTTCTTTCTTCCTATGTAAGATAAAAGGTTCAGACAGATGACCTCTAACATCCTTTTTAGCACTAATGAATTTTGAGTACCATCCATCCTTTAATTCACTTACTCTGTTTTTTCTAAGTGAGAAGGTGACAGATGGGGGTAGTGGGTGATATTCACCTCTCAGAGGAAAGGGCTGGACTGGATAAAATTCCTTTTTAGCTCCAAATCTATAACCTTAACTCCTCATTTGTTGCCTCATTGTGTTGTGAAGGTGATCCCAACTTTTCAAAAGCTATGTTAGGAAAACCAAAAGTGTACTTACTGCATAGTGCAAAGGACAGTCTTAGGGACAGATTCTGTCGTTGCTCAAGAATCAGGTCAGCTAAACGTAAAGAGCTTCATCACCAGAAGGGTGACCGTACAGAAAAATATGAAACAATCATTTTTTAATTATAGCATGGCTTCTGGCACATAGTATGTGCTTAATAAATGTCTATTGACTGATTGATTAATGATTTGTGGAGGGGTCATCAGCAATAAAGGGTTGATTCCCAGTATTCCTTCTTCCCCACCCTCAGCATCTCTTGGGTCTTTTCCTTATCTCTTCTAGCCACCCCTCAGTGGTTCATTTTAATACCAGGCTGAGCCAAACATGAAACATAATGAGAAAAGTAAATCTGTTCTCCCATGTGCTTAACCACAAGATGACAGATGATTTATTTGCTTGTGTGTATGTGTGTGTGTTTTCCCCCTCTAATATTACCTTGTACCTACTTTGTATGTATGTATGTTGCTCTGTATAGTGCATCTCTATATGTACATGCCATCTCCCTTATTAAATTGCAGCCCAGGGACTGTTTTATTTATTTATTTTATAAGAGAAGGTACTTCAGTGAGATCACCAAAATTGGAGGCTTGCAGTAGCTAAAATAAAAAAATTAGAATATAATGGGGAAGGCCTTTAGATTAAAAAATAGATGTTACCCACCCCAAAAAGGGCTAAGATTTGAACAACTCCATTACCTATGAAAAGGCAAGTGAAGATAACGAGTATACTATTTCCAGGGCAGAGTCTGTATTCATAACTTTGTTCCCAAAAATAAAGTCCCCAAAACAGAGTGAGAAGAGGAACTGACTACTAAATTGTTACTGATCACCCTAAGCTAAGGTAGCATGCCTTGGGGAATTGAGTATTCTCCAGATTTGGGGTAAAATGCTTTGTAATTATTGTTCTTGCTCTGCCTCTTGAGTAAATGCTTTTGGTAAGAAACTGAGTTTACTGAATGGCTTTTAAGGAGAATAACACTAATAGGGGCTCGTGAGCTAGCATTAGGAAGATACCCACATCTAACATTATCCTTAAAACCCTGAAAGTAGCAGCAACCATGTCTCTGGAAGTCCAATCTGCCAGTGTGGGTGAGATCTGGCGAGGTGAATTCAGAATAGGATCTTATCCCCAATGCTTAGTATTTGTAACCCTGAATGTTCTAGGATTTATTTGATAAAGGCATGTTGATTAATTTTTCCAAAAGTTATCACTAATTTCTGCTTTGAATTATTAACACCATGGTTCTGTCTCACCCAGTATAGGCAAGGTGGCAGAATGGAAAGATCATTAGCCCTAGAGTCAAGAGAATACTGAGTTCAAACCTCACCTCTGACGTTTCCTAACTGTGAACTAGCCACTTATCCTCTCTACGCCACAGCTTCCCACATCTATAAAATGGACATAGTCAGATTGTTATGAGCCTTAAGTGAGATAATGTACATGAAGTGCTTTGCAAACACCAAAGTTATGTAAATGTAAATGTTTATTATCATGGGAAGAAGCAAGACATAATATATAGAGAGATGACTGAAAGCAGGAACCTGAGTTCAAGTCCTAACACATATTGACTGTTTAATTCCTTGATCTCTAGGTACTCTAGGTAACCTTTTTAGGCTATAAATTACAGAGAAGGTATAAACTTGTATTGGTAGAAGGGATTTTCTTCCCTGGGAGTTCCTTGTACCAATAAAATAACAGGACAATCTATCCCCTATCCATCTATTATTGTTGATTTTGCTGAAGTGATTGATGATTATTCTTTCCAGGATAGATTTTTTTTCTCTATCTTTAGGGACTTTTCTTCCCCCCATCCATTAAGGGCAAAGAGCTGGATTCTCTCCAACACATTCAGTATTGGGGCTAGGCAAGGTGAAGAGCTGCTTAGGCCACTACATGAAATGAGGGTGGAGGCAGACAAAGAATGCTCTGTCATCTTCTTTTTAACCCCAGAAAAATCTCACTCTCCCTGGCACAGAGGTATTTATTTCATGATATATCAAGTTGCCTGTGTTATGGGGAAGGCTGCAAGCCAGGAGCTGACAGTAACACACAAGGGGTGCAATTTTCAAACTTGGTGAGACCCAGAAATACTTTGGCCTGGATCCACAGTCTGGCTCCTCCAACGTGGAGGTGATGAGCATGGAAGCTGAATATGGGAGAAGTAGTTAGTGACTTCATTATGCGTATCCTTGATGCCCTTACCCCACCAGCCCTGGCATTTGAAGAATTTAATAATCCTTACAGCATTTTATCGTGGTGCTTTGCACAACCTATAATACAGTTACCAAGACTCCCAGGGAGAAGGAATTAAGGGCCGCAGAGAATGAGAGATGGATTTCAGATGTGATTTGAAACATGGTGGGCTGTCCAGGCAGGGTGGCATGCGGGCAGACGGACATGCTGGATGCTGCAGGGAAGTCACTTTTTTTTTCATTTGAGGGGAGTCATAATGAGAGCAAAGGCTTGTTGCTAGGAGACTGGCTAGGGGGTTGATGGGGAGGGGAGAGGGAGTGTTTCGGCAGGTCTGGATTCTCAGAACCCCAATGTGATCTCAGAACACCTCAGAGTGATCTTCAGAATTTTGAATTTAATAGCTGGAATGTGTGGGGAGATTGTGTGGATATGCCATTTTAATTGGGGGGGGGGAGGTGTTTCATTTGCTTTTCTTTAATTGGTATTTGTAATATTGAGGCCAAAGTGGTCAGGAAGCAATGGGCAATGACCTTGGAGATGGATGACTTAAGAGAAAAATGGCCTCATAGTCTCCTAAGGCTAAGTGTCAGGAGTCCCAGCATCTTTTTCCTATTTTTTCCTCTGATGATCTGGGTTTGGGTTTGCTTTCATTAAGTCACCTTCTGGTCTTCAGTTTTCTCAAATTAGGTTAATGATGGAATGATCTCCAGGGTCCCTTTCACTTCTAAATCCTGTGACATCCTTCTCTGGACTTTACTTTCCCCCTTCTGCCAAAGGAAAGATTAAAGAGGCAATAGTAAAAAGAAATCTGGATTTTTCAACCAGAGCAAAGCCTTCTTGCCATGGGTCATATAACTAAATGTGAAGATCACAAAATTATGATTTATTATCAGTAAATGTTTGATTTGCATACCTATTTTATATACTTATATACATTGGGCTGCATTAAAATTTCTCAGGTGAAAAGGAGTCATGAGTGGAAAAAGTTTAAGAAGCCCTGAGCTAGAGGACCTGAGTTCAAACACCGGATCTTCTATTTATTACTTGGGTAACTTTAGGCAAATAACTTTAACTTTTTCCCATTTGTAGAATGAAGAGATTGTGGGAGATTATTTCAAAGGTTCTTCTCAGCCCAAATGTATGATATATCTTCACTAAGTTTGGTATCAATATGGTGAGTCCTGGAACAGGAAGGTAGAAGAAGGCCAATCAGGTTGCCCATGGAGGCCAACCCCCCTCACTTTGTAGGAAAGTGAGTCTCAGGTAGGCTATCAAACAACCAACAAGCATTTATTAAATGCCTTCCCCCAGCCAGCCATTATGCTAGGTAGAAAAAGACAATAAGGTGAAGCAGATCGATACCTGGATTGCCTCCACACCATGATGGACAAGTGTTTTCCAACCTCTTCAAGAAGACTTCCAGTGAGTAAGAACTCCTTGTCACCCTATACAATCTATTTTACTTTGGGACAGCTCTTATTAGTTAGGACTCTTTCCTTACTTCAACCCAAAATTTACTTTTTTTGGTAACTCTTTTCTGTGTCTGAGCAGCATAAATGGAAATAAATCTAATCCTTTTTCCACCCTTTAAATTCTTGATATGAACTCAAGCATCTTCACCATATCGGTACATTTATTATTTCCTTTTTCAAATGTGGTACCCAGAATTGAACCCAATACTTCAGGTATACTCTGACCAGGACAGAAGGAGGACTATTGCTTCCCTATTCCTTGACCCCATTCTTCTCTTAAAGTAGCCTCAGATCACAACTAACTTCCCCAAGTCTCATTACCTTTCAGTTATCAATGTTTGGCAGGGATTCTTAATCTTTGGTCCATAGACTTGTATTTTTTAATATCCTGATAACTGTTTTCCAATATAATTGGTTTTCTTTATAATCCAGTATATTTTATTTTGTGCATTAAAAACCTTTTTCTAATCAAGCCATTCTCCAATTGATAAATGGTCAAAGGATATGAATAGACAATTTTCAGATGATGAAATTGAAACTATTTCCACTCATATGAAAGAGTGTTCCAAATCACTACTGATCAGAGAAATGCAAATTAAGACAACTCTGAGATACCACTACACACCTGTCAGATTGGCTAAGATGACAGGAACAAATAATGATGAATGTTGGAGGGGATGTGGGAAAACTGGGACACTGATACATTGTTGGTGGAGTTGTGAAAGAATCTAACCATTCTGGAGAGCAATCTGGAATTATGCCCAAAAAGTTATCAAAATGTGCATACCCTTTGTTTGATCCAGCAGTGCTACTACTGGGCTTACATCCCAAAGAAATACTAAAGAAGGGAAAGGGACTTGTATGTGTCAAAATGTCTGTGGCAGCCCTTTTTGTAGTAGCTAGAAACTGGAAAATGAATGGATGCCCATCAATTGGAGAATGGTTGGGTAAATTATAGTATATGAATGTTATGGAATATTATTGTTCTGTAAGAAATGACCAGCAGGATGAATACAGAGAGGTTTGGAGAGACTTACATCAATTGATGCTGAGTGAAATGAGCAGAACCAGGGGATCATTATACACTTCAACAATGATACTGTATGAAGATGTATTTTGAGGGAAGTGGATATTTTCAACAAAGAGAAGATCTAACTCAGATCCAATTGATTAATGATGGACAGAATCAGCTACAACTAGAGACAGAATACTGGGAAATGAGTGTAAACTGTTTGCATTTTTGTTTTTCTTCCAAGGTTATTTTTACCTTTTGATTTCATTTCTTCCTTAGCAACAACAACAACAACAAAAAATTCGGTTCTGCACACATATATTGTATCTAGGATATACTATAAGATATTTAATATGTATGGGAATGCCTGCCATCTAGGGGAGGGGGTGGAGGGAAGGAGGGGAAAATTCAGAACAGAAGGGAGTGCAAAGGATAATGTTGTTAAAAAAAAATTACCTATGCATATGTACTGTCAAAAATGTTATAATTATAAAATTTATTAAAAAATAAAAATTTAAAAAATTTAAAAAGAAACCAACCTTTTTCTAGGAAGAGGCCTTCATCAGATTATTCTAAATGGGCCCAGGACAAGAGAGAGGAGAATTCCTAGTGTGTAGATTAGCCATGACGAATTTTAAAATCCTAGACCACTTTTCCTACTGCAAGAAAAGGAAAAATCATGATTTTCAAGCTCCGAAGAATCATTTTATTTTTGATTACCCATGGATTGGAGTTATGTGTGCACCCAGCTTGCTTTCATAAGTATGAATCCGGGGCAGATCGTGAAAGCATGTTGAGAGCTTGGGTTCTCTGCACGCTTCTAAGCGTCTGTTAGAAACATTCCAGGTTTGTGTTGGAACATGCTTCTTTGCAATAGACATAGTCCAATTAAGCAGAACTGTGGCGAAGATAATAGCTTTATGGAAATGGAGCTGGCAGGCAGGGTGGATAGCTGAGAAATATGTATCTTCATGGATTCCTGGATTGTGAGGGGCTTTCCTAGTATCATCCTCCCTTACAGGCTGGGGTCAGGCTGTAAGGCTCCTACTGATTATAGTTCTGCTACCCACTGGGTGGTCAGTGGATATTGTACCCTTTCATATCCTTTTTGTTCTCTCTTCTCTCACCCCTGCCCAATGGACTGATTTTCACTGGGTTAGTAGAACAGAGTTTAACATTAAAAAAATAATTTCATTCAATAGAATTGGTTTCTTCATATTTTATTCTATGCATTTAAAACCATTCTTCTGAAAAGGGTTCCATAGGCTTCACCAGACCCTGCCAGCAGGATCCATGACACAAAAAAGGTAAAGAACTCTTTCAGCAAAGAAGAAAGAGTAGTTGATTTTGTAGCTGAAAGTTCTGGGTTCAAATGTGCTGCAAGACCTTGGGTAAATCACTTAAAACAATAAGGCAAAACAAATGGTAACTATTTATTAAACATTTATTACAAACAAAGCACTGTGCCAGGTGTTGGGGATCCAAAACTGGTATCTGTCCTCAGAGAGCTTATATTCTATAACTGCGGGAAGGAATTGGGGATAGAACTTGTAAAAAAAATAGCCCTTATTGTTGACAGAGGCAGTGTGTTTCTGTGAGAAGAGAGATTTGGATAGCCAACGAAAAATGCTGGGAATATAAAAACAAGAAAACTCTCCAAGAGTTTACAATGTAGTAGGGGAAGAGAAAAAAAGAAAAGCAGGGGAGAGGAAGGTGATACTTATATAAGGGTTTAGCAGCCATTGTGTTGTGAAGGTGAGGCAGGCTAGAAAAAGAGCAGAAAGAAGAAAATAGGGCTAGGTTCAAATTCTAACACTGCTACTTCCTATGGAATCTTGGGTAAGTCACTGAAAATCTCAATAGTGGGAGAGTTGGATTATATTGGGGTATTTTAACCATGTTTATGTGATGGAACCCTTTGGCAGTCCCCCATAGTTGGGATCGATCCCATAGGCAGGTGGGACTTCTGGATCCCTTCTTTGGAAAAAAATGCTTTAAAATCCATAAGATTATAATGAAAACCAATTATATTGAAATATAAATTATCAAAATACATCTTTTAAAAAGTCCCTGGATCCCAATTTGTTTCAAAAGTGGAAATTTTGAAGAACAGTAGTATGAAACAAGGTTGGAAATATATCTAGAAACTTGATTGTAATTACCCTTTAATTCCAGGTGAAGGAATTAATATTTTTTACTTGAGGTAATAGGGAGCCACTGAAAATTTTTGAATGGGGCCATATTTCTCAAGAAGATAATTTTGACAGTTATGTAAAGGGATGGATAAGAAAAGGGAGAGATCAGAAGCAAGGAAACTATTAGGCATTTCAACAGTTCAGGTCAAAGGTGATGAGAGTGTCAATTGATCATATCAGAGAAGACAGATGAGGGTGATATGGAGATTGAATTGACAAGACTTGGTAATTGATTGGATTATGGGATGAGGGATAATGAAGAAAAAAGGATGACTGAATTATGAGCCTGGGTGCTGGAGACAATTGTGGCAACCTCAACAGAAATGGGGAAGTGTGAGGGAAAGTAAGTTTGCATATGGATAAGGAAGGAATGAGAAGATAAACTAAGTTTGTGTGAGACACGAGATGTCTCTGAAACATTCAAGAGATGTCTAATAGGCAGCTTGGCAATGTAGGATTGAAGTTCAGAATAGAGTATAACTAGGACATGTAAAGGATATGCTGCTAAAGAAAGGCAAGTGTACAGGTTCTCCTAGAATTGGTTTTGTGTCTGAAGGCAACAAAAGACACAATTTCATGGGACATTTGGTTATCTTGTATTACCACATACACAAAAAGTATTTGTAAAATGATCATCATGAATATAATTGTGGCACAAACCTCTAATGTGGAGGATGAAAAAGTAGAGAAATTCGATGTATTAACATGCATTTCAGGCATTAAATATGTACTTTTATACTTAGTGATTTTAATGGAGGATGCTAATAGGTGAGAATAGTGAAAAACATCTGTAATATATGGTCTAGAGTTGAGAGTCACAAAGCATTGTAGAATACTCAAATATTCAAGCCTATATTTCATGAATTCTTTCTTTGGAAAAAATATAAAGACACTGGACATGATGAGAATGGAATAATATCACTAAAAAAAAGAAATTTAGTGTATTTTAACAGATGGGAAAGAACTAATTACTGATTTTCACAGTGAGAACTGAATAGAACTGAAATTTATTTTAACAGATAGAAAATGACTAATTATTAAGATCACTGACTTAGATGACAAAGGTGAAAATTAATTCAAAGCTAGAAGAAAGAACAAGAAAGAGATATGGCAGGTAATCAAAACAATATTCCTTATAGTACTGTATGACTATGAATCATGAAACACTATAGACTCCAAAGAATGGAATCTGAGGATATTCCAAAGAACATTGGAGAGGTAAATGGGTAGAAACAGATCACAAATATAGCATTATGAAAAAGTGTTGTGAGTAATGTCAGCAGAAAAATGGGATAATGGGACAAAAATATAGACTAATCATATGGTAGGAGCTAGGAATATTGGATGGACAGCCCATGCAGTAAGGACATTATACAATAACAATATTAAAGGGCAAACAAATTTGAAAGACAACTCTCATCAATGTGATGACCAACTGTGATTATCCAGAGAACCAACAATGAAGCACACTACCCCTAGTGCATTAAGTGCATTCCCTGTGGTGAATTGATGAATAATATAAATAAAGATCATACAGAATGGACAGGGATGGATGTATTGCAATTAGCATTGTTGATAGGAATGCCCATATTTCTTTGAGTATATAGATTTGAGTTTATGGATGTGGAAATCTTCTGGGTAGAGAAGATGCTAGGATGCAATGAAACATTTGTGATCACCAAAGGAAACAATGAAAAGAGAGAGAGAGAGAGAGAGAGAGAGAGAGAGAGAGAGAGAGAGAGAGAGAGAGAGAGAGAGAGAGAGAGAGAGAGAGAGAGAGAAGAGTGCCCAAAACAGAGCCATTTTGTTTGGTAAGAGGGATTCTAGTTGACCTTGGGGAGAATTTTATGATAGGGAGTTGTATTTCTGAGAGGAAATTGGGTGATGGGAAAGGATAAGTAGGAGGGTAAAGAAGTAAATACTAGTTAATCAGATCTTCTACACAAATCTAGTGTAGAAGGATCTTCAGAAATGGGATTCTAAAGAGGCTTCTTTTCATAGGATCAGTGCTAGAAGCACTCCAAGGACATGGAATCCTCTCACCTCCCCTTAAGCAAAGCAAAGCAAAATCTTTCCGGCAGAGAGAATAGGGGATGATCTGGTGAATATTCAAGATTTTTTTTTCTGATCCCAAGGAGTCTGGTTTTCTTGCCTAGTAGGATATTTTCATATTTGATTCATTCACGTATGCACACATCATTATTCATAAAATAATGTATTTTTAGATTGTTGAAATTGGACTCAAGAAGATCTGAGTTCAATTCCAGCCACAGACACTTACCAGTTGTATAAGTCTTGGACAACACAGTTAATTTCTTTCAACTTCAGTTTCCTCATATATAAAATGGGCCTAATAAGTCCTATCTCAGAGGAATGTTGTGAAGAGCAAATGAGATAACAGCTTTTTTAGTTGTTTGTAGGGAAAGGAAGAAAGCCTTATCCTAGCCTCTTAGAAACTTAATCATTTTGGATTTTGGGAAAAAAGAAACAGAGGGGCCCAAAGAGCCTGCCTTCCTGAAGTTAAATCTCTGCCCACCGAAAAATAAAGATTAACACTCTCCTCTTGTGCTTTTTAACTGATGATGCTTCACCCCCTGCCCTATTTCCAACCTTTCCATCCCATAGGGGATTCCCCTTGACTCATGGGGGGACAGATAGATGCTGAGGACTGGGCAGAAGAGGGAGTAAATAGTGATGGGGTTAGCCTGAAGTTCACAGGATGTAGGGTTGCAAGATTCCTTAGAGAGAAATTAGTTCAATTTCATCAGTATAGACAAGACAATTGAGGCTTGGAGAGTTACAGAGAGTTAGAGAACCAAAAGTTAGATTTGAGATGAGCTCTTCTGACTCCAGGGTCAGTGTGAGTCGCTGGCAGATAATAAGGGAAAGCATTTAATAAATGCTGATTGAATGACTGTTATATTAAAGAGAGATTGAAAGCTGGAAAAAGGGTAGGAATGAAGAGTGATTGCAAGGTCATGCATGAGTGGTAATGAGCTTGAGCTTTTTTTTGGGGGGGGAAAGGAAGGGTTATATAGTAGAAATCACTGAATTTGGAATTAGAAGACCATATTGATTGCTGTTAACTGCTTATGTGACCTTGGGCAAGTAACTTAAACTGATTATTCTTGTTCATAAAATGAGGGGGTAGACCAAATGCTCCTTAATGGCCCTTGTACCTCTTAATAGATGGAGCATGAGTCAGGACTGGATTCACTACTCATCCACATCACTTGAACTCTCCCCTAAATACTGAGGTATCTTCCATCTGAGAATTCTCAGGCTTTTTGGAGAAAAGTCACCATCTCCCCAATAGCTTATGGGGGTGGCACTTGCTACTGAATAAGGCACAGCATGGCTATTTGAGGAAAAATGAGGGAGGAATTTTGTGCTAACGAGAGCAAGGAGAGCTTGGCAGGCCATGACAGGGAAATAGGAGAATGGTAGAACTGAGGTTTGGCCACATTGAGGGCTTCTAGAGGCTGAGGAATCATCATTCATCCTCTAGCTCCATCTCGAGGGATGAGAATACGAGTCATCTTCCATTGAGTCTCCAATGATCCTACAGAGATCCCTGATTATACTTTCCAAGCCCAATCTTGTCTTCTCCCCTCCTTCAGAGTCCCAAGACTCCTCCCTACCCTGTATATGTAACTCAGGGCTAGAGCCAAACTGGGATCTTGATATCACAGATTTAGAGCTAGAATGGATCTTTTAAATCATCAAAAACAGATGAGGAAATAGAAGCTCAGGCAGGTTTAATGACTTTGCCCAGTGTCACATAGCTAGTGAATATCTGAGGGGGGTGGAATGTTGAATCCGGGTCTTCCTGACTCCAGGTCACACGCTCTCTCTATGCAGGGATCCATATACGGCTCCATGATGGTATCCTCATGAAAGCTTAGAATGGAGCTATCTGGGTCATGGAGCTGAAGGAAACGGGAAGGATCCAGTCATTGGAGCAAGGGAAGACAGAAGATGAGAGGATCACAGGAGCTTAGAGCCAGAAGAGCTCTTAGATAAGAAGTAGTTCAATTAGTCCTATTTAGAGATGACAAAACTAAAGTCAAGAGAGGTTAAATCCCTTGCCCACCTTCATACAGGTAGCAAATGACAGAGCTGGGATTCATGCCTTTGACTCCAAAACTCTTTCCACAACATAGCTCCTGTAGGACCAAGGTCAGCTTAGTCAGGTAGGACTCCCCTGAGCTTATAAATTTCAAGGTTTTATTCTTAAAGACTGTAACTTGAGGAAATGGCTTAAACAGAACCAACCAGAAGTGAGGTCAGCCAAAAAAGAGGCTATCAGGATCCAGCCGCCTTCTGCCTCCACTGATAAGTTGAAAGAAAACAGGGATAAGCTTGAAGTTGAAAGATTTAGGTTGGCTATCAGGACCAGACCAGTAATTAGCAATTAGGTTCCTAGGACAAGAGCATCAGAAAATGAAGCAGAGGGTA